>NC_091980.1:37534859-37869804 GCF_044704955.1 Pristiophorus japonicus
TTCATTGTAGTAATTCAGTGTGAGGTCCCCTGGACATGATGGCTTACAACCTAGGGTCTTAAAAGAAGTAGCTGCAGAGATGGTGGATGCATTGGCTGTAATCTACCAAAATTCCCGAGAATCTGGGGCGGTCACAGTGGTTTGGAAAACCGCAAATGTAATGCCACTATTTAAAAAACGAGGCAGACAAAAAGCAGGAAACTATAGACCTATAGCCTAAAATCTGTCATTGGGAAAATGCTAGAGTCCATTATTAAGGAAGCAGTAGCGCAACATTTGGAAAAGTATAATTCAATCAAGCAGTCAGCATGGTTTTATGAAAGGGAAATCATGTTTGACAAATTTGCTGGAGTTCTTTGAGGATGTAACGAGCAGGGTGGCTCAGGGGGAACCAATGGATGTGGTGTATTTTGATTTCCAGAAAGCATTCGATAAGGTGCCACATAAAAGGTTACTGCACAAGATAAAAGTTCACAGTGTTGGGGGTAATATACTAGCATGGATAGAAAATTGGCTAACTAACAGGAAATAGAGAGTAGGGATAAATGGGTCATTTTCCAGTTGGAAAACAGTGACTAGTGAGGTGCTGCAGGGATCGGTGCTGGGTCCTCAACTATTTACAATCTATATTAATGACTTGGATGAAGGGACAGAGTGTAATGTAGCCAAGTTTGCTGATGATACAAAGATGGGTGGGAAGCAAATTATGAGGAGGACACAAAAAATCTGCAAAGGTATATGTTATGTATGTAAACTTTACTACCATGCAAGACTTGCCACCAGGGGGCGCACTTGTGGGAGCCCCAAGGGTCACCTGCACTCCCGGGCAAGCAGGTATAAAAGACAGTCCACCATGCTGCTTCCTCACTCTGTAGTTACATTAGCGAGACCAAGGTCACAACAGTTTGAGCTTACAGTATACAGTCTTGTGAAGTTATTCTGAACATAACAGGATATAGACAAGCTAAGTGAGTGGGCAAATATTTGGCAGATGGCGTATAATGTGGGAAAATGTGAGTTTATTCACTTTGGCAGAAAAAATAGAAAAGCAAATTATAATTTAAATGGAGAAAAATTGCAGTACAGAGGGTCCTTGGGCATGAAACACAAAAAGTAAGTATGCAGGTACAGCAAGTAATCAGGAAGGCAAATGGAATGTTGGCCTTTATTGCAAGGGGGATAGAGTTTAAAAGCAGAGAAGTCCTGCTACAACTGTACAGGGTATTGGTGAGGCCACATCTTGAGTACTGCATACAGTTTTGGTCTCCATATTTAAGGAAGGATATACTTGCATTGGAGGCTGTTCAGATTGATTCCGGAGATGAGGGGATTGACTTGTGAGAAAAGGTTGAGTAGGTTGGGCCTATACTCATTGGAGTTCAGAAGAATGAAAGGTGATCTTATCGAAACATATAAGATAATGAAGGGGCTCGACAAGATGAATGCAGAGAGGATATTTCCACTCATAGGGAAAACTAAAACTAAGGGACTTAGTCTCAGAATAAGGAACAGCCCATCTAAAACTGAGCTGAGGAGGAATTTCTTCTATCTGAGCGTTGTAAATCTAAGGAATTCTCTGCCCGAGAGAGCTGTGGAGGCTGGGTCATTGAATACATTTAAGGCGGAGAGAGACAGATTTTTGAGCGATAAGGGAATAAAGGGTTATTGGGAGCAGGCAGGGAAATGGAGCTGAGTCCATGATCAGATCAGCCATAATCTTATTAAATGGCGGAGCAGGCTCGAGGGGCCAGGTGGCTTACTCCTGCTCCTAATTCTTATGTTCTTATGTTTGCTGTGCTGACTAGATTAATGCAGGTACAATGCATCCTGACAATTGTATGTGATTATGGCATTTTATCCATTTCACTCCTCTTCGTATCAAATGCATATATATTTTTTTAAAGCTGTGTCAAAATACTTGAAAATCTGAAAGATAGCTTGGATGAGCAAACAAGGATAAAATGATAAAAGCAAAATACTGCAGATGCTGCAATCTGAAATAAAAAACAGAGAATGCTGGAAATCTCAGCGGGTCAGGCAGCATCTGTGGAAAGAAAAACAAAGTTAACGTTTCGGGTCAACAACCCTTCATCAGAACTGCCAAACGCTCGAAAAGAGCACATTCTTAAGTACTGAAAGGGGCAGGGGAAGAAATAACAAAAGGGAAGGTCTGTGATGGAATAGAAGGCAGAAGAGATGAGAGAGACAAAAGGGACGATGGCCGAATTGAAATGGAACTGACAGAAGTCAGAAAAAGGATAAACTGGACAGGGTGTGAATGGCGTAGTAATGACCAGCTGCCATTATAGACAAAGAGAAAAAAAAGAGAGAGAAGAAAAAAAACAAAAGATGGTGTGTGTGTGGGCCGGGGAGGGGGGTATCGGGGGGAGAAAGGGAGCCAAAGATGGGCAGAGGTTATGGTTTAAAATTGTCAAACTCAATGTTGAGTCCAAAAGGCTGTAAAATGCCGAAACGAAAGATGATCTGCCGTGGCTGGCTCTGCTGCACAGGAGTGCAGGAAAAAGAGTGGGAGAGCGATAGTGATAGGGGATTCGATTGTAAGGGGAATAGATAGGCGTTTCTGCGGCCGCAACCAAGACTCCAGGATGGTATGTTGCCTCCCTGGTGCAAGGGTCAAGGATGTCTTGGAGCGGGTGCAGGACATTCTGAAAAGGGAGGGTGAACAGCCAGTTGTCGTGGTGCACATTGGTACCAATGATATAGGTAAAGAAAGGGATGAGGTACTACGAGACGAATTTAAGGAGCTAGGAGCTAAATTAAAACGTAGGACCTCAAAAGTAGTAATCTCAGGATTGCTACCAGTGCCACGTGCTAGTCAGAGTAGGAATCGCAGGATAACTCAGATGAATACGTGGCTTGAGCAGTGGTGCAGCAGGGAGGGATTCAAATTCCTGCGGCATTGGAACCAGTTCTGGGGGAGGTGGGACCAGTACAAACTGGACGGTCTACACCTGGGCAGGACCGGAACCAATGTCCTAGGGGGAGTGTTTGCAAGTGCTGTTGGGGAGGAGTTAAACTAATATGGCAGGGGGATGGGAACCAATGCAGGGAGATAGAGGGAAACAAAAAGGAGACAAAAGCAAAAGACAGAAAGGAGATGAGTAAAAGTGGAGGGCAGAGAAACCCAAGGCAAAAAACAAAAAGGGCCACTGAATGTAAAGGGGCTACAGGAGGGGTCAAAACTAAAAATCATGGTTTAAAAACTAGTATTAAAACACTCTACCTTAATGCATGCAGCATTCGAAATAAAGTAAATGAGTTGACGGCACAAATCATTACAAATGGGTATGATTTGGTGGCCATTACAGAAACGTGGTTGTAGGGTGGCCAAGACTGGGAATTAAACATACAGGAGTATCTGACGATTCGAAAAGATAGACAAGAAGGGAAAGGAGGTGGGGTAGCTCTGTTAATAAAGGATGATATCAGGGCAGTTGTGAGAGACGATATTGGCTCTAATGAACAAAATGTTGAATCATTGTGGGTGGAGATTAGAGATAGTAAGGGGAAAAAGTCACTGGTGGGCGTAGTTTATAGGCCCCAAAATAATAACTTCATGGTGGGGCGGGCAATAATCAAGGGAATAATGGAGGCATGTGAAAAAGGAACGGCAGTAATCATGGGGGATTTTAACCTACATATCGATTGGTCAAATCAAATCGCACGGGGTAGCCTTGAGAAGGAATTCATAGAATGCATATGGGATTGTTTCTTAGAACCTACAAGGGAGCAAGCTATCTTAGATCTGGTCCTGTGTAATGAGACAGGAATAATAAACGATCTCCGAGTAAAAGATCCTCTCGGAATGAGTGATCACAGTATGGTTGAATTTGTAATACAGATTGAGGGTGAGGAAGTAGTGTCTCAAATGAGCGTACTATGCTTACACAAAGGGGACTACAGTGAGATGAGGGCAGAGTTGGCTAAAGTAGACTGGAAACACAGACTAAACGGTGGCACAATTGAGGAACAGTGGAGAACTTTTAAGGAGCTCTTTCATAGTGCTCAACAAAAATATATTCCAGTGAAAAAGAAGGGCGGTAAGAGAAGGGATAACCAGCCGTGGATAACCAAGGAAATAAAGGAGAGTATCAAATTAAAAACCAATGCGTATAAGGTGGCCAAGGTTAGTGGGAAAATAGAAGATTGGGAAAATTTTAAACGACAGCAAAGAATGACGAAGAACGCAATAAAGAAGGGGAAGATAGATTACGAAGGTAAACTTGCGCAAAACATAAAAATGGATAGTAAAAGCTTTTACAGATATATAAAACGGAAAAGAGTGACTAAAGTAAATGTTGGTCCCTTAGAAGATGAGAAGGGGGATTTAATAATGGGAAATGTGGAAATGGCTGAGACTTTAAACAATTATTTTGCTTCGGTCTTCACAGTGGAAGACACCGAAACCATGCCAGAAATTGTTGGTCACAGGAATGTGGGAAGGAAGGACCTTGAGACAATCACTATCACTAGGGGGGTAGTGCTGGACAGGCTAATGGGACTCAAGGTAGACAAGTCCCCTGGTCCTGATGAAATGAATCCCAGGTTATTAAAAGAGATAGCGGAAGTTATAGCAGATGCATTCGTTATAATCTACTAAAATTCTCTGGACTCTGGGGAGGTACCAGCAGATTGGAAAGCAGCTAATGTAATGCCTCTGTTTAAAAAAGGGGGCAGACAAAAGGCAGATAACTATAGGCCGGTTAGTTTAACATTTGTAGTGGGGAAAATGCTTCAGGAAGAAATAGCGGGACATCTAGATAGGAATAATGCAATCAAACAGATGCAGCATGGATTCATGAAGGGGAAATCATGCTTAACTAATTTACTGGAATTCTTTGAGGATATAACGAGCATGGTAAATAGAGGTGTACCGATGGATGTGGTGTATTTAGATTTTCAAAAGGCATTCGATAAGGTGCCACACAAAAGGTTACTGCAGAAGATAAAGGTACGCGGAGTCAGTGGAAATGTATTAGCATGGATAGAGAATTGGCTGGCTAACAGAAAGCAGAGAGTCGGGAAAAATGGGTCCTTTTCGGGTTGGAAATCGGTGGTTAGTGGTGTGCCACAGGGATCGGTGCTGGGACCACAACTGTTCACAATATACATAGATGACCTGGAAGAGGGGACAGAGTGTAGTGTAACAAAATTTGCAGATGACACGAAGATTAGTGGGAAAGCGGGTTGTGTAGAGGACACAGAGAGGCTGCAAAGAGATTTAGATAGTTTAAGTGAATAGGCTAAGGTTTGGCAGATGGAATACAATGTCGGAAAGTGTGAGGTCATCCACCTTGGGGAAAAAAACAGTAAAAGGGAATATTATTTGAATGGGGAGAAATTACAACATGCTACAGTGCAGAGGGACCTGGGGGTCCTTGTGCATGAATCCCAAAAAGTTAGTTTGCAGGTGCAGCAGGTAATCAGGAAGGCGAATGGAATGTTGGCCTTCATTGCGAGAGGGATGGAGTACAAAAGCAGGAAGGTCCTTCTGCAACTGTATAGGGTATTGGTAAGGCCGCACCTGGAGTACTGCATGCAGTTTTGGTCACCTTACTTAAGGAAGGATATACTAGCTTTGGAGGGAGTACAGAGATGATTCATTAGGCTGATTCCGGAGATGAGGGGGTTACCTTATGATGATAGAATGAGTAGACTGGGTCTTTACTCGTTGGAGTTCAGAAGGATGAGGGGTGATCTTATAGAAACATTTAAAATCATGAAAGGGATAAACAAGATAGAGGCAGAGAGGTTGTTTCCACTGGTCGGGGAGACTAGAACTAGGGGGCGCAGCCTCAAAATACGGGGGCAGCCAATTTAAAACCGAGTTGAGAAGGAATTTCTTCTCCCAGAGGGTTGTAAATCTGTGGAATTCTCTGCCCAAGGAAGCAGTTGAGGCTAGCTCATTGAATGTATTCAAGTCACAGATAGATAGATTTTTAACCAATAAGGGAATTAAGGGTTATGGGGAACGGGCGGATAAGTGGAGCTGAGTCCACGGCCAGATCAGCCATGATCTTATTGAATGGCGGAGCAGGCTCGAGGGGCTAGATGGCCTACTCCTGTTCCTAATTGTTATGTTCTTATGTTCTTACGTTCCTTGAGCTTGCGTTGAGCTTCATTGCAATAGTGGAGGAGTCCGAGGATGGAGATATCAGAGTGGAACTGGAGTGAAAAATTAAAGTGTCACGTGACCGGAAGCTCAGCGTCACACTTACAGACTGAACGGAGGTGTTCAGCAAAGCGGTCACCCAATCTACGCTGGTCTCCCCAATGTAGAGGAGACTACATTGTCAGAAGCGAATACAGTATACTAATTTGAAAGAAGTACAAGTAAATCGCTGTTTCACCTGGAAGGAATATTTGGGGCCTTGGATCGTGGGGAGGGAGGAAGTAAAAAGGCAGGTGTTGCATTTCCTGCACCTGCATGGGAAGGTGCCGTGGGAAGGGGAGAGGATGCTGGGGGTGACTGTGGAATGGACCAGGGTGTCGCGGAAGGAACGGTCCCTTCGGAACGCTGAGAGGGGAGGAGAAGATGTGATTGGTGGTGGTTTCACGCTGAAGGTGGCGGAAATGGCGGAGGATGATCTGTTGAATGTGGAGGCTGGTGGGGTGAAAGGCGAGGACAAAGGGAACCCTGTTGTGGTTCTGAGAGGGAGCGGAAGGGGTGAGGGCAGAGGATAAAATGGCTTTTGGTGACTTGACGCAAAATCATTGCGATTTGTTTTTCCAGGGAAGCCAGAAGTTGGTTCCTTGATGTTGAAGTCATTTCACAGCCCATAATTTGCAGAGTTTAGTGCTCGATGTATGGAGTGAGCCAGAGAGTTTGCAGGCTTGACTTTGGTTGCCTTGGTTTTGTAGTTGGGTGGAGTGTATGTATAATGATTCCTTACAGTCTCGTTATTGTGGTAGAGGGGTCAGTTACTGGACTGACTTGATTAATCATAAGAACATAAGAAATAGGAGCAGGAGTAGGCCATATAGCTCCTTGAGTATGCCCCGCTATTCAATGAGAT
Organism: Pristiophorus japonicus; assembly: GCF_044704955.1. Taxonomy (NCBI): domain Eukaryota; kingdom Metazoa; phylum Chordata; class Chondrichthyes; family Pristiophoridae; genus Pristiophorus; species Pristiophorus japonicus. The sequence goes on from NC_091980.1 coordinate 37,541,897, forward strand.
CATGGCTGATCGTCCATCTCAACTCCACTTTCCCGTCCTATCCCCATATCTCTTGATTCCCTTATTGTCCAAAAATCTATCAATATCAGTCTTGAATACACTCAACGACTGACTATCCACAACCCCCTGGGGTAGAGATTTCCAATGATTCACAACCCTCTGAGTGAAGAAATTTCTCCTCCTCTCAGTCTGAAATGGCTGGCCCATTATCCTGAGACAGTGTCCCCTATTTCTCGATTCTCTAGCCACGGAAACAATCGCTCAGCATCTACCCGATCAAACCCTCTAAGAATGTTACACATTTAACTGAGATCACCTCTCCAGAGAATACAAGTTTTCTACTCAATATTTCCTCATAGGACAACCTCTCATCCCAGGATTCAATCGAGTGAACTTTTGCTGCACCCCTTCGAAGGCAAGTATGTCCTTTCTTTGGTAAGGAACCCACAACTGTGCACACTACTCCAGGTGTGGTCTCACTAAAGCCCTGTATAATTGCAGCAAGACTTTGTAATTCTTATATTCCAATCCCCTTGCAATAAAGGCAAGCATACCATTTGCCTTCCTAATTACTTTCTGTACCTGTCTATTAACTTTCTGAGATTTGTGTACAAGTACACCCAAATCCCTCTGTTTACTAGCATTTTGCAGTCTCTCACCTTTCAAAAAATCTTCTTCTTTTCTACTCTTCCTGTGGATAATTTCACATTTCCCCACATTATACTCCATCCGCCACCTTCTTGCCCACTCAGTCAACTAGTCTATATCCCTTTGCAGCCTCTTTACGTCCTCCTCACAGCCTGCTTTCCCACCTCGCTTTGTATCGAAATCACTAAGCATTTACTTATTCAACATTATTATGCTGATACTTCAAAACAACTCATTGGTTTAAATTTGTCACTCTCTGAATCAGTGAGTGTAAGCAACTGAGATCAACATTTGGATGAATGGTTTTCCTCTTCACTACAAGAGTACAAATGAGACATCCGAGTCAGCAATTTTGTAGAACACCTTTGAGAATTCAGTTTGAAAACAATCATAAAAATGTTTGCCAGTTACAGATCCTTTCTCCCATATGGCTCACAATCGATTCGAAGCACTTCCCTCTAGTTCTGTAGCTTTAAGTCCAGCCATTTTTTTTGGAGGGTTAGGTAGGATAGGTAATAATGGGAGCCGAGAAATCACTGCTGGCAGCTTTAGTGGATGAATGCTTAACGTTTGATTCTTTTGTCCACTATTTAAAATAAACAGATTAATGCCTGTGTTAAAACACTTGGTAAACAAAAGTCATTAGAACGCATCACATGTTTATCTGTTAATATTACCCACAGTCATTTCTGGACTATAGTTGTTTAATTGTTGAAGATGAAAAATCTTCCAGCTATTGTATTTAATTGCTGTCGGTTTGACAGTTCAATAGAATTGCAGTAAGTTTGCTTTGTGTTTTGAGAAATCAAAGTGAGAGTTGCTAAGTTGGAGAGGCTGGGCAGGCGACCTGAATCAATATAACCTATCACTCACTCTTTTAGGTCCATCCCTTCATATGTCCCTCCCACTCCTCAAAGAAAATCTGACAGCATGACTGAAATGTTGACTGTCACATACGGAACTCAAGCCCATGCTAACTTCTGAGGCACATTGCAGCTATGATGCCATGCACAGAGCATTATAGAATCGGATCTTTAAAGTAAAGGAGGCCATTTGGCCCATTATGCCAATGTTGACTTTCTGAAAGAGATATTCCCTTAGTCCCATTCCTGGCTCTTTCCCTGTATTCTTTTACAGAGTGACTGTTGCCAACGAACTGGAAGCTACCAGAAACTGCCGGAAGCTGCATAAATGTCAACTTTCATAACTTTTATTAATCCAATAGAAACACCAATTCAACATAAGAAACACCAATTCAGTATAAGCTGATAGAAATTCAACATAAGCCGATAGAAACACCAATTCAAATATTATTTTTCCATGTCCTCTGGTGACCAACACTTCTGCCGCTGAAAAAGGTTTTCCTTATTCAAAAACCTCGATCAAAATCCTTCATCATTTTGAACACTGCTCTGAAATCTCCCCTTAACCTTCTCTGCTCTAAGGAGAACAACCCCAATTTCTGTAGTCTCTCCACATAACTGAAATCTTTTATCCCTGGTACCATTCTAACAAATTTCCTCTGCACCTTCTCTAAGGCCTTGACATTCTTCCTAATGTGTGGTGCCCAGAATTGGCCACAATACTCCAGCATTTTATAAAGGTTTAGCATAACTTCTTTGCTTTTGTACTCTATGCCTCTATTAATAGAGCCAAGGATCCCGTTTGCTTTTTTTTACCAGTCTTCTCAACTTGTCCTGGCCACCTTCAAAGACTTGTGTATATACGCCCCAGGGTCTCTCTGTTCCTGCATTCCCTTTAAAATTGTTCCATGAAGTTTATTTTACCTCTCATTCTTCCCATCCAAATGAATCACTTCACACTTCTCTGCATTAAATTTCATCTGCCATGTGTCTGCTCATTTCACGGTCTAACTTCCTGAAGACTGTTACTAAACTCTTCACTATTTACTGCATTTCCAAGTTTCATGTCATCTGCAAACTTTGAAGCTATGCCCTATATACCCATATCCAGGACATTAATACATATCAAAAATGCATATCAACACCAACTCCAGGAGTGCACATTTCCCTCCAGTCTGAAAAAAACAACCATTTAACATTACTCTCTGTTTTCTCTCCCTTAGCCAATTTTGTATATACACCGTCACTGCCTCAATTTAGCTAACAGTTGCTAACAAACAGGAATTGAAATTCAAGGAACTCCAGGAGCGTACAATTTTGTGAAAATGTTTCAAAATGTTGTTACCTCATGGCATTCGGCAGTATGATAGCAACTATCTGTTCCCATCTCTATGAAGTAACAATGTGATAAAACTATTTGCACCATAAAGAAGTGGGTTCTGATCTAGGAAGCACTTCAGCTGTAGGACAGAGACAGATTTTACTCGCACATGATCACAGGCTCCAAGGTTTTATGTGCATGCATGTCTTCTGGTTCTGAAGAAAAAAATAAGTACACTTATATTCTTGTAATAAAGAGAACATTGATCATCTCTGCATTGCTCTTGCTTTTACTCCCATGAGACCAGACATTGAAGTAAAGCTCCACAAATCATGCAATCATGGTCTATAGCCTAGCATTTGACCTCTGATGCGGTTTGAGTTTGTGTCCTTTAGAGAACATTTTAAGCTGGCTCATCTTTATACTTAGAGTACAAATATCGATGATTGCTGGATTTAAGCACAGGGATTTAGTGCATTAAATCCAGCAATCATTGCATTCCCGTCGAAATTATTTTTAAGAAGGTATTTATTTTCTGTAGACATGTACAACTTCTATTTGTATGAAGGTTTTTTCCCTCAGTGGCTATTTCAAGTGAGACCACCAGTTTTATGCTGCTCAATTTCTCTGAAAGACCAGATGATTGAACTCTTCCAGCAATAAACCTAAGGCTCAGTATTGTAAGAAATTATTCTATTATTTTGGCAGAATAGAAACAGACTCCAACTTAACAATTCCCCTTCCACCCCACCACATTAAGAACAAAATACAGTACACTGTTTGACTTCCATGATACTATTAAAAATGTCAGTCGCATTTCCTATATGCTGTAACTACCACTATGTTATTCAAGATTAAAAATTGTATTTGTGGTGTCACTTGTGCAGTTGCACTTCTGTTCATGATACTGGGGCAAGTCAGCAACGCCCTTATTGGTTTATTGAAAATAGGCAACTGAAGCTCCTCCTTCTCTGCAAGCTCCACATTTAAATGACATCAAGGCTCATGACATCATCTGATGAAGTTAAACCTCAAAAGGACAATCAGCTAATCAGCTGCCTGGCATTGAGCAACAGTAATGAGTAAGCACATGCTGCTGAGGAGGTAGCAAGCCAGCTCATGAGGCAGAATATGGTCTCTCAAACCCCACCCTGCCGTTATGGCTTCCAGTCCCACCCCAGGATTTGAGCATATTATCTAAACTGATACTCCACTGCTGTGCTGAGGGAATATTGCATTGTTGGAAGTGCTGTCCTTTGGAAAAGATAGTAATCAACGTGCTGCCTGTCTGTTCAGGTTAAAGAATCCATGACAGTGTTTGAAGAAGAGGAGGCAGTTTTCTCAGTGATATGGAGAACTTTCGTGTTTTGACCAACACCACCAATCACAAAGCTATTTGTTGCATCTTGCTGTGTACACAATGGCTGTTGCATTACGTAACAATGCGAATAATGTGAATACATAATACGTGAAGTGGTCGGAGATGTTTCTGAAACACACTGTAACAACAACTTGCATTTGGCAGCACCAATAAATTAATTAAATACCCCAGAAATGCCTCAAAGAGGTGTAAATAACCGTGCTATAATGTGTTATATAATGCATATAGTGAAAGGGCAGGTCATTTGATCAGATAGTTCCGGTTGTAGGAATATCACTGGGACAGGTCAAATTGGTTGTTTGGCTTCCTTCTGTGTCATATGTGGAAGCAATTTTAACCCTGCTTGTTCAGCAGAAACCTGGTGTGTGGGCAGTTAAAATCGCCCTGCCTCTTACCTGTCCGAAAGCCACCTTAATCGCAACATCTGCGATTTTAACCTGCATTCCTGAGCAGACAGCAAGGACATGAGCCTGGAACCAACAGGGTCCTTCTTTACGTATGCATGTTGCGGCCCGATGATATCATTGAGACCTGCTTGTAATTTTAGCTCCGCCCTTAGCGGAGAAGCCACTTGGAGTTGAAATCGTGGGCATAATCTCACTAATAATTTTTATCAATAATGTAAACAAAACACTCAATTTTGTATATGTGAAATGGAGTATAGTAATGTAGGACATGGAATAAAGTTTGAAGAACTTTGAGAATAGCACAGGTGTTTCACTGTGGAAGAGTGCCTGACATGATTCAGTATTTGCACCGTGTGAGTTATGGGTCTTATTAAGATACATTGTAGATGAAGCAGCAATTTGTCAGCTGATTCATTTTTTTCGGGGGCGGGGACAGGGTCTGACTTTGTTCAAAGTAACCTTGATAATTTTGATGATCACTTCCTTTATGCAGCCTCATGACCATGTGTTTCTTGCATCCCATCATATCAAATGGGGTTTTCACTCCTTTAATGCCACACTACCTCTTCAGCCACTCCTCCCATTGTACATGTACTTCAGCCAGCCGGTCCGGCCCAACGACATACTCTAGTCTCTTTGGCCAGCCAGCCTGGTCCAACGACGCACTCTGGGTCCCTTCGGCCAGCCGGCCTGGCCCAACGACACACTCGGGTCCCTTCGGCTAGCCAGTCGGCCCAACAACGCACTCCGGGTCTCTTCGGCCAGCTGGCGTGGCCTAACGACACATTCTGGGTCCCTTCAGCTAGCCGGCCTGACCCAGCCTCACAGTCCAGGTCCCTTGCCAGAGGGCCTGGCCCAACGACGCACTCTGGGTCCCTTCAGCCAGCAGGCCTGACCCAGTCTCGCACTCCAGGTCCCTTGCCAGAGGGCCTGGCCCAACGACGCACTCTGGGTCCCTTCAGCCAGCAGGCCTGACCCAGTCTCGCACTCCAGGTCCCTTGCCAGAGGGCCCGGCCCAGCCTCGCACTCCAGGTCCAACGACGGGCTGTACCTGCCCGAGGTCGTTAGCCGTGAACACTAACTTTTAAACAACTTGATTTACATTTTAGACTTTTTTTTAGAAGCTTTTAATCAACTATTAAACTATTTCTTAAACCTTCAATCAATCTGTGTAACTTTAAAAAAAAATAATTTGGAATTACTTTTAAACTCTTCAACTTTTAAAACAACTTGGAAACCGTTGGGGGAATTTTTAATCTTGGAAGAAACTCTCCAAAACATCCCTCTGAACCCCAGCGGACAGCTGACCTTCCTAATGCCTGCCCCCCAACCAAGCCTCGGGCCATCTACCATTAATGGCGTGACTCAGTGCCAAGCTTGTGACCAACACCTTGCCATAGGCAATTAGGCTCATACAGCTGTACCTGCTCTCCAGTTGTCTTGGACCCCCTTGCCACTGGACCAAGACCTTGCTCAGCTAAGCCTGTGTGGTTACTGGTGTGCAGCGGCCACCCCACATTAAAAGAACTCACGCACAGGCATCTTCCACTTTGTTAATATGAAGTTCGGGACCTGGAACGTCAGGACCCTCATGGACAATTCCAACAGCAACAGGCCGGAATGCCGCACCGCCATAGTTGCCCGGGAACTCAGACGTTTTGACGTTAACGTCGTCGCCCTAAGCGAGACTTGGCGGGCAGGGGAAAGCCAGCTCAAGGAACATGGTGGAGGTTACACCTTTTTCTGGAAAGGAAAACCAGAGGAAGAACGCTGCCTTCATGGAGTCGGCTTTGTTGTCAAAAATGAACTGGTCGACTGCCTCAAAGACTCCCCTGCGGGGTTAACGAATGCCTCATGACTCTTCACCTTACCCTATCCAGGAACCAATGCGCCACAGTCACCAGTGCGTACGCCCCAACACTTGATGCAACGGATGAGGCTAAATAGGGTTTTTACTCCAACCTCGAGACATTCCTGTCCCGCATCCCCATGGGCCACAAATTGATCCTCCGAGGTGACTTTCATGCCAGGGTTGGAAAAGACGCAGCATTCTTGGGAGGCGTGATTGGCAAAGAGGGGGTAGGCAAAGCCAACTCCAGCGGTAACCTACTCCTGACAAAATGTCTAGAACACGAACTCCTCATCACCAACACTCTGTTCCGCCAGTGGGACAAATACAAGGCATCGTGGCAACACCCTCGCTCCAAACACTGGCACCTGCTCAACTACGTCATCATCCGAGCCAGAGATCGCAAGGATGTGCGCATCACCCGCGCCACGACAGGAGCTGATGACTGCTGGACGGACCATTGCCTAATCCGATCCATCATCGATAATAACATAGCCCCAAAGCAGAGAGGACAGCAGAAACAGTGCTGCAAAAAAGTTAATGCCGGGGCACTTAAAGACCCAGCTAAGAAATCCCTATACAGCCAGCGCCTCACAACTAATCCGGCATGCCTTGATGACCCTGAGATGCTGAATGCCCACAGCGCTTGGTCTGCCCTCCAGGCCGCCTTAACCAGTGGCTGTGAAGAGACACTTGGTTACTCAACCAGAAAACACCAGGACTGATTTGATGAAAATGATCAGGAGATCCAGGAACTAACAGATCGTAAGCGCAGAGCATTTTTGAGCCTCAAGCAACAACCCAACTCGGGAGCTACAAAGCAACATTACAGCCGGCTCAAGGCTGAGGTCCAACAAAAAATCCGGGAACTAAAGAACAGGTGGTGGATGGAGAAAGCACAGGAGATACAACAACTGGCTGACAGCCATGATATGCGAGGATTCTTCATTGCAGTCAAGGCCACCTGCAGTCCAAACTCCCAAGGCCCCACCCCACTCCTGGCCAAGAACGGGCAAACACTCATCAAGGACACCGAGGCTGTCAGGGCCCGCTGGAAGGAGCACTTTGAAGGTCTCCTCAATCGAGACTCTGCCTTTGACTCGAGTGTTCTTGACTCCATCCCGCAGCATGCCACCCGCCACCACCTCAGTGAGACCCCAACAGTGCACGAGGTTGGCAAAGCCATAAAACAGCTTAAGAATAACAAGGCTATAGGTGCGGATGGAATTCCTGCTGAGGCGCTCAAGTATGGCGGAGAGGCGCTGTTGGCATGGATACATGGCCTCATCTCTCTCATTTGGAGGGAGGAGAGCATGCCGGGAGATCTCAGAGATGCAGTGATCGTGACCATCTTTAAAAAGGGAGACAAGTCCGACTGCAGCAACTACAGGGGAATCTCACTGCTATCAGCCACTGGGAAGGTTGTCGCTAGAGTTCTCCTCAATCGTCTTCTCCCTGTGGCTGAGGAGCTCCTCCCGGAATCACAGTGCGGATTTCGTCCCCTATGGGAAACAACAGACATGATCTTTGCAGCGTGCCAGCTGCAGGTAAAATGCAGGGAGCAGCACCAGCCCTTATACATGGTCTTTTCCGTTCTGACATGTATGTAACCACAATGTAACACCACTGTATTACTGTATACACTCAACCTAGATGCACACCTTGACCACAAGGGGTTAACTTGTGGGAGACACTCCTTACCTGATCACACTGGTATAAAAAGGGAGGTCCCACACAGGGTCATTGTCTTTGGAGTCCTATGAATAAAGAGTTAAGGTCAGAGAGTGACCTTGTCCCCAGAATGTGCCTCGTGTGGTTTCATACTGTAGAGTAAGGACTTTACACGTTCTTAGAAAGGCCTTTGACACTGTCAACCATGAGGATTTATGGAGCATCATCCTCCATTTTGGATGCCCCCAAAAGTTTGTCAACATCCTTCGCCTGCTCCATGACGACATGCAGACCGTGATCCTTACCAGCGAATCCATTACAGACCCAATCCACGTCCGGACCGAGGTCAAACAGGGCTGCGTCATCGCTCCAACCCTCTTCTCAATCTTCCTCGCTGCCCTGCTCCACCTCACAGTCAACAAGCTCCCCGCTGGAGTGGAACTAAACTACAGAACCAGTGGGAAGCTATTTAACCCATGCCGCCTCCAGGCCAGGTCCAAGATCACCTCAACCTCTGTCGTTGAGCTGTAGTATGCGGACGATGCCTGCGCCAGTGCACATTCCGAGGCTGAGCTCCAGGATATAGTCGATGTATTCAACGAGGCATATGAAAGCATGGACCTTATGCTTCACATCCGTAAGACAAAGGTCCGCCACCAGCCTGTCCTCACCACACAGCACTGCCCCCCCCCTGTCATCAAGGTTCACGGTGCAGCCCTCGACAATCTGGACCACGTCCCATACCTCGGGAGCCTCTTATCAACAAGAGCAGACATTGATGCGGAGATTCAACATCGCCTCCAGTGCGCCAGTGCAGCCTTCGGCCGCCTGAGGAAAAGAGTGTTCAAAGACCAGGCTCTCAAATCTATCACCAAGCTCATGGTCTACAAAGCTATAGTAATACCCGCCCTCCTGTAGGGATCAGAGGCATGGACGATGTACAGAAGACACGTCAAGTCGCTGGAGATACATCACCAACGATGTCTCTGCAAGATCCTGCAAATCCCCTGGGAGGACATTAGTGTCCTCGCCCAGGCTAACATCCCCAGTATTGAAGCACTGACCACACTCGATCAGCTTCGCTGGGCAGGCCACATAGTTTGCATGCCAGACACGAATCTTCCGAAGCAATTGCTCTATGCGGAGCTCCTTCACGACAAACGAGCCAAAGGTGGGCAGCGGAAACGTTACAATGGCGACCTGAAAGCCTCCCTGGTAAAGTGTGACATCACCACTGACACCTGGGAGTCCCTGGCCGAAGACCGCCCTAGGTGGAGAAAGTGCATTACCGGATGGCGTTGAGCTCTTCGAATCTCAAGGTCGCGAATCTCAAGGTTAGGCACAGACAGCGGAAGGAGCGTGCGGCAAATCAGTCCCACCACACCTCCCCCCCCCATCCCCCACCCCCTTTTCCCGGACGAATGTCTGTCCCACCTGTGACAGGGTCTGTGGCTCTCATATTGGACTGTTCAGCCACCAAAGAACTCACTTTAGGAGTGGAAGCGTTTTCCTCGATTCCAAGGAATTGCCTATGATGATGACTTACATGTCCCTTGAGTTCGATTCTTAATGAGTCCGACTGGTGATCTGAACATAATGCGCACAGACTTGATTTATCAGACCCCCTCCTCGCTGGCCTCCCAACCTGCACTCTCCACAAACTCTAATCATGCAAAAACTCTGCCATCTGGTACTAAGCTGGATTGGCCTATCATTTCAATCCTTTCAACCGACATTGGTTTCCTATTCGGCAACACATTGAATTCAAAATCCTCAACCTCACTTACAAATCCTTCCTTCACCTCCATAGCTCTGTGACCTTCTGCACCCTTAAATTCCATTTTCTAATGCTGGTCTCCTGTGCATTACCCCTCCCTCCATTCCAGAACTTTTGGGCCTATTCTCTGGAATGCCCTCCCTAAACCAGGCGGTTAAGAAAGCAAATGGCATGTTGGCCTTCATAGCGAGGGGATTTGAGTACAGGGGCAGGGAGGTGTTGCTACAGTTGTACAGGGCCTTGGTGAGGCCACACCTGGAGTATTGTGTACAGTTTTGGTCTCCTAACCTGAGGAAGGACATTCTTGCTATTGAGGGAGTGCAGCGAAGGTTCACCAGACTGATTCCCAGAATGACAGGACTGACCTATCAAGAAAGACTGGATCAACTGGGCTTGTATTCACTGGAGTTCAGAAGAATGAGAGGGGACCTCATAGAAACGTTTAAAATTCTGACGGGTTTAGACAGGTTAGATGCAGGAAGAATGTTTCCAATGTTGGGGAAGTCCAGAACCAGGGGTCACAGTCTGAGGATAAGGGGTAAGCCATTTAGGATTGAGATGAGGAGAAACTTCTTCACCCAGAGAGTGGTGAACCTGTGGAATTCTCTACCACAGAAAGTAGTTGAGGCCAATTCACTAAATATATTCAAAAGGGAGTTAGATGAAGTCCTTACTACTCGGGGGATCAAGGGGTATGGCGAGAAAGCAGGAATGGGGTACTGAAGTTTCATGTTCAGCCATGAACTCATTGAATGGCGGTGCAGGCTAGAAGGGCTGAATGGCCTGCTCCCGCACCTATTTTCTATGTTTCTATGTTTCCTTATTACCTCTCTCCACACTGTTAAACAGCTTCTTTAAACCCCTCTTTAGCTGTGTTTTTGGTTACCTCCCCTAACTTCCCCCGCTTATGGTGGGCAGAGGAAACGTTACAAGGTCACCCTCAAAGCCTCCCTGATAAAGTGCAACATCCCCACCAACACCTGGGTGTCCCTGGCCAAAGCTTGCCCTAAGTGGAAGAAGTGCATCCGGGAGGGCGCTGAGCACCTCGAGTCTCATCGCCGAGAGCATGCAGAAATCAAGCGCAGGCAGCGGAACGAGCGTGCAGCAAATCTGTCCCACCCTCCCTTACTCTCAACGACTATCTGTCCCACCTGTGACAGAGAATGTGGCTCTCATATTGGACTGTTCAGCCACCTAAGAACTCACTTTAAGAGTGGAAGCAAGTCTTCCTCGATTCCGAGTGACTGCATATGATGATGATGTTTTGTATTCATTTTTCCCCTCTGTGAAGTGCCTTGGGATGTTTTAAGGAACTGTATAAATCCAGTTTGGTGGCATTGTGAAGTTTACAATTTATTAAGAATGTGAAACTGTCTCCATAAAAAAAATGTTTACTTTAGAACACAATGAAATAAAGCTCCCTTATTAGCTGTAATGTGGGAGAACTAAAAACAAACCTTTGTCAAAATAAGATACACAGAACGCTGTTTCTCTTTCCAATAAACCAATCACCCTGTTCTGTTGGGTTTCAGGGGAACTGGAGCCATTCTTCCAAAGCGTATTCACACTTTGTGCAGCTTTAAAACATTGCATCAGTCCCCTGATGCAGTGTTAGTGATAACTACGGCTCAATTCTCATTAATCTCTGCTGTGTGAAAACTTGTTCTTTCCAGGATTAAGTCATACAATAACAATATGTATGTACACAATATATGCTTTCTTTAATATTCTCAATTGTAATGTTATAGTGGACCATACAATATCGAGACCAACTCATAGGGCCCGTGTTTCCACATGATTTGCGCCTGATTTTTAGGAGCAACTGGTGGAGAACGGACTATCTTAGAAATCGCAATTCTCCACATTTTATTTTCTGCAGTTCTCGTCAGGTAGAACAGTTCTACTTTGGAACAGAATTTTTTCTTCAATAGGGGGCGTGTCCGGCCACTGACGCCTGATTTGAAAGTTTCCACAGTGAAAACGTACTCCAAACTAACTTAGAATGGAGCAAGTGAAGATTTTTGTCGAACTGAAAAAACCTGTTCTACACATTAAAAATCAGGCGCAGGTTACAAATTAGGCGTCCAGAACGAGGTGGGGGGGGAGGGGGGAGAAGGGAAGTCATTAAATTCGACAATAAATCCTTATTTATACTTCTACAAATATTATACAAATAAATCCAACATGAATAAAAATTTATAAGCAAAGAAAAGATTAAATAAACCATCTTCCTACCTGTGTGAAAGTGCTTCAGGCAGCCTCACAAGTTTGTTCGTTCGTTCGTTCCCGACGGCAGGGGGGGGGAGGAGGAAGCCGTTTCCGACGGCGGGCGGGCGGGAGGGAGGGCGGGAGTGCGGGCCCGACCGAACGACCGCCGCGGGGGGGGAGGGAGGAAGCCGTGCCAGACGGCGGGCGGGCGGGAGTGCGAGACCGACCGAACGACCGCCGCGGGGGGGGAGGGAGGAAGCCGTTCCAGACGGCGGGCGGGAGTGCGGGCCCGGTCGACCGAACGCAGCGGGGGGGGGGGGGAGGAAGCTGTTCCAGACGGCGGGCGGGCGGGAGGGAGGGAGGGAGTGCGAGACCGATTGACCGAACGCAGCGGGGGGGGTGGGGAGGAAGCCGTTCCAGACGGCGGGCGGGCGGGAGGGAGGGAGGGAGTGCGGGCCCGGTCGACCGAACGCAGCGGGGGGGGTGGGGAGGAAGCCGTTCCAGACGGCGGGCGGGAAGGAGACAGTGAGAAGGCTGCAGGAAGCCTCAGTGCTGATGTGCTGATGGCAATGTGCTTTTATTAAAAAATGTTCAAAAATTAAACAGCTGCAAAGAACTACAAAAATGGCCGAGTGCCAATGTTTCCTTCACACTGCGCGTGAGCGAACGCAGGGTTGCCGGCAGGAAAAAAACGAATTTAAATGGTACCCGCCCCCTCCCACTTACAAAATCGGCGCGAGTGGTAGGCTCCGCCCCCTGCACGCCGCGCCAGGCAGACATGGAGCTGCAAGGCGCTCGAGAATAGCGCGTTTTTTTTTAGGCGCCGTTTTAGGCGCGAAAAACAGGCGCCCAGCTCGGAGGGGCGCCCGTTTTTTATCGTGTGGAAACTTGGGCCCATAATCTTCACTTTCACTCCTTTCTTTCAAGAAATGCTGAAAACCATTTATTGTTGTAACCGAACACTCTCCAACCATTCTTCCTGTTTCTCTCAGTCCCATGGCTTTGGCACTTAAATCTTGTGCAGTTCCTTTATTAAAAAATGATGGAACGGGCATAAAGAAAAGTAAGCACTTGCAGACCCAGGTATTTTTTTCCAAAGTACTTTTCTTCTTCAAAGATTGTGGTACTTTGAAGCTATTTTACAGGATGTAGTTGCTGGTATGTGCTCTGTGTGTGTCCATGAAGGAGAAGGGATTAGGCTACATAGCATATACCTGCTTCTGTCAAATATCATTCTATGTGGAAAGAGGAGGATAAGTTATCACCTCGGGTTAGTTTTCAGACTCTGTCTTACAACCTGTTCTTATGAAGTGTTGTATGTGAGGTGAATAACATGTACATGGAAAAGTCCACTGGGAGTTGGCAGAAAGATTTAAATTAAATTTACTAATGAGATTGAAGGGATATGTACAAGAATTGACATTTCATAGTTTTAATAAGGTGTGTATTAGTTGTCAGAATGTAAAAGCTTACCATTAGAATTTGGATTGTTCTGCACTGTGTGTGTGTTTGCCTTTATGAACTGCAAACATTCTGCTGATTAGGACGTTGATCACAAACACTGCTTTTCATCTTTGGAGACTTAAGTCCTACTCAAGCACGAGAGTCACGTAACGAAGAGATAACAGCTGGTAGCTAACTATTAAGAGGCAGAAGGAAAACGAGTTGTCTGTCTCAGCCTAGCTCCCAGCGGCCCTCAAGCTACAGATTAACTATTCTATAGAAAGGTTGCAGCTGGAGGTAGTAAGAACAGTACGTTACCTGATACAGGTATACTCTCTATCCTTGAGATTCTTATTAGAAAAATAATTTGCCTTTATATAGCACCTTGAGCATAGAAAAGTATGTATTATTGAAATGTTTACGTCCAGTCATCAAATGTTAAAAACTATTTTTTTTATTTGTTTATTCTTGGGATATGGGATATGAGCAAGACAGCAATGATTGCTCATCCCTCATTGCATTAAGAGCCTATCACATAATGTGAGACTGGACCAATATGTTTGGCAAGTTCCCTTTTCTAAAGGATAGAAATGAACCAGTTTGTTTTCTTACCAGAATCCAGCAGCTTTCATGGTCATTTTTTTCCTGGTACTAGCCCATGCATTACCTGACTTGTGTCACAACTTGCCATGGTGGAATTGGAACTCTGGGTTACTAGTCCAGTGTCATAACTATTGGGTTACCATACCCATTATTTAAAAGAAGCTTACAAATTAAAGTGACATAGTCTTCATAGAAAAGTATTCAGCAAACTTTTTGTTGTCAAACCTTCTGACATAATGATACAGACATCACCAAAAAGTGCTTTTGTATTGTGAAAGTGTCGTCTTGAAGAATACGTTGCACAGTTGTGCTACTCATGACGATAGTGTCTCTTTACATATTCAAATCAAACACAAGTTCTAGAGATGTCAACACTGAAAAGGTAAGATTTTTATGGCTGTTGAAATTAGAACCTGGGGCAATAGTTGTAGAGTTCATGGAAGGCAGCAATTACATAGGCCACTGAGCATCTTGAGAGAGAGATGCTCTCCAGCAGTGGGTTATGGAGTGATGTCCCCTTAAATAAAAAGCATTCTTGGTTGTTAACAGGATGCAGAATTGTACATTGTCAAAGAAGCATGTTGAATGGCCAAGAGGACTGCAGGGATTAGCAAAATAATTTGTCCTAAAATCAGCAAAAAGATGATGAGCAGAGAAAATCTGAGCTCGTGAAAGGCCAGAGAGATGGACGTATGCGACGGAGACCCTCATAAATATGTAAAGTTTGAACAAAGATAAGCGATAGTGTTGGGAAATATCACAGGCAGATGAAGTTCATTTCAAATATTTATTTAAGAATAACAAAAATGTAACCTAGTAGATTGATTAACAGTTTGTTGAATTTTATCCCTGTGCATTAAGCAAATGTTAAAGGAAAGTCATTGTATTACTGTAAAATAATTGCAACATTCCGAAATCTGATAAACAATCATCCTACCTCATTGCCTTAATTACTTCATTTGATTGTTCAGCAGTAAATATGGCAAAAAGGCAATTGCCCCCTTAAATCTTGGTCCTGTGCTCACGTGCCTTCTTCCTTCAAGTAACCTAGAGGGAGTCGGCCACCAAGCGACAAAGTAAGGCAGAGGGCATGTGCTTCAGAGCTTAGCATGCTTTTAATCTCTTCCTGCATGTGCACAGAATTTTGTGTAGCAAAAGCTTGAATTCAATTAAATCCATATTCAATTTAGCAGGTTGGTATCTCTGACATTCCTTGTTTGAGTTTGTATGGTTTAAATCCTGGGAACGATGGTCAGGAATTACTGGTTGTATATGGACTCTGGTTTTCAACATTACCAACAGATTATTTTCCTAGTTTTAGTCAAAGATCATCGCCTCACAACAAAGCTTTGTGCTGAGTAAGTCAACTGGTGATTTTTATTTGTTTGTTCTTGTGATGTTGGTGATGTTGGCAAAACATTTATTGCCCATCCTTTAGTCGCCTTGTATGTTTGAAAGTTAAGCACCAGTGTTGGATAATAAGGGGTGCATTGAGCTCCCCAAATTAATGCAAAACCCAATAAAATCCAGATATGTCAGTGTTAACCTCATTTCTGTTGAGTTTGTCAAAGGCACACAAATGCTCAGTTGTGCATTTCTACAACAGTTTGACATCATATCAATGCAGAATTGGCCAGTAATGTGAAATGAAATTCTGCGGAAAAATGTTAAGCGTATGGAATTGCAATCAGATTCGCAGTCTGTGCTTTAAGGTGAGCAGCTTTGCTCCACCTGGAATTGGATTCACCCTCATGGTTGATCAATTGTGTTTTTGAATAGTATATGGTGCGATTGTGTGCATGAGTGTCTTTTCATTAACATAAGAACATAAGAACATAAGAAATAGAAACAGGAGTAGGCCATATGGCCCCTCGAGCCTGCTCTACCATTCAATAAGATCATGGCTGATCTGATCATGGACTCAGCTCCACTTCCCCGCCCGCTCCCCATAACCCCTTATTCCCTTATCGTTTAAGAAACTGTCTATTTCTGTCTTAAATTTATTCAATATCCCAACTTCCACAGCTCTCTGAGGCAGCGAATTCTACAGATTTACAACCCTCTGAGAGAAGAAATTTCTCCTCATCTCTGTTTTAAATGGGCGGCCCATTATTCTAAGATCATGCCCTCTAGTTCTAGTCTCCCCCATCAGCGGAAACATCCTCTCTGCATCCACCTTGTCAAGCCCCCTCATAATCTTATACGTTTCAATAAGATCACCTCTCATTCTTCTGAATTACAATGAGTAGAGACCCAACCTACTCAACCTTTTGTCATAAGTCAACCCCCTCATCCCCAGAATCAACCTAGTGAACCTTCTCTGAACTGCCCCCAAAGCAAGTATATCCTTTCGTAAATATGGAAACCAAAACTGCATGCAGTATTTCAGGTGTGGCCTCACCAATACCCTGTATAACTGTAGCAAGACTTCCTTGCTTTTATACTCCATCCCCTTTGCAATAAAGGCCAAGATTCCATTGGCCCTCCTGATCACTTGCTGTACCTGCATACTATTCTTTTGCGCTGCATGCACAAGTACCTTCAGGTCCCGCTGTACTGCGGCACTTTGCAATCTTTCTCCATTTAAATATCAACTTGCTCTTTGATTTTTTCTGCCAAAGTGCATGATCTCACATTTTCCAACATTATACTCCATCTGCAAAATTTTTGCCCACTCACAGCCTGTCTATGTCCTTTCGGAGATTTTTTTGTGTCCTTCTCACACATTGCTTTTCCTCCCATCTTTGTATCGTCAGCAAACTTGGCTATGTTACACTCAGTCCCTTCTTCCAAGTCGTTAATATAGATTGTAAATAGTTGGGGTCCCAGCACTGATCCCTGTGGCACCCCACTAGTTACTGGTTGCCAACCAGAGAATTAACCATTTATCCTGACTCTCTGTTTTCTGTTAGTTAACCAATCCTCTATCCATGCTAATATATTACCCTCAACTCCGTGAACTTATATCTTGTGCAGTAACCTTTTATGTGGCACCTTAAATAATTGAGTCATTAAGTAATGAATGTCCATGCTGGGGAATGGAACATTTCCCACATTATGCTGGAAACATCTGCATTAAGCGCTCAAAGGAACACCACAAGTTACAGCCCGAATGAACTCTCTCTGTACTGACCTAACACTACACCAGAAAAACAACCTCAGCAGAGTACGCCTTACTGTACAGTCTGACATTTCCATTCCCCACACCTGCCAGCTTTGTAATTACTGTACCACATTGGAAGTAGTTTAGTGATGCTGACTAAAGCCAACAAGGAAGCTGATTGAAATCAATCCAGATTTATTTTAATTAGCTGGAAGAGAAGACTATCATCGCATCTGTCTATACTGGATTCATATGGGTATAAGAGAAGAGTCACACCAGATTCTGCCAATCAGAACAAGCTTCAACTAGTATGATAGTGCAAGCACAATTAAAAGTGCACTATCATGGATTGCATACATGCCTCAGAATTGTTAGACTCATCCTCTTTACCTGTAAGCCAATTGTATCAAAGGAAGGTAGCATCAAATGTGTGGGACAAATAGAATCCGCAGTGTCATTGTATGAAATGCACACAGCTGGCGATGGGAAATTCCAAAATTCAATACAAAGTTTCTGATCCAGTCGTAGAAATCTTTTTTCACTTCTCTAAGCATTTAGCCCAACGCCGGACAAGCTACTGAGTAGGATTATTTTTCTCAAAAACAAAATCATAAGATAGATGCGGATACAGAATCAAAATAGACCTATAATCCCCACAATTACAACCTTGAACTGTTCCGTACATATTTCCAAGGGTTTGCCTCTGGGACCCCATCTGGAAGTCCATTTTGTATGTTGATAAGCAAAGCTGAAACATGACATGTCTGGGGTGCATTAATGACGGGTTTTCTAATGGTGTTGTTTTTTTCAGTGTTCAATTGTACAACTCATGTTTTATTTTTGGTGGTCAGTTTCTGCATGATGTAATAACATAAGTAGTAAGATAAGAACATGAGAAATAGGAACAGGAGTCGGCCATTTGACCCTTTGAGCCTGCTCCGCCTTTTAATATCATGGCTGATCTGATCATGGACTCAGCTCCACTTCCCTGCCCGCTTCCCATAAACCTTTATTCACTTATCACTCAAAAATTTAATGGATATCAGTAATACATATACTGAAAACTCATTTATCTTGAAGTGACACATGTATTTTACAGTATATGGGAAGTGGCAAGAGGCTAGCTTAACCTCAAGGGTTATTCAAGGTTTTGCAATGGAGGTTAATTTAAATAAGGTGGAAGATGTGTGCTCATGCCTCTCATCGTTGCTCTTTGCTCAGGGATTATCACAAAGACAGAGGCCGAGAATTGGGTTTCAGCTGCATGAGTATGCCTGAAATTGGCATACAATTGTGAAAAGTTCAATTTCATGATAATCATTGAAAGGGGAAGACTTGTCAACAGCAACTGTCATCACCTAGTGACAAAAAGCTGCCAACAATATCCCTGTAGCAGCTCTTCGTAAGAGGAATCATCCACTTTGAAACTTGTACAGATGAAATGGTCACAACAGAAACTAGATATTGAAGGATTATCTATGCACTCAATATGAGTTCTATAGGATAGTAGAATTTTTATGGTTCAAATGCTCGGTTAGGGAGGCGAATGAGAGCATTTTAAGAATCAGCTTTGATTTTGAAGCACTGTTAATTTTCATTTGTATTAATGTTCCTGTTCTGGCAAATACTTATATACCTTGGCAACCTGACCAAAGTGCACAATTGTGTTTTCATTAAGTAGATACCACAGTGATATCAGAAGATGTTGAGATAAAATATATAACCGTTATAGTGCTATACATACGGAACTGTTCTATCTTTGTGTGAACCGAGATTGTGGAATAACATCTGTTTTTCGGACCAGAATTTGTATTACCTCATACAGCATACTCCAACTTGGAAGAGCAACAGGGGTCAGTCACTGCAATACCCTTTATGCACCTTTCGGCTGTTCAACCAAAGAAGAGGACCCCTATTGTTCTCCCATATTGGAGAGTGCACTGATGATGGTTTTCCATTGTAGTCGGTGGACCATGTTTTAAAACTGTCCTCTTTGAATGAAGGACCCCTATTGTTTTGCCATATTGGAGTATAACATGCTGATTGTTTTACATTGCCATCCATACAATGCGTTTTAAGAATGTTCTACTGAAATGAAGAACCCCCCATTGTTCTCTTATATTACAATGTGCCTTGTTGATTGTTTTGCACTGCCTTTAGCATTGAAGACCATATTTTAAAGTGTCCTGTTGCAGTTTATTGTCTACCATATTGGGAGTGTGTGCTGATGCTTTTTATATTTTAATGCACATTTCTAGCTTAGTTGAGTACTTTGTATCTGTTTTCACAGTAGAGGAAGAGGATAAGTACCAGTAGTAAATGGGAACCTACAAAAGAGTCAAGGAGAGGAACTTAGTTGTTATAATATGGAGACAATAAAGGGCCAGATCTTGCTGGATGGGGTGGGGGGGGGGGGGGGGAGGGCATCTCATGCTGTCAGCTAGACTTATTCAGCACTCTTCAGACCTATATATTTTTGCACTGGAAGTGCGAGCTTTTAATGGCGTGCTGAGGTTAACAGGGCATCTGCGACCTCAGTGAATGGTGGAACCAACCTTCACCAATGAGATTTAAGAATTGGAAAAAAAAGAACAACACCATTACAGTCAAATCAGATACACAAAGAGAAAATAAAGAGAGGGAAAGACATGTTAGATTAAGAGAGAGAGACAAAAGAAACAGAATGGTAAAGAAGAAATTGAAAAAAATTTAAATTTTACATTTTAAAATCTCTAACAACAATTTACTACATGTGGCAAGGAGATTGAACAGTTAGGAACATCGGAACAGGAGTAGGCCATTCAGCCCCTCGAGCCTGTTCCGCCATTCAATGAGATCATGGATGGTCTGCGACTTAACTCCGTATACCCGCCTTTGCCCCATATCCCTTAATACCTTTGGTTAACAAAAAGCTATCTATCTCAGATTTAAAATTAACAATTGATCTAGCACCAATTGCCATTTGCAGAAGAGAGTTCCAAACTTCTATCCTTTGTGTGTAGATGTGTTTCCTAATTTCACTCCTGGAAGGTCTGACTCTAATTTTTAGCCCCCTGTGTGGCAATGAGATTGAACAGTTTAACTTGTTCTCTTTCTGAGCTAGAGAGGTTGATTGGCATTGCATTAACAATTATCATGTCATAAAAAGGAACGTGCTGTTAAGTTCCAGCCCTAATTTTCTGCAGCAAGTTTATTGGGTGATTGATATGCAAATGCTGCAAGTTCTTAAAATTAATTAGGCTGTTTATGCAAAGGAAACAGTGGAGCAGCATAAATCCACCAGCAAGTTCTAGAGATTCGCAACTCATAGCATATCTCTTAATCCCCTGAATATGCTGGCCAATTTATGCATTAATAACGACTTAGAAACATAGACATAGAAACATAGAAACTAGGTGCAGGAGTAGGCCATTCGGCCCTTTGAGCCTGCACTGCCATTCAATGAGTTCATGGCTGAACATGCAACTTCAGTACCCCATTCCTGCTTTCTCGCCATACCCCTTGATCCCCCTAGTAGTAAGGATTACATCTGACTCCTTTTTGAATATATTTAGTGAATTGGCCTCAACAACTTTCTGTGGTACAGAATTCCACAGGTTCACCACTCTCTGGGTGAAGAAGTTTCTTCTCATCTCGGTCCTAAATGGCTTACCCCTTATCCTTAGACTGTGACCCCTGGTTCTGGACTTCCCCAACATTGGGAACATTCTTCCTGCATCCAACCTGTCTAAACCCGTCAGAATTTTAAACGTTTCTATGAGATCCCCTCTCATTCTTCTGAACTCCAGTGAATACAAGCCCAGTTGATCCAGTCTTTCTTGATAGGTCAGTCCCGCCTCCCAGGAATCAGTCTGGTGAACGCTCGAGTCTGCGCATATGTGCAGTAGCTCCTGGCAGGCCATTTCTGCAAACGCGCGGTGCAGGCTGTGTGGGAGGGGCCCGAAGCATGCCATCCCTAGCCCTGGCTGAATGGGCTCCCTAATTCGTGGCCCGCTGCGTTCCCTAAGGTAGGACTTCTATTTTTTATTTGTTATTTACTGATTGCTTTTGGTGCATGGTTCCTTCTATTTTTTTATTTTTTATTTATTGATTGCTTATTACTTTGGTCTTGGTGCTTTAGGTGCAGGGTTCCTTCTATTTTATTTGTTAATTAATTGCTTCTTACTTTTTATGCTTTGTTTGGTGCTTGGTGGTGCTTTAAATGTAGTTACTTGCACCGATTCCTTAACTCTAGGTAAGGTTTTTCTGTGTGGACAGAAGTGGCAACATACGCTGGCCTAAGTTAGTTTGGAGCAACTATTTGCTGGCCAAACACCTAAAACAGGGGTGAGTGGCTGGGAACGCCCCCTTTTGTAAAAAAAAACTGAAATAAAAAAAAACCTAACTAACTCACTTACACTGGCGCAAATTAAATGGCCAGAATTGCAACTAAAAAGATAGTCTAGAAAAATCAAGTTGCTCCAAAAAAAAAGGAGCAACTCCTGGGGAAACTTGGGTCCAAAGTAACTATAGGCCCATCAGTATAATATCAGCTGTGAGGAAACTTCTGGAATCTATATCAGAGACAGAGTGACTTAGCACTTGAACAAGGATGAGTTGATAAAAGGGAGTCAGCATGGACTTGTGAAAGGTGTGAGGATGTCACTGGCATTGTGGATAGGAGAGTGTCTATGGATGTTGTCTATGTGAACTTCAAGAAGGCAATTGATGAGGAATGGCATGAGATTATTAGCAAAAATGAAAGCACATAGAATTGGAGGTAACCTTATGATATGTGTTGGTAATTGGGAGGTAGGAGACAAAGAGTCGGGATAAAGGGAGCATTCTCTGATTGACGAGAAGTTATAGGTAGTGTTTCTCAGCTTTTAACCATGTATATTATTGGCTTGGATGACAAAATAGAGAGTCATATATAACACTCAGTTAGAAAGCACAGTAAGTTGTATAAATGGGAGCCAGAAGTTACAAAAGCACATGAGTGGGTAAATCTATGGCAGATGGAAGTTTAAGTGTGAGGTTATCTACGTTGGATCTGAGAATGGGAAATTGGAATATTTTAATTGTGAGAAAATTAAAAAAATGTGGAGAAGCAATGGGATTTTGCCCATCTGTGCAGATCACACGGGCTCGATGGGCTGAATGGCCTCCTTCTATGCTGTAACCATTCTATGATTTTAAGTTACAAAAAAAAAATTTAAAATACTAATGGAATTACGTCCTTTATCTCAAAGGAGTTGAAATACAAAAGTAAGGAAATGATGCTTCAGTTGTACAGAGAATTGGTCAGACCCCATCTGGAGTAATGTGCTCAGTTTCGGGCACACTACCAAAGGAAAGATATTTTGGTCTATTGAGTATATATAGAGGTTACATTGAAACTCATCAGAGTTATATCAGCACTTAAAGGGTTAAATTATGAAGGCAGGTTGCTTAAATTTGCTTTGTATTCCCTTGAATTTAGAAGACTGAGGGATGATCTAATCAAGGTCTTTAAAATTGTAAGGGCATTTAATAAATACAAAGAAACTATTATGTCTGACGGAGGAATCCAAAACATAATCTTAAAATTAGAGCTGGACCATTTAGTATTACAATCAGACAGCGTTTTTTCACACAAAGGGGAGTAGAAATCTGGAAGTCCCTCCCCTAAAAGGCTGTGATCACAGGATCAATTGAAATTTTCAAGACTGAGATTGATAGAGCTTTGTTGGGGCAAGGTATCAAGGGCTGTGGAGCAGAGGTGGGTAAATGGAATTGAGGTACAGATCAGTTCATCCCTCGGAATCGAGGAAGACATGCTTCCACTCCTGAAGTGAGTTCTTTGGTGGCTGAATAGTCCAATACGAGAGCCACAGGTGGGACAGATAGTCGTTGAGGGAAGGGGGGGTGGGACTGGTTTGCCGCAAGCTCTTTTCGCTGACTGCGCTTGATTTCTGCATGCTCTCGGCATTGCGACTCGAGGTGCTCAGTGTCCTCTCGGATGCACTTCCTCCACTTAGGGCGGTCTTGGGCCAGGGACTCCCAGATGTCAGTGGGGATGTCACACTTTATCAGGGAGGCTTTGAGGGTGTCCTTCTAGCGTTTCCGTTGCCCACCTTTGGCTCGTTTGCCATGAAGGACGCCGAGTAGAGCACTTGCTTTGGGAGTCTCGTGTCTGGCATGCGGACGAAGTGGCCTGCCCAGCGGAGCTGATTGAGTGTGGTCAGTGCTTCAATGCTGGGGATGATTGCCTGATTGAGGACACTGATGTTGGTGCGCCTGATCTCCCAGGGGATTTGTAGAATCTTGCGGAGACATCGTTGGTGATATTTCTCCAGCAACTTGAGGTGTCTACTGTACATGGCCCATGTCTCTGAGCCATACAGGAGGGCAGGTATTACTACAGCCCTGTAGACCATGAGCTTGTTGGCAGTTTGGAGAGCCTGGTTTTCAAATACTCTTTTCCTCAGGCGACCGAAGGCTGCACTGGCGCACTGGAGGCGGTGTTGGATCTCGTCGTCGATGATAGGAAGCTCCCGAGATATGGGAAGTGGCTATGATCTAATTGAATGGTAGAACAGGTTCGAGGGTCTGAATGGCCTACTCCTGTTCCTATGTAAAATACATGAATTTATTTGTTACACACCACAATTTGCAAAATCCTGGCAAAATTGTATGAACATTTTAAGTGGCATAATATTTAGAACAGCATTTTCAAATAATTTCTGTTTTGTTATAGCTATTGTGAACACACTCCCACACCTACTGCTTGATGTAAAATAGGAGTCAATTCAAACATCCATCCCTAATTGTTAAATCCATATTTTTTTTGGTAGAATTGCTTTTGAGACATTCATATACATTGTCAGATCTAAGATTCTGGAAATACGACACTTTCTGGTATCCTATATAGTATTAGATCTATTATTATTCAGGGGCTCCATTCAGAGTCCTACACATATCCAGAGTTAATTTCAAATGGAGAGAAATAAGCCACAGTGAAGTGCCGACGTTAGCAGAGAAAGTTTCAACAATGACTATCATTATTATTACATATCATAAAAAGATGTCCTATTTGAATTAATTGTGCAGTCTATCTGGCTCCTGATCTAGTTTCCAGTGTCCATCACAAACTTGCCAAAGTAATTTGATGGAGCTATTTAAAATTATGAAGAGCTGGGATAGAATCGATAGAAACACACTCTTTCCAGTCATTGATAGATCTAGAACAAGAGGACCCAGATATAAGATTTGTTAAAGTAAGATATTTAAGACTGAGAGCAGGAGAAGCTTTTCCACATAGAGAGTAGTGAGGCTGTGTAATGCACAACTGGAATTAATGATTGCAGCAGAGGCCATGTCAATATTTAAGAATAGCAAGCAAGCAGCCAAGACTTGGATTTCTCTAACACCTTTCATGACCACTGGCCATCTCAAAGCGCTTTACAGCCAATGAAGTACTTTTGGAATGCAGTCACTGTTGTAATGTAGGAAATGCAGCAGCCAATTTATACACAGCAAGCTCCCATAAACAGCAATGTGATAATGACTAGCTAATCTATTTTTGTTATGTTGATTGAGGGATAAATATTGGCCAGGACGCCGGGGATAACTTCCCTGCTCTTCTTTGAAATAGTGACACGGGATCTTTTACGTCCATCTGAGAGAGCAGGTTTAACGTGTCATCCGAGATAAGTTCGATGGATGGTTGAAGGAAAGGAGAATAAAGGGACGTGAAAACAGGGCTGGCCCATGGAATTTGGCTTCTCTCATGTGGAGGATAAACACCAAAGTGGAATGGTTGAGATGACGGCCTGTTTTTGTGGAGCAATTTCATTCAGATTTTCAGAGCCCATTGTCCTAATTTGTTCTGTTTAAAGTAAGGATAGCGGTTCTAGAAAATTGTACTTTTTCTACATTTATTTATACACAGTTTTAGTATTAAATACTTCTGGGTCGATTATAGATTCAGTTTACAGATTTTTTTAAATTTATTCATGGGATGTGGGTGATGCTGGCAAGGCCAGCATTTATTGTCCATCCCTATCATCATCATCATCATAGGCAGACCCTCAGAATCGTGGAAGACTTGCTTCCACTCTTAGAATGAGTCCTTAGGTGGCTGAACCGAAAGCCACAGTCCCTGCCGTTGAGGGTAAGGGAGGGTGGGACAGCTTTGCTGCGCATTCCTTCCACTGCCTGTGCTTGTTTTCTGCATGCACTTGGCAATGAGACTCGAGGCGCTCAGCGCCCTCCCGATACACTTCCTCCACTCAGGGCAGACTTTGGCCAGGGACTCCCAGGTTTCGGTGGGGATGCTGCACTTTATCAGGGAGGCTTTGAGGGTGTCCTTGTAACGTTTCCTCTGTCCACCCTTGGCTCTTTTGCCATGAAGGAGTTCCGAGTAGAGCGTTTGCTTTGGGAGTCTCGTGTTTGGCATGCGGACAATGTGGCCTGCCCAGCAGAGCTTATCAAGTGTGGTCAGTGCTTCAATGCTGGGGACGTTGGCCTGGTCGAGGACGCTAATGTTGGTGTGTCTGTCCTCCCAGGGGATTTGTAGGATTTTGCGGAGGCATCGTTGATGGTATTTCTCCAGTGACTTGAGGTGTCATGATCCATGCCTCTGAGCCATACAGGAGGGTGGGTATTACTACAGCCCTCTAAACCATGAGCTTGGTGGTACATTTGAGGGCCTGTTCTTCGAACACTCTTTTCCTCAGGCGGCCGAAGGCTGTGCAGGCGCACTGGAGGCGGTGTTTAATTTCCTCATCAATGTCTGTTTTTGTTGATAAGAGGCTCCCAAAGTATGGGAAATGATCCATGTTGGCCAGGGCCGCGCCGTGGATCTTGATGACTGAGGGGCAGTGCTGTGTGGCGAGGACAGGCTGGTGGAGGACCTTTGTCTTACGGATGTTTAGTGTAAGGCCCATGCTTTCGTATGCCTCAGTAAATACTTCGACTATACCCTGACGTTCAGCATCTGAATGTGCGCAGACGCAGGCGTCATCCGCGTACTGTAGCTCGATGACAGAGGTTGGGGTGGTCTTGGACCTAGCCTGGAGGCGGCGAAGGTTAAACAGCTTCCCACTGGTTCTGTAGTTTAATTACACTCCAGCGGGGAGCTTGTTGACTGTGAGGTGGAGCATGGCAGCTAGGAAGATTGAGAAGAGGGTTGGAGCGATGACGCAGCCCGGTCTGGACGTGGATTGGGTCTGTAATGGTCCGTTGGTAAGGATCACGGCCTGCATGTCGTCGTGGATCAGGCGAAGGATGTTGACAAACTTTTGGGGGCATCCAAAACGGTGGTGGTGAGCCGATTCCTTCAATTTCTGTCGTCTGTAAGATGAGGTACTCCCACAGTGCTGTTAGAGAGGATTCCAGGCTTTTGACCCAGCAACAATGAAGAAACGGTGATATATTTCCAAGTTAGGATGGAATGTGACCTGGAGGGGAACTTGGAGCTGATGGTGTTGCAATGCACCTGCTGCCCTTGTCCTTCTAGGTGGTAGAGGTCGCGGATTTGGGAGGTGCTGTCAAAGAAACCATGGCGAGTTGCTGCAGTGCATCTTATAGATTGTTCTGAAAGTATCTAATATGAGTTTACACTAAACTCTCAAGAGAACTTGATGCGAACCTGTATGACATTCTCATTTCCCATTTGATGTCCTTCTTGAGTGAAACTGCAGTTAATATCAAATTATGGCCTTGTGCTGTAAACCCAAGATTCCTCAAAAACTTAGCTAAAACTACTATCTCAATTGGGATGCTTATAACCAGAAGAAAGTGACGACTTTCATTCAATCTGCCTGGGATACATTCAAACTCAGGTTAAAGAGCCAGAAGGACAGTATCTAATTAACTTTATCGCCCAGTCCCTGTAATAAGCTCTTTAGTTCCATCTGTAGGGGAATTGAAATATGATTTTAAAGGAACACTACCTATTATGTGCTTCTACTAACAATCTGTCAAATAAAGTAATACAGATAAATGTTGGGTGTAGGAGATCGGGCTAGTCAGATTGTGCATTGATCGACTTTTGAAATGTAATTTATTTGAAGTAAACATCCGGAGAGGTAAGTGTATCACTTTGTTTCGAGAATTATTTAAATTAATAGACATCTTGGTTCTTTTGATTTATTTTATTATTTTACTGAAGGATTCTGTGCTGTGGTTTAAACAAATTTGAGAAATGGCCGGAAGCTGCCTTTTATCAGATTGAAACGATATTGCCCTTGCTTTACTGGGATATTTACAGATTGTTCTATTTGATTGTCAAAAAATAAATAGGAAGCTTTTAAACTAAATGTGATTAAATGCCACCTATACAAGACCTGTGCAGGCTATTCAACAAATTGAAGGTCATTCAAGTACAGGCTTACAAGTACATCCTTTGTTGACAAATCACATGTTTATCCTGCACGTATATAGCTTAAGTTAATACTTTTTCTTAAAATTGCAGTAAAATTTTTCTAATTCCCCTGCCCCCCCACCCCCAGGGACATGACAATTTTTTGTTCCACTAAAAGCCAACCAGTCTGGCCTCTCTAGCTGAAGTAACAGGTATGGTGGTGAGATGAGCCTGCTGCATTGGTCACTGTATACAGACAGTTGCGGGAAACTGGATCACTAGTGGATTGGAAACAGCAGTTTCAGTTTGCTCAAATCAACAGAGTGGCTGCCCTTGAGGGCCAGAAAGAGTCCATTCAATTTGTTGCTGCTTTTGCTTTGTAATTTTGTGTTTTGATTTACAATTTCACCAGCAACAGTGACATTGTTCTCTTTTAAAGAAGTTATTAACCCATCAACTACCCGAGAACTAAATTGAATGCTCACAAAGTTGAGGGTTGTTAGAACTAGGGAATGGAGCTCTTTCCCAGGGTTACCTTCAAGTACTCCTTAATCAAATATCAAATGGGTAATTCATAATGTACAGTCCATGGGATTCACTTAGATTTTTAGAAAGTGTTTGGTAAAGTTCTGCATGTAGGACTTTCAAGGAAGATTAAGGTACAAACACTCAAGGGCAATGTAGTGAGCTGGATTGAAGAATGACTTTCCAATGGAAAGCAACAAAACAAATTAATAAGTAGAAATGAAAAGCCTCTGAGTAACTAGTAACTGAGAAACAGTTAGTAGTTGTGTTAAGCAAGGCTTTTTCCTAAATCCTCTTCATCCAGTCATCAGTGAGGCGAAGGAAGTGATCATTGATATTTTAATAACATTTGCTGATGACACATACTTACGAGGCACGATGATCAGTGCAGGAGAGACTGATATCATTCATTTGCCACACCTCCGCCACAATCTCTCACAGCACCTCTGCACCAAACATTTGTCACACTGACACCGAATCTTAGCCACGATCCCTCACCGTTCCTCCACTCTGTCGCATTTCTGCGATCTCTCACCGCTTCTCCACCTCAATCATTCATCACACCTCCGCTACAATCTCTCGTCGCTCATCCGCCCCGACCTTCCCACTCCTCTGCTGTACCTGGGCCCCGCTGATGTTCCTCCAAACGGCGACCTGGGTTTTGATGACGTCACCCAGTCGCCATCGTACACTTGGAGCAGCTTGCGCTGGAGTCAAGACACATTCAATGGCCAAGATGAACTTTGTGTTTTAATGTTTTGTGGCGGAGGAGCAGCGAGAGATCATGGCGGAGGAGCAGTGAGAGATTGTGGCGGAGGTGCGGCAAATGGGGTATGGGGCCCAGAAGAGCCGAGGACCCAGGGGCAGCACAGGCCAGCCCACGCTGCGATAGGTGTGCACTAGGTCTGTGCAGCAGAGCAGGTCTCCAGTCATCCTGGTTAACCCTCTGTCAAGCCCTTGTGGTGGCTGATGTGCAACGGTCACCACACGTTAAAAAAATCCATGCACAGGCATCTTCCACCCCTCAAGTTCAGGACTAGAATATCGGGTCCTTCATTGAAACATCTGTGAACACATTCCTTTTGGTGTGGAAGCAAGTCATTCTCGTTTGAGGGACTGTCTATGATGATGATGATATCATTCAAAGGGTCTTGAACGCAAATAAATTGGAAGATGGATTTCAATGGGATTGAAAAATACAAGGACAAATATGCACAATATGGTTCCTTTGTTGCTGATATCATAATGATTGTGGAATGCAACTTGTCAGAATAATATGAATTTGCAGAAGCCTGGTATCACGGCATTTTATACATTATCTGTGAATTGGAGTAACTTATTTATTTTATTTGAAGGTTTATTAATGTCACCAGGCTGCAGAACCACCTTACATGCAAGATCCTTACAGTTCATACAATCATAGATTTATGCATAAGCACTCCAAAGTCTCTCAGTTCTTGCACCCCCT
Organism: Pristiophorus japonicus; assembly: GCF_044704955.1. Taxonomy (NCBI): domain Eukaryota; kingdom Metazoa; phylum Chordata; class Chondrichthyes; family Pristiophoridae; genus Pristiophorus; species Pristiophorus japonicus. Next base: position 37,571,491 of record NC_091980.1, read on the forward strand.
TTAAAATTGTACTATTTAATGTATATGGTGTCTCCTCATTTATCCAGAATGTATCACCTCACAATTCTTTACATTAAATTTCATCTGCAAAGTGTCTGCCCATTCCACAAGCCAGTGTGTGTCTTCTTGAAGTCTATTACTATCTTCCTCACTATTTACTACAATTGCTAGTTTTGTGTCATCTGAAGAGTTCAAAATTGTGCCCTCTACTCCCAAGTCCAAGTCATTAATGTATATTAAAATCGGCAGTGGTCCTCGTACTGAACCTTGGGGAATGCTACTGTCTACATTCTCCAGTCTGAAAAAACAGCCATTCACCACAACTCTCTGTTTTCTATCCCTTAGCCAATGTTGTATCCAGGCTGCTACTGCCCCTTTTATCCCATGGGCTTCAATTCTGCTAACAAGCCGAGCATGTGGTACTTATCAGTTTGTCGGGATTTTCATCCTGCAAATCTGGGCTGAATTCAAAACCCAACTCTCTGTGGTGAAAGGATAGAATGTTAACCAACAACACCACCAAGTCTCAAAATTAGCCCATAATAGAATAAATAAAGTAACAAAGGTAAGCCTTGTTATTGCAAATTCATATGGATTAACAAAGCTATTCAGTAACACCAATTTATGGTACGCTCTGACATGACATATGTTTGCACAACAAAACAGCGCCACCACAACTCAGTGTATGATTGAATGTGTAGCCTGAAGAACTAAAGGAGAATTTATTATCATTCATTATGTAGGTAAACTTCAAGGGGTAGAATGTGCACATTTACAAATATTTTCTGTTTTATTAATTTCAGAAAATGTTATCTGCAACTGTGCTATATTTGTTCATTGGGGAAAATCGAAAATAATTTCCATTAGTCATCTTTTATCCAGAGTCATCTGCAATGTGGTATTTTGGCAATAATGATCTATCCAATAATGTTCAGGTAGGGAAGAGCTGCACTTTCCTTGTGGAATCCAGAAGAGCATTTCTGCTGTACTTGACCCCACAAAGGAGAGTTGAAAACCTATCTGGAAAGGCCCCTTCAATCATCTGACCAGGTTTCAGCTGTCAGGGCAGTCATTGTGAGCATGCCCCAATTACTTCAGGTTAAAGAATGCATCGAGGTCTTATTGACATAATAGGTCTCTGATCTGCATAAAAATATAAAACTCCCGTCTGACGCATACGGCCATAAAAGCAGACATTTTAAAATTACAACTAAGCAGAAATGGAGTGGGTATTTGACTCACTGCTTTTTAACTGCTCTCCCCTACCAAATTTTTGTCAGCCCAGGGATGTTAAAATATCCCCCACTATGTCTTGGAGTGATGTTATGAAGGGGCAGCATGTAGATGAGGAAGCAGAGGGGATAGATCAGAGTCGATCCAAACAAGGGCATGACTTCAGGGCATCCCAAATGTTTTATAGCCAATGAAATACTTTTGAAGTGTAGTCATTGTAGTAATGTAGGAAATGTGGCAGCTAATTTGTGCACAGCAAGCTCCCGCAAACAGCAATGTGATAATGACCAGATAACCTGTTTTGGTGAAGCTGATTGAGGGACTGGGAAGTACAAGGAGGGATAATGGACCAAGGTCACAGTCACGGAAAATCTCAATCAAGACTTTGGTTAGGACCATTTTGATGCTGTGGGAGGGTTGATTAGCTGATGTAAGGGATTCAAATTGATCAGAGTAGATCCAAACAAGGGCATGACTTCAGGGCATCCCAAATGTTTTATAGCCAATTAAATACTTTTGAAGCGTAGTCATTGTTGCAGGGAAGATGGGAATGGATCTGAGGAGCTCCATTCCCATCATGTTCAAGGACTTTGGAGAGGAAAGGGAGGTTGGACATGGCGTGGAAGTTTGCAAGAACAGAGGGGTTGGGGTAAGATTTTTTGAGGAGGGATAATAATTGTGATTTTGAAAATAAGGGTGACTGTGCTGAGGAGGGGGAAACATTTACAATGGCAGCCCGCATGGAAGGCAGGAAGATAAATTGGGTGCCATGAAATTTCGTGGGAGTGGGATTGCGAAGCAGCAGATGAGTCTCGTGGACAAGATGAGATTATAGAGGGCATGGAGGAAAATGGCACAGAAATTAGAAAGCGACAGGGGTTCAGAGCCGGGGTAGGTTGGGAACTGGGGGGAGGTTTGACTTTGTGTGCAAGGGGAAGGAGAGAAAGCTTCAGCAAGGATAGTCTCCGTCTTAGTGATGAAGTAATGCCTTTTTTGGGTGATAATCATGATTCGGAGAATGGGTTAACCTTTAAACTGTGAGTCTTTGTGAAGGGCTGTACCCAATCTGTTAATCTATCTTGTCATAAGATGCTGATTGACCCTGTACATTCCCAGCTTTTTCTGTACCTTTTCAAATTTCTGATATTCATAGTTTTCTTTTTATTCAATCAAGTGCATTACGTCTTATCCAGTGCCAACCATGTGTCACAAACTATTATGGATAACTCTTTAAAATGTGGAAAAAATGCTGAAAGACAGAGAGAGTTAAGTGTGACACAAGAGCTGTTAGTTCCACCAAATTAATGCCACACTGCAGGAAAATACAGGGCTCAGCAGAGCATCATCAGGAATGGTGCAAGTGGTAGGAGCAGAAAATTAGTAGGAACACTTGGCTAATGCATTAAAAGTTACTATATTTACATTGCAACCCATTTCACACATTACTCTCGGAGGTTATTCAGGGTCACAGCTGCAGGGTCTAGCCTGTAAAGCAGTATTTGAGATTAACGCTAATAGTGAGCAAATCTGTTAACAACATTTTAGATTGTCATTAAGGAAACGTAATATGTTAGCCCCCTTGCTGCGATACTCTTTGATGTAAAATGACCTCTACTATAATGGCATTGTTTGTGGCTCCTCGTTAACAAAAAAACCAGAGGGAGCAGCATATTCTCAAACGAACCAGGTTTTCAAACCGCCATGCAGGGCAATATCTGCTGCCTGTTCATGGCATCAGAGAGGCAAATAACCAGTTAAGTGGCATCACAGCCGATTAATGGGCTGCTTAAAGATAATAAAAAAACGATGAAATAGAAAAGTAGATGTTAAAATAATTTATTCAAACTCTATTTAATCTAACATAAGCATTGTAAATGAAAGCGTCACTTCAAATTTTCAACTTCTCCCAATCTCTTTTTGGTTTCAAATGAAACACCATTCCCTGGCAAAACAGTGGGGACTGGTTTCTCGCACTGAGTCCCTCAAAATTTCATGTGGGTGTCCCTCTGGGTTGATGCTTCTGATCTTCTCTCACTACCTTTGGGGAAGTGCTGGGTTTCTGCCCTGCCTATTTCCTTTTGGGCAATGCTGGGGTCCTGCACTGTCCCTTCTCTTGACACATGCATTAGGATGCAGTTGTGGTTGGCAGTGGGCATAAGGCATCACAGCAAAATGGATACTAAGGGTGAGAAATTGGTCAGCCTTGTGCACATTTTTTCAGCGATGTTTCGCCTTTTTTGCCGGTAAAAGGTGCTCACCTAAATTGGCTAAAGTTAAGCAATTGCGGTTTTGAAATATCGCCGAAAAGCGGATCGACGACGTGCAACGCCAAAAAAAAATGCACCGCTTAAAATTGGCCGTTCGGCGAACCCGTACTCGGTGGGGAAAAAAATGCCTGAGAAAAGCCTGCGTTGAAGCACCAGAAACAGCGGTAGGTTTGAAGATCTACAAAAAAGGTAAGTTGAAGTTTTTATTTTTTAATTCTTTATCAGTGATTCATTAGTTAAGTGTATAGTGAATGTTTAGTGACTTTTTATTTTTTTATTTTTGCAATTATTTTTTGTGTTTTATTCCCTCCCAAGGCTTGTATTTTTGGCGGTGATAGGCCTCGGGCTAATGTTGGCGAGGACTGTGGTTTCCACCGCGAATCCTCGTGCAACGCCGCTTTTTAACGTCAGACGCAATTTTTGGCCAATTTTACCCCCTTAAAAAATGGCAAAGTATTTAGTGGTATTTTTTCCGTAAAATAACGGGGAAAAAATGATATCGGCAAAAACTGAATTTTTAGCCCAAAATGTGTGCAGTGCTAAACTAATAGAGAATCCTGCATGTGAGTCCACTGTCTGTTATATTTCAGATGATTAAAGTCCAAAGCATTTTGAAATAATCACACCTCAGCAACACGTTAAAAACAAGAAAACTATTAAAATCATACACAGTGTAACACAGTAACATTAATATTGAATTCAGAGTGAAGAAATGAGCAAAATGGTAATTCACAAGTAAATCATCAGGGTGCACTTATCAACCACCCAATATATTTGAGTTTTTTGAAAAAACTGAAGTTTAGTGATGAGGAAGATTAGAGGAACCTTTTGGGATTTTTAGTGGAATCAGAAAGGAATTAAGGCAAAGTTTTATTTTCCGTGCTAGATTGAAAATAACTCCGGTGTGACAATATTTGGATCAGCCTGATTGAAATCCATATCTGTCTCTTGCTCCAGGATAATTCAAATTTGATCAGTGGCTTGTAAAAGTTCAACCTTCTCCTGAAAAACCAATTCCCCTCTAGTCCTTTCTAATTCAGAAACTGGTCCACTATTCCAGCTGAGATAGGCCTTTCCTTATCATCATTTGTGTTGCTCCTGGCAACTTGAAATGTTCCTGCATTCTCACTTGCAGTTGCTCTGGGTGTTTTGCCATCACTCCCATAGCTTGCAATCCTCATCTGTAGTGCTTTTGGCTCCTCGCTCACCTTTGTTCCATGCAAACCTAAGTATCACTCAATGCTCCTTGTTAGACTGTGAATGATGTACTTGCAAGCCCCATATCCCATTGAATAACCACCCACATCATTAAATGACTCTCAATGCTGCCCTGAACTTTAGGGCCCCTCCAAAGCTGGAATGCAAATGACCCCAAAGCTCATCTCATTGCCATTTTTCCTTTAGATAAGGACATTTTTGTTTCATGGTTTAGAAGGTAACAATTGGACTTTGGAAATGTATTCATTTCAGTTCAGCTGCGGGAAATTATCATGTTGGATTCAAAAGATGAGGCAGAGATCCAGTCTATGAATCAAGATGGAGAAGACAGCAATTTCACACTGAGCTATAGCTGTCGAAACTAAACCTGAACCTATTGCCTGCTCTGTTTCTTTTTATCAACAATCAGTATTACTCACTTAGCTAAACCAGATAGCAGGGATTCCCCTTACACAGCCAAATGCTGTTGAGGTACAGAAAATTTTCAACTCAATTGGGATGGAGGAAAAAACATTCCGATACAATATACATACTTCACAATGTTTTATAATTTACTGCAAAATGTGCAAATAATCCCAAGTTAGTGTATTATCATATTATTATACAGTAACTTGAAGAAATAGCTTGAAAATAAATGTCATACATATTTCATAAATGTACCAGAAATGAATATAGATGCATTCCAAACATATCTACCTAATGCACATCAGATCCATTTCTGTCCATTTATTCCTCACAGCATAATTGATTATACTGTTCATGTTCAAATAATTCAGCATCCTTGACGGTAAACTGTAGCAGCTTTATGAGGGATGTGCAAGTTTAATTTTTCCACCTTGCAAACTAATTTGCTGCTGCATGGAAGAAATTAAATGAAAACAAGAAGGGACCATTTGATAGTGCAGAATATCTTCTTGCTTCTGGGACTTTGTCCACTTTATTTTTTAAAAGCTCAGCACCTTCAGGAAAAAGTATTTGGCAAAGCTTCAAGCAGAGTGGCGTTCCATTCGGCATTTCTATCATGATGATGTTCTTGTGTGCAGGTGACGTGAAATAAAAATGGAAAATGCTGTAAATTTGCAGCAGATGTTGTCGGTGTGTGAAAAATGAAAAGGCAAGTTCATTTTGCAGGTCGACCCTTCATCAGTACTCTAACTGACAAAGGGTTCACACTTAACATGTTCATCGCGATATATTCTCTTCCGATGCAGTGTATTTACAGCCATTTTCTGTTTTCATATATGGCATACGGAGCAGTTCCATTTTAACCGCTGCCCTCTTTTTGCACTGATTGGAGGCAGTTAAAATTCCCCATTATTTTTGTTGCTGCAAACAAATTATGTTTTCTGTCACAATGGCAATGTTATCCCTCGCTGTTTCCTAAAATAGGAGAAGAAATCTCTGGCAATAGTTCCATGCACTCCTTTACACAAAAAAGTTTGAAAACCACCAATAAAGAAATAGTATCAAATGTCACAATCTCAGTGCGAAAGTCATCAGCATTTGACAGGCATGTAAAATGTATTCTTTTTTAAAACACCAGATTCTGCTGTAGTTCTATCTCACGAATGAAAAATAGTGTCCCTTGAATATGTTTCCATGTGTATATAGTTCGGCCCCCGCCCTCCCACCCCACCAGTTACCCTAATGATATTGGACAGAAATAGAAGCCCAACCTGGGTAATAGTTGGGGTCTCTTCACCACCCCTTTCCCTCATGTTAGTGAACTGTGTGTTTCAACATGGAAATAGGATGGGATCTAGGTGGAACAGTGCTTCCCATTGCTGCTGTCCCTGACCCTCTTTGAAATAAATTGGGTGGATCCCCAAGCCATTTCCAGCTGGGGCACCCGCCTGTGTATGGGGACGAGCTTAAGGAATCTTGCTGTGGCACCTTGCTGCAGCATTAGTGGACCCATAGGGTTTTGGCAGCCAAACAAACTTAGAAAAATAAACTATGATTTATTTTTCCGCTAGTTCTGGCAATGCAATCCATCTGCAATCGATTGCATCGCCAAAACCAGTCTTCGAGTTTGGAAAGCCCCCCCAGCCCCAGCCCCCTCCATACCCCACTGACCCATGGCCCCAGCAATGTTGGACACCAGCGACTCACAGCTGTCCCTGATGACCAGCTTTACTAAGGTCATGAGTAAGGGAAATAGGTTATTTATTTTACATTACATTATAGTACACTCAATCAAACAATTGGTTGATCTATCAAGACTGCGCATTGACGAAGGTCCCCGAGAAAATTATACAAGAACTTGTGGGCCCTGATGATTGCGCCCTTGTGGCACATTCCGAAGGTAACTTTCTGTTGATAATATATTTATTTATAGTTTTTACCAGCAACTTTGGGCTTACTTATTAGTCCTAAGAAGACTGAAGTAACGTATCAACCAGCTCCTGGGAAGCTGCGTTAGAGAATTGATCGCTATTGGCAAAACTTAATTGATACGATATAGGAGTTCACCTATCTTAGAAATGTATTATCTGACAATGCAAGAATCAATATGGAAGTGATGGCCAAGGATATTTAGAATTAGAGTAGTATCAAGCTTGCCACTATAAAGGTTTATGAGATAGTTGTCCTTTCCAATCGACTATATGGATGCGAAACGTTGGCAACATCAGAGGGCTCAATAAGAGAACATCCCAGGAACATGGTTGTGTGAGACTTGTGAGATGTAATATCCATCACATATTGACCTGCACAGTCATCAGTGCACTCATCTACCACAAACTTATGCTCCTTTCTTTGTTGGCACTGTCTTCCTCAAGTACAAAGGGCACACACTACAATAACACATTCATCCATTCATGTGTGGGTGCCTTATAAGCATGCCCTCCCCCAAAATGCTCGGCTGAAAATGGACAGAACCCTGGCAGACCAGAGTTCGATCCCTAAATCTAATCCAGCTGCCACTGGTCTGTTGGAAACTTGGCCTTACAGACCTAGGAATTCCAGAGCCTCCATATGTACAGATGAATGTATATAACCTGCTGTTTTTTTAACCAAATATTGGATAGATGCAACTGAAACATTCTCATTTCTCTATGTATTACAAAAACGACAAAACAATCTGGAGTTCTTGCAGTTAAATAGATACATGAATTGTAACGGTAGGCCATCTTACATTGGTTGTGCAAACAAATTACCCTTTGATAAACCACAATGAACCTCTCTAATTACAGCTGTAGGAAGTTTTCATAAGCCCTAAATGGAACATCCATACATTATTGTAATAAACTGTGTCATGATGTGTTTCTTACTGCAGTTGTGGGAAGCATTAATTGCTATTTTGGTAAAGGCTGTTTAATTATTCACCAATGTTCTAGAATAGGTTGGAAAGTAGTCAGAGGTTCTGATCACAGCCTGGAAATGTTAGTCTGTGGTTTTACTATACAGGTGTGAGACAGGTTCTCTGGGCTTGACTACTGTCCATGCGTTTTGGTACCACTTTTGGGTCGATCGCAGGATGAGGGATCGGCCATTTCAGACTGAGATGGGGAGGGATTTCTTCACTCAGAGGGTGGTGAATCTTTGGAATTCTCTACCCCAAAGGGCTGTGGATGCTGAATCATTGAGTATATTGAAGGCTGAGATAGATAGATTTTTGGACTCCAGGGGAACCGAGGCATATTGAGATTGGGCGGGAAAGTGGAGCTGAGGTCGAAGATCAGCCATCATCTTATTGAGTGGCAGAGCAGGCTCGAGGGGCCGTATGGTCTACTGCTCCTGATTCTTATGTGCTTGCAAAACTGTTCTGCAGCAATGCAGAAGTTGCAATTTAACTGCATCCTTAGAAACATGGGTAACATTTTGATAACTGCAGTTAACTGTAGCTAGAAGTTCTGTAATTCGAAAATATAATAATACAATAGTTCCATGTGGTGTAAGGTTCTGTGGTGCAGAATTTATTTTAATTGTTGGAGGGGAGGGTTTGAACATTAATTAAGATATTAAAATCTTAAAGGAATGCAGTACACTGATTTGGAGAAGTTCCTTATTCTCTGGAAAAGAGAACCAGGAATATGATCATTAGTCAATGAAACCTCAGATCAAATGTTACTTCAAGGTCTTAAAAAGTATCTGGCAATTTGTTTTCTTTGATTGCCAGGCACTTGAATGGAACAGCACATTTTACATCAAAACTCTCTTTGCATAATTACATTTATATCCTAACACAAGTGGGGAACAGCTGTTTGGATATCATTCCTCCTCAAACTGAAAGATGATGCCTTGTTGGTAACAAGCAACCATTTGATACTTGGAATAGTTTTAACCTTGGAAGAGACTGTCAATTTGTGCCATGATTTTGGACTGAGTTGAAACATTCAAAAAGGAAATTTAAAAACTCTCCTGATTCAAAAAGGAGAGCACTTTTGCCAGGACAGGAGAGAGCTAAAAATGGTTGAAGTGGTTCCTCTGCAAAAGCTTCAGCACTAAGCTGACTTCTGATTCTCACATCTTCTTCTCTGATCTAACCCCAATATTTTCCTCTGTGTGATAGCTTAAACAAATCTGCAACCATCTATTATATATCTTTTGTATGACAAGTTTGGCTATCCATTCGGTGGCCTCTTGAGATGCTGAGCGGAGAAATGAGATGCCTCTCACAACAGATCTTAGTGGGCATGTTGATGTGATGTGTTCCATGGTCTGGGACTCGTGGCCACAATCACACTTTGGGTCATCCCTCATCTTCCATTTGCGGAGGAGGTGGCCGCATTGTCTGTGCCCTGTGCGGATTGGGTTGCGCGCTGTCCACAGTCTCCGACGGAAGTCAACGCCAGGGACTTCTGCTGTTGGGTCAGTAATGAGCTGGTGACTCTTTATGTGGCATGTCTCCCACAATTCCGTCTATCTGGGTCGTGAGTCGATGCCAGCTGCATGAATATTGGCTGCTGCTTCCCAGAATGGCCGGCACAACTTTAAGTGCCTTCATAGTGGGTTTTTCAAGACTTCGTGACTGGGATGGTCAATGTTGCTCATGACTTTTTCCATCTCATGGAGCACGGTGGTGTCGTGACAAATGGCAGGCTGGGCAATGTGGGACGCACTGGGAGCCTCTCAGCTGGAGTGGACTTAAACACCCTTGACACTGTCCTCATGGCAGCATTTGGCTGATGACTCCCTCGGTGTACTAGTTCACCGAGAACTTGCCAGCTAATGGCATCAAGAAGACAACCGCATGCCCAAAAGCGGCCTCCTGGTCTGAAAAGCAGGAAGCATCTATTATATATTAAAAACTGCGAGTGACCTCAAGGTTCCAAAGATTTTGCAAAATGTCAGCCTATATCCGCTCTCGCCGCCCCTTTAAACAAGATTTTATCTTGTATTCCCCACCGAGGAAAATTTTGGTCCGTTATCACTCCGCAGCCACCAGTCGCTCATCTGTACAGTATGCTCTAGGGCCCACTAGTTGGATTAATTGCCGCCTATTCTTGAAATGATCATTGCTGCCGATGATGCTCCATATCCCTCTTCCTCCAAGAAACATTTTAAAGCCTGCCGATGTGCAAGCCAATGACTATCTGATCCATGGCCTATTTTTGGAGATTAGTTCCCGAATCTGCTTCTCTCTGAAGTTCTAATTAAATTCATCATATAGGCAGTCCCTCAAAATCGAGGAAGACTTGCTTCCACACTAAAAGTGAGTTCTCAGATGGCTGTACAGTCCAATGTGGGAATTACAGTTTCTGTCACAGGTGGGGCAGACAGTGGTAAAAGGAAAGGGTGGGTGGGGAGTCTGGTTTGCCGCATGCTCCTTCTGCTGTCTACGCTTGATTTCTGCATGCTCTCAGTGACAAGACGCAAAGTGCTTAGCGCCCTCCCGGATGCTCTTCCTCCAATTTGGGTAGTCTTGGTATTATTGCTGTATCATGCAAGTACCAGCATGGTAGAAGGCAAACCTAGATGGTTTTAATTTGTCTAGTAATGTTCCTATGAGAGCGAGTGACACAAACATTTGGGGACAGAGATTGTGATTAGGGAGATGAATGGAAAGAGAGAGATACATCCAAATAGAAAAAAAAAGATTATGACCTGGAAAAAGTTATTCATGAGACAAACACAGAAAGAGATTATTCTGAAAAGCAAACAAATCAACACTCAGACAAAGATCAAGGAATAGACAGAGAGGTCACAGAACATGCACATACACTAAAAGAGTCTAGGAAGACATTGCAATCAAGAGACAAGGATAGAACATGTACAGGCACTCAAACATAGATCTTGCTACAGGCAGAAACAAAGAGAGAGCAAGTAACAGAGGGAACAACACCAGGATCAGGGAACATTCATACATCTCGCAACATTTTCTCAGATAAAACACACATTTTCAAAGAAAGAGGCACAGAGCTCACAACACAATGAGGAAGATACTTGGATCAACAGAGGACTCAGTGAATAAAGACATGATCTATTATTTAATCTCCCCGCACCCTAATCTGATTATCTCCTGCCCTCCAACCGTATTTCATCTGAACACAGATCCTGGCTTGGTCCTGACTGCCCCTGCACAAATCCACAGAGAAATCAACTGATATTTATCAATAATGGGGCCGAAATTTGGTATCGACCATTAGGCGTGGAAATTGGGGTTATCACGCCCGAGAGGAAGCCTCTCGGGGGCAGGACTGGGGCACTAACAGCGGGAATTTTCCAGTGATAGGCGGCGAGCCGTGTATTGTTGGCGGGAGCACAGGACCTGTTATATATGCGTGCTTGTTTGTTGTGTGAAGTCTGTAACACTGTTATGTAACACTGAATGTACCCTTGCACAGCACATACCTTACCTGCACACTGCACGCTGCAGGTAACCCAGTATAAAAGGGAGCTCACAGCTTGGTGTCCTCACTCGAGGAGCTGCAAATAAAGGACTACAGTCTACACAGTTTAAGTATCATACCCTGACTCTGGAGTCATTACTAAAGGTGCCGAATTACACTACAACTGGCAACGAGGATACGACGTCACGAACGACATGCTCAGCATGTCGAATTTCAGCAACTTTCAGCAATTTACAGAGGGGAAGATTGGGACAATTTTGTAGAAAGATTGGAACATTTCTTTACAGCCAACAACCTGGATGAGGACACACCGGCTACACGACCGAACAAGCGCAGGGCTATTCTGCTTAGAAGCTGTGGGCCCACCATCCATTGTCTCATCAGGGACCGGTGAAGACAACCACCAAAAGCTATGAGGAACTTGTAACACTAATACAGGAACAACTAAAACCGAAAGAAAGCATCCTCACAGCCAGGCACCGGTTCTACACTTACCGGCGACCCGAGGGCCAAGAAATTACTAGGTATGCTGCACACTTAAGAAGACTAGCTGCACTGTGTGAGTTTGGAGACCACCTTAATGAAGCACTAAGGGACATATTCGTCATTGGAATCGGCCTCGAGGGCCTCCTGCACAAGTTGGTCTCTGCCGATATCACCGTCACCCTGAAGAAAGCAATTCAAGTGAGCCAGGCCTACATAGTTTCGGCCAGCGACTCCAGGCGAATACTGACCCAAGACTCTAAACCGGCGAGCGCAGTGCACCGCATGGATACTTCGAAAAGCAGGAATGCTGCCCCGAGCCCAGCAACCCTGAGTCCGCCACATGGGGCAAACCGGATGGCCCCGTGCTGGCGCTGTGGAGGAAACCACAAGGCCCACCAGTGCTGCTACAAAGACTATGCATGCAAAGGGCACCTTCAAAGAATGTGCAGAAAAAGCTGTACTCACCGCATCTCTGATGAGTTGGCTGATCACCGGGGCTCCGACACAGATGAAGGTGAAGCTGCTCAAACCCTGGAAGAAGAGTATGGAATTTATACCTGCTCCAACGAAAGTTCTCCATGGACGATGGAAGCAGACATCGACGGGGTCCCAGTTTCTATGGAGATCAACACAGGGACAAGCCAGTCTGTGATGAGCCAAACGACCTTTGAAAAACTTTGGATAAATCCCGGCAATCGACCAAAACTGCACCCTGTCCAAGCGAAGCTGCTCACCTATACAAAAGGTAAAATCCTGGTCTTTGGCAGCGCGGATGTGCAGGTCTTGCAGGGCGGTATGTTGAACAAACTACCCGTGTGGATCGTAGCTGGCGATGGTCCCACGCTGCTGGGTAGGAATTGGATGAACCCGGTCCAAGTCAGTCGAAGCGGCGACGGCCTCCAGGCTCCAGCAATTGACAGCAAACATGGATCCACCGCTGTATCCAGAGATCCGACCATCCCACCATGCACGGCGATGACTCCACAACATCGTGGTGAAATCTACAGGACCAAAAATCCAAACTCCACTTTCTGGGCCGGGGCAAGACTCCAAGAGGTGAACATCCTCGAAAGAAGTGGATTCCTGATGTCCAGGGCCGAACCTGTGGAAGAAAAGACCACCACCGCCTACCAGAAGATGGCGGCCGCACCACGAGGAGAAGAACCTGCAATCAAAATGGCCACGGCGATACCATGAGGGGCAGCGTTGGAGGAGCGACACGTGGCACCGAGTGGCCAATCAGATTGGAAGGCTCCCTTAAAGGAGACCAGTAACCAAAGAAATTTAAAGGGAAAGTTTCAACTAAATGCGAACAAGGACTTTAAAGCTAAAGATGCAATAAAAGGGTGCAAGTATGATAATGTATGCAATGTAACCATGAATTGTGATGCTGGTGTAACTAATGTGACGAATGAGATGAATGCATATGTTAGTAAGGTTAAGAACAAGTTTGTTATGTTTGATAATTATGGCAGAGAGTGTGAAATGCCTAATGTAACCATGTCTGGTGAGATCATGACACCCAAAAGTGAGGCAAATGCTGTAATTTATAAGGTAGGCTCGACTATGTGTGATCAGAGCCAAGGTGTCATGTACATAGATAGGACACTGACAAAGGACAATGGGTTCTAGAGGGACCATGCAAATGCGAGAGGAACCCCCCTGTGGGAGACCCCCAGATCCAGCTGGCTACCAGACTATGTAGCCTGGACCTTTGGAACAAATGTGATGCCCCTGGAAGGACACAAACACACTCAGTAATCAATGGGCAGCACAGCCAGCACCAATGGCAACCTGCACCAGACCAGGCCTACAACCCCTGGCCACCAAGGCCAACACCAGGAGCGTGAGGCCAATACCCTCCAGCTTCCCTGGCAAACTTTGGGATGACTTGACCCTCATCTCAATTGGTGGACAAGGAGCCGACCAGTCCTGTGGCCCTGCCCACCACCACACAATTACCCACATCACAGTGTATGCACCCTACCTACTGCTGCTGTGGCTACCCCCCCAGAGGGATCCCACAAACAGTGACACCCACATAGTCTGTGTGTAAGGGGGGAGGAAATATATGAGGCCAGCCTCAAGCACAGGGATCACACCTGGCACCCACACAACCCTCACCACAACCTCCCACAGCCCACTACTGATCACCTCCCCAGGTCATGACAATAAGAACATTAAAAATGCTTAGGAGGGAGTGTTGTTATATATACATGCTTGTTTGTTGTGTGAAGTCTGTAACACTGTTATGTAACACTGAATGTTCCCTTATACTGTACATACCTTACCTGTACACCAGAGGGAGATCTAAGGGTTACCTGCCCACTGCAGGTAACCCAGTATAAAAGGGAACTCACAGCTTGGTGTCGCTGCAAATAAAGGACTATAGTCTACACAGTTTAAGTATCATACCCTGCCTCGTGGAGTCATTGCTAAAGGTGCCTACATACACTACAGGACCCTCCCCTTCCATTAAATGGGAGGGTATGCTGTGAACTCTGCAATGGGGGGGAGGGGGGGGGGGGAAGGGGCCATCAATTCACCGGGGAGCGGGGTGCCGTGGCAGCAGCCCGGCACAGAAGCGGAGTGCCGGGCTGATGCATCGTGACACAGATCCCGTAAATTGGCAAAGGCAAGGTAAGTTGGACATTTTTTTTAAAGTGTGCACAGTACCTCCACTTTAATTTTCGCCCGCGAGCGACCCATGAAACTGGTGTCGGCATTGCTCGCGGTGGCCTCACGGTGCACTACCAAATTTTAGCTCCGGTGCAAAAACCGGTTGCTGCTCACGGTGATGCTACCGCCGTGCACCTCCGCTAACTCCCGCGGAATGTCACGGGAGCTGGTCGTGGCCCCGAGCAAGAAGTTGTTTGCGCACAATTAGTTCCCCGAGCGGAAGACACAAACAACGTGATTTTCTCCCTCAAAGTATTTACAGATTCTTTAAAATGCATGAAATAAAATATCCACATGTGTTTTAGAATAAAACAAATGATTGCTGTAAAGACGGTAACCTGTGATGATATAAATCCCTGTTTGCCTACCCAGTTATTTTCTGTCCAACAATGTAATGGTGAGAATTGCTGGAAATCTTCATGCAAAATGTATTGTGGCTTTGTGCTGACAACTCTGCAATGAAAACTCTCCATTCGTAAAACCCAACAGCACAGACAAGATTCTTATTTTCAGCTACTTCTAAACTGGGACAAAAGTATTGCTGCAGGAACGCAACTAAAGGAGCTGCTTTCCTTCACCTGGCATTACTAATGGTTGAAGTATTATTATTGGCGGAAGTTCTTCTTTGTGCACTACCTGTAGTGAAATCATAAATATCAAAACCTAGTGCATGGAGGAAACCATTGCCCACTGTGAATTAAACAAACACAAGCCAGAGATTAGCAGGATTAGGACACTGGTCTCCTCAATTGCACAAGACAATTTTTTGTAACAATTATTTTTTCTTCTCTTCCCCTCTTCAAAGTGAGCTGTTCAGGCAGCGTCCGTGGCTGAGCCGATGGGCAGGAGGGCAGATTGCAGGCTTTTTATTGATGTCATGATTATCTGGCTACATGCAGGTGTGTGGGAGCGGCCTGAGGATTTTCTCATTCTCCCTGTGGTGAAGTGTCTGACTTTAGGTCGTTGCTGCTCTCCTGATTGCATGGTTGAGGCTGGGTCCTGGCAGAGTTCCACTTCTCCAGTGCAACCAAGCACCAACTTGGTCTGCCAATCCCAATTCCTGAGGAGCAATGAGGTTCTTCAGAGGAAGACGACTTGCGGTGTCAATACTTTCAATGTAACGTACTCCCCTATTCAGTTATTGCAGAAGTGATTTACAATTGCTCTGACCTGCTAGGAGAAATCTGATTTTCAGCCTTCTGCTGGCAGCTCAGCGGAGACCTGACAGTTTGGGTCTGAAACTTGGCAAAGCGCCGTTTGCTGACTTGAGCAGCAGGTCCTTCAATGAGCGGTTCTTGTACAATTAGTGCTAATTAGCATCCTTTTCAGTCATGCAAAGCTGAACTCATCCAATTTTAAATGTTATATTGCTGGGTTTAATAATCTTCAATACATTCTTTGTCACGAGGTATAACTCCGCATACATTAGATAATACATACTGTGTTAGTAACTATAATGCACTTTGATACATAACAGTCAGTAAGCCATTGTGCAAATAACACTGTTTTTCCTGTCCAATGAATCATACGATGCTGTTTTTCATTTCAGTGATCAGAAACGATGTTGTTATGCTTTCCGACAAGCTGTGCTGTGGCACACTTGGCTACACGTGCCAGTTTGTAAAAAAAAATGTCTGATTTTATTATATTCAAGATCGACTATTACTGTGGAGGGAGATGAAATCTGTGGTGAAAGGTTGTAATTCTGGGGATTTGTTTCAATTGTGGTACATTATGGGTCCTTCTCAGTTCCATCACAGCAAGTTGTAATTTTAGAAGGATTGTCCAGAAAGTTGGAAGGAGTGGGTTCAGAATGATTGCCCTCAGGAAGGGAAGGGAGGAAATGAGCTGTGTCTTCTTATTCTGCAGCTTTTCATAAGAGCTTGTTTACACAGCGCGTTGGCAGAGGTCTAAGCACAGGAGAGCTGCTACTGTCCCCTCTCCCCATGCCTCAACTGCACGAGTGGGGAGAGCAATGCATGATGAAAAGAGGAAGAAGGAAAGAGAGAAATTACATCTGTCTTGTCGTGCTTTGCCATCTGATGTAATCAGACGCCTTTAACTGAAACACAATGCTTTGGCTCCCTCCAGAGTATCCCTTAATCGAAATATTAAAGATTCGGGATGGATCCATTTAAACAATAATTGTCACTCCAGTTTGTTTTGGACTTAAAACCATAAGCCATTTGCAGCCGCACCATGACATCTGTGTGGTTACCGTGACTCGCTCACACAGATATGCAATGCGAACACACATCTACTAAATATTTGTTGCTTTAGGATTTAGTTGTTATTCATTCAGTTTCTGCCAGCATCTGGCACTGTTTAAAAGGTAGCGTGACTCTCATTTGTAAGGTTTCATTGTCGAACCCTTATTTTGGCCTGGAGGTATCAAAATATTATTTCTAAGATGGAGACATTAATTTTTATCTTCTAAAGAAATGGGCAAGATACTTTAGGTTTCAACCGTGCCGACCCGGCGGAAACGAAGCGAGTGGATGGTTGAAATGGTGGTCGGGTGCCACCCACTGCATTCCCGACGCATTCATGCCCGCCGCTATTTTAATTGTTAACATCATTCGGACCCAGATATGCTCTTAACTGCCGATCATGGCAGTGAAACCCATTGCCTGAGCGGGAGTCAGCCTTTGATCATTTAAATTAGGCTCGGGAGATTGGTTCCAAAGAAAGAAAGAAAGAAAGAAAGAAAGACTTGCATTTACATAGCGCCTTTGATGACCACTGGATGTCTCAAAGTGCTTTACAGCCAATGAAGTACCATTCTATGTCTATCCTTTGTGGGTTTTGGTTTTGTAGAGGCAGCTTGTCTGAACTAAGTGATTTACTCCCTCAATATTCCTCCATTTTTTCTTTCAGGCAGTAACTTGTACTTAAGATGTGTTGCCATGGGGACTGACAGCCCCTTGGTACAATATTCTAGGTTGCCACTTGTCATGTATTCAACCAGCATTGTAACCCATGTATAATCTGACCTAAGTTGTACACTGTGAGAACACTGACTACTAGGTGGTGAACTTGTGGGAGACACTCCTAACTTAGTGCTTCAGATATAAAAGGGGAAGCTCCACCCACTTCCATCACTTGAGTGCTAAGGAATAAAGGACAGGTCATGGACTGACCTCTCAAGCATGGGCCTCGTGTGCATTTATACTGTATAGTAAGGACGTATCAATGGCGACAAGAAACTGGGTTTTAAACACGCGAGCATGGCCATTAGCAGAACAGACGAGAGGTACTGTGTTAAGGAATGGTTGGGACAGAGATTCAACATTGTTAAAGCAGCACACAGTTCTCCAGGCAAACAAGGGCAGTCGGGCATGCCCCAATATGTAGTCGAACCCAGAGGGGGAGTTCGACAGAGACAATGGCAAGCTGAACGGCAATTCACGCCATTACAAGGGACAATGCAGCCAGTAATGGGGCCATCAACACTTGTTAATGGCGCACTCAAGGGCAATAACAGGGGCAGTCAGGGACGATCGACTGGCAAGGGACCTTTTGTTTCAAACAGCAGCTCATGCTGGAGGCGTGGAGGCACACACTCAGCCGGAGTTTGCAGAGGTGAGCAAAATACCTGCAGAAATTGCAGAAATGAACGCTGGGGGAAATCGCTGGAAGCTGAAGTTCAGCGAGTTCATGTGGAGCACGTATACAGTTCATACAGGACGCCACCGATAATGATGAAAGTGCTCCTCAATGGCATCCGAGTATCAATGGAGCTAGACATGGGGGCCAGCCAGTCCCTGATGGGTATCAAACAGTTCAAAAAGTTGTGGACATCCAAGGCCAGGAGGCCAAAATTATCGCCGATTGACGCACAGCTACGGACTTACACAAAGCAGATCATTCCGGTGCTAGGCAGCGCCACGGTAGTCGTGACCCACAAAGATTCGGAGAACAGACTGCCACTCTGGATTGTCACAGGGGACGGTCCCGCACTACTGGGGAGGAGTTGGCTTGCTGTCATGAACTGGAAATGTGGCGATGTCAATGCAATTTCCTCTGTGGAGCGAGTATCATGCTCACAGATCCTGGACAAATTTGACTCATTATTTCAACCCGGCATCGGCACTTTCATGGAGGCCAAGGTAGTGATTCACATAAACCCGGACGCCAGGCCAGTACACCACAAGGCCAGAGCGGTGCCGTACATGATGAGGGAAAAGATAGAAGGCGAATTGGACCGCCTGCTGAGGGAAGGCATCATCTTGCCAGTCGAATTCAGTGACTGTGCGAGCCCGATTGTGCCAGTGCTCAAGGCGGATGGGTCAGTCAGGATATGTGGCGATTACAAGGCCACCATCAATCGGGTGTCACTCCAAGGCCAGTACCCGCTACCGAGAGCGGAGGACCTCTTTGCGACGCTATCCGGTGGCAAACTTTTTTCAAAATTGGACCTGACCTCAGCTTACATGACCCAGGAGCTGGCACATGAGTCGAAGAAGCTGACCACCATCACGACACACAAGGGGTTGTTTGAGTACAATAGATGTCCGTTCGGGATTCGCTCGGCCGCTGCGATCTACCAACGAGATATGGAAAGCCTCCTCAAGTCGATTCCAGGGACGGTGGTTTTTCAGGACGACATCCTCATTACGGGTTACGATACCCTCATTATGGGTTACGATACTGAAGAACACCTCCACAACCTGGAGGAGGTGCTACGCAGACTGGACCGGGTAGGGCTGCGACTGAAAAAGGCGAAGTGCGTCTTCCTAGCTCCAGAGGTAGAATTCCTGGGGATGAGGGTAGCAGCAGATAGGATCAGCCCTACACCGTCCAAGACAGAAGCAATCCAGAGAGCACCCAGACCCCGTAACACGACGGAGCTGCGTTCATTCCTGGGGCTCCTGAACTATTTTGGTAACTTTCTTCCCAAATTGAGCACGCTGCTAGAGCCACTACACGTGCTCCTACGCAAAGGTCGTGAATGGGTCTGGGGGGACAGCCAGGAAAGGGCTTTTAATAGAGCACGCAATTTGTTATGTTCCAACAATCTGTTAACGCTATATAACCCATGTAAGAAACTTGTGTTAACGTGCGATGCGTCGTCCCATGGTGTCGGGTGTGTGTTGCAGCATGTCAATGCCAAGGGTTATTTACAGCCGGTAGCTTATGCCTCCAGAAGTCTGTTCCAGGCAGAAAGGGGCTACGGGATGGTAGAAAAGGAGGCACTCGCATGTGTATATGCGGTAAAGAAAATGCATCAGTACCTGTTTGGCAGGGAATTTGAGCTGGAGACAGATCACAAACCCCTAACATCCCTTTTGGCTGACAACAAGGCCATAAATGCAAACGCATCGGCCTGCATACAGAGGTGGGCACTCACGTTAGCCGCCTATGACTACACAATTCGGCACAGACAACTGCGCCGATGCACTCAGCTGGCTCCCACTAGCCACCACTGAGGGGGCTACCGAGCAAGCTGCTGAGATGGTCATGGCTGTTGAAGCTTTCGGAAGCGAAGGCTCACCCGTGACAGCCCGTCAGATTAAAGTCTGGACAAATAGACACCCACTATTGTCTCTAGTCAAGAAATGTGTCCTGAATGGTGACTGGGCAGCCACGTACAGTGTAAGCCCTGAGAAATTTAAACCATTTCACAGGCGCAAAGATGAACTCTCGATTCAGGCCGGTTGCCTACTGTGGGGAAACCGCGTAGTCATGCCCCAGATGGGCAGAGAGATGTTCATCAGAGAACTCCACAATGAGCACCCGGGCATTGTCACGATGAAGGCAATTGCCAGGTCACACGTTTTGTGGCCAGGGATAGACGGAGATCTGGAACTTTGTGTTCGCAGGTGCACCACGTGTGCCCAGCTGGGCAATGCGCCCAGGGAAGCCCCCCTTAGCCCCTGGCCATGGCCCGCCAAGTCTTGGTCATGCATCCATGTGGACTACACAGGTCCTTTCATGGGAAAAATGTTTTTGGTTGTAGTAGACGCCTATTCCAAATGGATCGAATGTGACATTTTAAATTCAAGCACATCCTCTGCCATGGTAGAAAGTCTACGGGCAATGTTCGCTGCCCACGGTCTACCTGACATCTTGGTCAGCGACAATGGCCCATGCTTCACAAGCACTGAATTCCAGGAATTCATGGCAGGCAATGGAATTAACCATGTTAGAACGGCACCGTTCAAGCCGGCCTCAAACGGCCAGGCAGAACGAGCAGTGCAGATAATCAAGCAGGGGATGCTCAGAATCCAAGGGGGCTCCCTACAATGCCGCTTATCACGTCTCCTGTTGGCCTACAGATCCCGACCACACTCGCTCACAGGGGTTCCACCCGCAGAGCTGCTGATGAAAAGGACGCTCAAAACCCGGTTATCCCTTATACACCCCACCATGAAAGAAATTGTCGAGACCATGACAGGAATGCGAGGGCGCGATGTATTGATATAAATGACCCTGTTTTTGTCCTCAACTACGCTGCAGGGCCCAAATGGCTCGCAGCCACTGTTGCCAAAGAGGGAATTAGGATTCTGGTAGTTAAACGTACCAATGGACAAATCTGCCACAAACATGTGGATCAAACAAAAAGGAGGTTCAGCAACCCTATCGAAGAAGCAGAGGTTTAACACAATGTAGATTTCACTCCACCACAGGTGACCGAACACAGGAACCAAAGGGAGGAGAGCCCAGTCATTGTGGGCAGTTCGGACAGGCCTGAGGCACCGCAAACAGCAGACACTCAGGCCAGCGCCCAACAACCGGAGCCCCAACTCAGGCGCTCTACAAGGGAGCGTAAACCACCAGAGAGACTCAACCTGTGATCCCAATAAGACTTTGAGGGAGGGGGTGATGTCATGTATTCAACCAGCATTGTAACCCATGTATAATCTGACTTAAGTTGTACATTGTGAGAACACTGACCACTAGGTGGTGAACTTGTGGGACACACTTCTAACCTAGTGCTTCAGATATAAAAGGTGAAGCTCCACCCACTTCCATCACTTGAGTGCTAAGCAATAAAGGACAGGTCACGGACTGACCTCTCAAGCATGGGCCTCGTGTGCATTTATAGTAAGGACATATCACCACTCTTCATGTGTAAGCCTAGATACTAAGTGTCAACAGAGTATTTGCAGGAGGGAAACCATCAAAGATGAGACTGATCAGACCCAATGTCTGCATGCTGGCATTTTTGACCCTACATACTGACTATAACCAGGAAACTAGCTGATTTGTTTCTCCCTTTCCTAGAGTGAAACTGCAATAGCCAACTGTTGCATCCCTGCCAGCACCCTTAGCTCTATTAAATGATTTATCTGCATCCTCTACCCACACCAAAATGCTACCATATTGCACCACCTTGGATACAGTATGCTAATGGTTTAGTTCCCACAAATGCTTGGATCAATACGTTGATGTGAGGCAGTGAACTCATCAAATAAGATTGCTGGCAATATGATGGAGGGCTTTTGATTTTGAGACAGTGGATGGAAACATTGGGTCGTGAAATTGGCTTGTGTCGATTTGTTCCAACCGCTATTGAAAAATAGCAAAGCTCTGTAACTATACCACATCCAACCAAAAGTAGCAATGTACAATCGGGTAATTAATAGGAGTAAGAGATCCGTGATCCCAACGATGGTGAAGCTCAACATGTGAATGCAAGAGACAAGGCTGAAGCGTCTGCAAATATCTTCAACCAAAAGTAGCTCTATGCACAACTCCATTGATAATGAAGTAACCTATAGTTGAATGTGGACAACATCCAGGCTTGACCTGAAAATTGGCAAGTAAAATTTGTGCCACATAAGTCAAACAATGATCATTTCAATCAAGGAAAGTCCCAGCCATCTCTCCTGGACCTTCAACAGCTTCAATATCACTGAGTACCCAAATATCTTAAGGGTCACAATTAATCAGAAGCTTAACAGTAATGATTACATCAACAAATTGCCTATAAGGTCAGGACAGAAGCTATATACTCTGCAATGAGTGGCATATCTCCTGATTGCTCAAATCTTCTCTACCATCTACAAGGCTCAAGTTAGGAGTATGATGGAATACTCCTCACCATTCACCTGAATGGATGCATGTTCAACAACGTTCAAGAACAGAGCAGTTCCTGTCACTGAACTCAATAACCACCCCTTCCAACACTGGCACACAGTGGCGACAGGAGATACTATCTACAAGCTGCACGGAAACAGCTCATCAATAGTACAGAACCTCGATTAGGACAAGAGTAGCAAGGTCACGGGAACACTACCGCCTTTATGTTTGCCTCCATGTCGCACATCATCCTGACTTGGACACATACGGCCAATCTGTCATCATCAATGTGTCAAGATTCTGTTCCTCCCTATCTAACACTCTTGTGGCTTCACCTTCAATACAAAGACTGAAGCTGTTCAAGCTGCCACCACTACCTTCTCAGGACAACTAGGGATAGGTAAAAAATACCACTCTGCCAACGTCGCCCACATCCTTAGAACAAATGGAAAAAAAGAGGAACTTGGTTGTGCAAGCAAATGTCATTCTACATAGAGTTGTTACTCACTGTCCCAGGATGCATTTAAAATGCAGTCACAGAAGCATCAAGTAAATCACTATCGACATATTCAAACTTCCATAAATTTCTCGCGTGTGTTGAAAAAGTGTTCGAGCTCCTCCCTTAGCTGTTCTGTCGATATATTTGTCCACTTTCTTTCTGTCACCACCTCATAACAGACCTTTATGATTTCTGTTCCATGACTTTCACTGAATGAGAGTACTCAGCTTTTGGCTCCCTATGCTTGTGAGCTATGCATTTTGCTGACTTGGCTACTGTGCGCCTTATCATTAGATGTTCAGGTTAAACCAAACCCTGCTTGCCTAAACCAGAACAATTTAAAATAACAATTTGTTTATCAGCATTGAAAAAGCTGCCATCTATAAATTTGATTATGCAATCATTTGTGTCGTCTCTGAATACCACTGGATTATGTTCTGGAGCTTCCTGCAGAGAAAATGACTGCATGGGAATGTTGCATGCACCAGAAGTAATGGCTACAAATCTATTTGTTTGGCCTCAATTAACTAAGCTGCTGAGGAGAGTAAAAGTAAAGTAGGTGTGGCTCAGTGGGTAACACTCTCGCCTCAGACTCAGAAAGTCATGCAGGAGATGCGCATGTATAATCTAGGCTGGCACTCCAGTTTCTGTGCCAAGTTTCCAACCTTGTGTTCTAATTCTAATGCCCTCTAATTCTATATAAGTAGACTAATTCCATAGACTGTGTTTAACTTGAAAGCAACTGAGATTAGTAAATGTGACCTAATGTGGTTAGAAGAAATATTCCAGAGGGGGCAGACCATTTAATATACCATAAAGCACAATGGAATATTTCAATCAACTGGATGTCCCCCATTTCGTGCCTGAACACTCCACAAAACTGGTAGAAAATACCGCAACTATAAATTGAGATAGGGGTGCTGCTCTTAAGAGCCATTTTGGGTCTAGGTTTGATCCAATTATCTGGTCATTTTCACATCGCTGTCTGTGGGATCTTGCTGTTCACAAATTGGTGGCCATGTTTCCCCATTAAAGTAGTGACAACACTTCAAAAGTACTTAATTGTCTGTGAAACGCTTTGGGACGTCCTGAGGTCATGAAAGGGGCTATTGTTTTTGTACGTTTTTTTTCTTTTATTTAGCTTGATATTTATTTGTTTTTGATGAAAGGTATTATAGAAATCTGAAAACAACACAACCAAGCAGCAACAAAAAATAAGCACTGAAAATGAAAAATGAAGTTGCTCTATCATTTCTTCTTTCATTTCCTGAGGACATCCCAAAGTATTTTGCAGCCAATAACTTGAGTTTGAATGTAGTCACCATTGTTACATAGGAAAATGTGACAGCCAATTTGCTCAGCAAGGTCCTACAAGCAGAAAATGAGATGAATAGCCAGTTCATGTTTTTCTTGACGCTGCTGCATGCGGCAGAAATGTTGGCTAGGACATCAGGAGAACTCACTGTTCTTTGAATATTGCCATGGGTTCTTTTATGTCCACTTGATCTGGTAGGCAGGCTGTTGGTTGAACATTTCCCTGAAAAGGCAGCACCACTGACAGTGCAGCACTCCTGCAGTGCTACGCTGAAGTGTTGGCCGAGATTATGTCTGAAAACACCTGAAAATATCACACTCTCAAGGACTGCAGTCCTCCTTCAATCTTGCACAGGAAAAGAACTATTGTGAAATAGATGGCATATTTTTCATGTTACCACAGATTATTTTAGTCTTAATTTTGAGCTCATTGGAGTGAGGGATATTAGTGGCAATGTAACACAGCTCATTGCTTATCCTCAGTCTCTGCACCGAGCACTTAAATGTTAGATTTTTCAGAAGTTAGTTACATGGTAAGGCTCCCACTGCAATGCTCCAGCAATGTGCCTTAAGCCCAATTTTAGAAAAGCATCCCCTGCTGAATAAACATGAATGAAAGGTAATTACATACGAGTAACCTTTACCCTGCTGAATAAACAAGGTGCCTCCACAGTTAAACAGTGAGTAACCTTTCTCAACTGAATTAACAGGAACACCGTACAATTACGCTAGGAGTAACCTTTACCTTGATGAATAAACAGGAACTCCTGGCAATTACATGGGGAATAAACTGTATGATATACCAATCTCCTTCCCATCCATTCCCAGTCCTTCCACTGCACGGGATTCTTGATCCAGGCAAAGCAATTAAAGCCATAATCTTGATTGAAACATAAAACATGCTTCAATTTGCATTTCTAGTCTCGGTGAATATTCTTCATCTGCCCCATCAGTCTCCTGTTGCGGACCAAACACTTAAGTGTTCGTTGTAAAAGATCCTAATCCATATAACAAAGTGTTATTTCTGATTCAGTTGCAGTGTTGTTGATTAAATTAGTTGATCCATTCTTGTATTGTCACAATGTCTTTGCTGCTTCTATGTTATTCTATTGAGGCCACTAGTTCTGAAAGGATTATTTCCACTTGATCTGGTGGAGTATCTATCACTGACGAGTGGCTCAAACACCCATGCTAAGATATACCACAAATATTTAATAGAGACTTGTCTGTAACTGGTAAAAGTTTGAGTGAGGTGTTTGCAAAACATGTCAATGGAAATAAAAATCAGGAACGATGTAAAAAGGGCTGCTGATTCACTGTCACCCATTTCACACTGTAGCATGATTTACATTATCACACAAAGTCATGATCTATCCCATTCATTTTAGACTATCATACTTTGATGGTCTCTGCGAGAAATGACTGGACCCATATTAGCAGAGAAATAATGTTATTTTAGTAAAGAAATTAGTTATTCACATAAGCATCAAAAGATTTATGAAGCTGGGGTTTTCTTAACCTAAATCTGGTGCCTCACAATGACTGTTTAAGAAGTTGAAATCTGTGCATAATTCAGAATTAACAGCTGTAATTTCAGATTTAACAGCTGGATGTTAGAAACAGTATGAACAAACTCATTTATAAATGCAGCTTTTACAAAAGAATAGATTATAAAGTATAATATTACAAACCTCCTGTCTCCCAGCTACATTGGAAACCCGATAATCTGAGCAAGTGTGACTTCTATAAACTGTTTCTGTGCCAAGTTTCCAACCTTGTGTTCTAATTCTAATGCCCTCTAATTCTATATAAGTAGACTAATTCCATAGACTGTGTTCAACTTGAAAGCAACTGAGATTAGTAAATGTGACCTAATGTGGTTAGAAGAAATATTCCAGAGGGGGCAGACCATTTAATATACCATAAAGCACAATGGAATATTTCAATCAACTGGATGTCCCCCATTTCGTGCCTGAACACTCCACAAAACTGGTAGAAAATACCGCAACTATAAATTGAGATAGGGGTGCTGCTCTTAAGAGCCATTTTGGGTCTAGGTTTGATCCAATAATCCCATTCAACTAATGCCGCCTTTCCTTGGACTAAACTCTTTTGCAATCAATCAGATCACTCCTTTGCAATAATCCATCACTATAATATCTTGATTGGTCTGGCATTTCTGATTAGAATATTGTCTACTCGTGTCTTGAACCTGTGGTCGGATTGAGCTCACAATAATGGAATAAAAGCGGTGTTCTTCAGAGTTTGATTACAGTTAATGAACTGTAGTTCTCAGTAATCTCTGGATGGAATGAACATGATGGCTGATAAGCCTTTCCTCACTCCACAATTTTTTATTTTCCCAAAAAGTGGGAGAGATAAAATGTCAAAATGCATGAGAAAATGATCAAGGTCTGATGGATATTTGCTGAGAACTTCATTAGTTTCCTTATTTCTATGTAGAATGCGTGCAGAAATGATGCTCTGTAAGTTTCTGATGATAAATCTTCTAATGTTGAAACAGAGTCACCGATGTTCCTCCATTTATAAGATTCTGGGAGTAGGTTCGTAACAATCATTAGAATCCACTGCACATATATCATTGTGGATCTTGAGGGGTTAACCAAGTATTCAATTAGGGGACAGCCCATAAAGTGTTGTGTGCTGCAGTGTCTCCCGAATGATATGGCAGTTCACTTTATTCTTAGATGATCTCCTAATGCATCTGCTACCTGGGACGAGAGATCGATAGTGTTTTTCTGTGCATGACCCTGAAGTACGACAGACTGAGTGACAGGTTGAGTCGATCTTCGTTATTTCACGTATATAAATTTGTGACGAGGAAAGTGGGGAACTGAGAGAAAGTTAATGATGTTTTCAAATAACTTAAATTTTGGTAGGCAATTCAGAGGAAGCAAAAATGAGACGAGAGGCACCGAATATTATCTTTGCAATGTGCTTTTAACCTAGTGACGGAGGAGGGAGTAGACTGGGAGAGAAATGTGATGAGAAGCTTGCCGTATGGGAGAGATGATGATGAAGGTTAATTCAGGAAATATTCCAATTGAACTCTCTCCTACTCTTTTCCAGCTCATTGCTACAGGGCTTACACTACATTTCAAAGTCTCTGAATTTTTTTTAAAAAGAGGTCAGTTTCCAGACCTTTCCATTGCAAGTACTGTGTAATCAAAATGTACAATAACTTCATCAAATATATATGAATGTAAACGCATATAAAGTATAATATAAAACAAAAGTTTACTCAGAGAACACATTACTTTCAGACCCACTTTAAGCTTTTCTATCTGTTGGTTGACAGACCTTGTGGAAAAATTGGTTTGAAATTAGGGATGGTATTCTTTTGGAGATGTATCTGGAGATATTTTTTGAGAAATTTCCATATTCACCTATTTGGAGAAGGATGCATGGAATTGTATTTTTTTAATGGGTCTCTAATGGGTTAAACACAGTTTAGTGACATGGAGATTTGATTCTTATTTGAATGTTCCAGTGTTGTACTTCTATTTGAATAACCAAGAGAAAAATTATTTTCATTCCTCTTCCATGAATTAAGGAAGCAATTGGTTTGACCACAGCATGTTTGTTGAAGATAGGGTATGCTTTACCAGTTTTGCAATTTGATCATCCAAAAATGTCCCTTCGTTTAAGCTAAACTTTGTTAAAAACAAAGTTGTATTTCTGCTATTCTGTTACGGTGTGACATTGTCAGTGTGGGCAGAGTTAAGGGAACAATGCTTACATGTTCTTGCCCCTTGGCAATCTGAAACATTGTTAATGGGACATGAGAGTGTGACAGTGACTGATATGATATGTTCAGTCATGGTGTCTGATCCAGTGACCGGACACAGAGAAATGGGTTCAGAAACTGCTGCTGTAACCCTCTTATTCACAACCTACAAATGATGAAGAATCCTCGCACATCATGGCTGTCGAGCAGCTGCTGTATCTCCTGTGCTTTTTCCATCCACCACCCGTTCTTTAGGTACCGGGTTTTTTGTTGGACTTCAGCCTTGAGCTGTCTGTAATGCTGCTTTGCTGCTCCCGAGTTGGGCTGTTGTTTAAGGCTCAGAAATGCCCTGCGCTTGCGATCTATCAGCACTTGGATCTCCTGATCATTCTCATCAAACCAGTCCTGGTGTTTCCTGGTTGAGTGACAGAGCATCTCTTTGCGGGCACTGGTTATGGAGGCCTGGAGGGAAGACCAAGCACTGTGGGCATTCTGCATCTCGGGGTCATCAAGGCACGTCAGGTTAGCTGTGAGGCACTGACTGTATAGGGCTCTCTTAGCTGGGTCCTTAAGTGCCCCGGCATTGACTTTTTTGTGGCACTGCTTCTGCTGCCCCCTCCGCTTTGGGGTAGCACAGCACAGCACTGCCCCCCCAGTCATCAAGACCCACTGCATGGCCCTGGACAACGTGGACAATTTCCCATACCTCAGGAGCCTCTTATCAACAAGAGCAGACGTTGACAATGAGACTCAGCACCGCCTTCAGTGCGCCAATGCAGCCTTTGGCCGCCTGAGGAAAAGAGTGTTTGAAGACCAGGCCCTCAAAACTGCCACCAAGCTCATGGTCTACAGGGCTGTAGTAATAGCTGCCCTCCTGTATGGCTCAGAGACATGGACCATATACAGTGTACACCTCAAGTTGCTGGAGAAATACCACCAACGATGTCTCTGCAAGATCCTACAAATCCCCTGGGAGGACAGACGCACCAACGTTAGCATTCTCGACCAGGCCAATATCCCCAGCATTGAAACACTGACCACACTTGATCAGCTCCGCTGGGCAGGCCACATTGTTCGCATGCCAGACACGAGACTCCCAAAGCAAACGGTCTACTCGGAACTCCTTCACGGCAAACGAGTAAAGGTGGGCAGAGGAAACGTTACAAGGACACCCTCAAAGCCTCCCTGATAAAGAGCGACATCCCCACTGACACCTGGGAGTCCCTAGCAAACGACCGCCTTAAGTGAAAGAAGTGCATCCAGGAAGGCGCTGAGCGCCTCGAGTCTCATCGCCGAGAGCATGCAGCAATCAAGCGCAGGCAGCGGAAGGAGCATGCTGCAAACCAGTCCCACCCATCCTTTCCCTCAATGACTATCTGTCCCACCTGTGACAGAGACTGTGGTTCTCGTATTGGACTGTTCAGCCACCTAAGGACTCATTTTAAGAATGGAAGCAAGTCTTCCTCGATTCCGAGGGACTGCCTGTGATGATGACAAATGATGTCTTTAGATGAGAGCACATCCCCAGCATTGAAGCACTGGTGCTTAATTTTGAAAAGCTAAAGCATGCTTTTAAGCAAGCCTACATGCATACTTTAGGTGACCACTTCTTAATCATCAATCATAGATGTGTGCTGTCTGTGAATGAATTGGGAATTCAGAGTATTTCCTTCCTTAAGATGTCCACAGTTCCTGCGGGAACTGGTTTACTTGTCCTTGCAGCTGCTAAGCCCATATATTGCAGGGTTTCAAAGGGATCATTTGCAGTAGCAAGGGAGTTGGAGCCTGGACAAATCTGGACACCTCTGGAGGATTAAGCCTGAGAGGGGAAATTTATTTGGACATGCTGATTACGGAGCAGTTTGCTAAGATTATCTCTGGTATTTTGACAATTGACCAGCAGAAACGCTGAGCTTACAGCTAAATATCCATCCTCATTGTTTGAAAGGACAACTGAGACCAGTAGTGTCCAGCTCCTACCCTTTACTGGAGTATAATTTTGGATCCTTGAGGTTCTTGGTATTCAAAGCTGTAATAATTTGAGTAATGTTACCAGTTCATAACTCAGCATGTTCTGTGTTAATCTGTATAAACACCAAATTTACATATCGTGAGTTAGCATGCTCTCCGGGTGGGTATTATCAGCGAATGGAGGAAAAGCAGTGACGAGGTTTAATCATCTTGGCTATTTATAAGTAACCTACCACACAACTTAAATGTGTCTGTTTTAAGCTGTACTCTTGGTAATTGTGACTTATTTGCCAGTATTATAACACTGAAACATTTAATTGTTGTTCCTGCTAATAGAGATGTCTTGTCAGAAAAAGCCCATACGACTAGTGTCACTAGGTCAGTATAGCCACAACATAGAAACATAGAAATTTACAGCGCAGAAGGAGGCCATTTCGGCTCATCGTGTCCATGCCGGCCGACACAGAGCCACACTGCCCTTGTCAGCAGCTCAAAAGGTTACATAGAAACCTATGAACAATGATGGGAAGGCAATAAAAGAAAAAGAAAGACTTGCATTTATATATCATCATCACAGGCAGTCTCTCGAAATGAGGATGATTTGCTTCCACGTCAAAAAAGGATGAGTTCACAGGTGTTTCAATGAAGGACCTGATATTCCAGGTCCTGAACTACATATTGAAGTGTGGAAGATGCCTGTGCGTGGATTTGTTTAATGTGTGGTGGCTGTTGCACACCAGCCACCACACGGGCTTGATAGAACTAGGTCTTGGTCCAGTGGCAAGGGTTACCCAAGACAACTGGAGACCAGCTCTGCTGCTTGGGCCTAGTGTGCGCACATATCGCAATGTGGGCTGGCCCGTACTGCCCCGGGCCCTCGCCTCTTCTGGAACCTGAACCACATATAAAATTCTGACGGGATTGGACAGGTTAGAGGCAGGAAGAATGTTCCCGTTGCTAGGGAGTTCCAGAACCAGGGGTCACAATCTAAGGATAAGGGGTAAGCCATTTAGGACCGAGATGAGGAGAAACTTCTTCACTCCAGGCTATATCTAACTCCAAGGGGTATGGAGAGAAAGCAGGAAAGGGGTACTGAGGTTGAATGATCAGCCATGATCTTATTGAATGGCGGTGCAGGCTCGAAGGGCCGAATGGCCTGCTCCTGCACCTAATTTCTATGCTTCTATGTTTCTATGAACTCACGCCTCTCCTGGGCCCCGATCGCTCCACGATCACTCGGTGCTCCTTTGCCCCGTCCTCGCCGCTCCTTCTGTACCTCACGACCACCGTACATCTCAAAGCACTTTACAGCCAATGTAGTAACTGTTCTAATGTGGGAAACATGGCAACCGATTTGCACACAGCAAGCTCCCACAAACAGCACTGTGATGATGACCAGATAATCTGTTCTTGTCATGTTGATTGAGGAATAAATATTGGCCAGGACACTGGGGATAACATTCCTGCTTTTCTTCAAAATAGTGTCATGGGATCTTTTACATCCACCTGAGAGAGCAGACGAGGCTTGGTTTAACGTCTCGTCCGAAAGACAGCACCTCTGACGGCGCAGCACTTACTCAGTACTGCACTAGAATGTCAGCCTAGATTTTTGTGCTCAAGTCCCTGGAATGGGACTTGAACCCACAACCTTCTGACTCAGAGGTGAGTGTGCTACCCACTCACCTTGAGAATAAACGAGGGCTGTGAGTGTGCTACATGGCTGCAGCATCGTTGAGGATTCAGACACAGTTCCTTAAGTGATTTATTCAATTATCAGTACACTGGCATAGAAACATAGAAAATAGGTGCAGGAGTAGGCCATTCGGCCCTTGGAGCCTGCACCACCATTCAATAAGATCATGGCTGATCATTCCCTCAGTACCCCTTTCCTGCTTTCTCTCCATACCCCTTGATCCCCATAGCCAGAAGGGCCATATCTAACTCCCTCTTGAATATATCCAATCAACTAGCATCAACAAATCTCTGCAGCAGGAAATTCCAAAGGTTAACAACTCTCTGAGTGAAGAAGTTTCTGCTCTTCTCAGTCCTAACTGGCTTACCCCTTATCCTAAGACTGTGTCTCCTGGTTCTGGACTTCCCCAACATCGGGAACTTTCTACCCGCATCTAACCTGTCCCGTCCCGTCAGAATCTTATATGTTTCTATGAGATCCCCTCTCATCCTTCTAAACTCCAATGTATAAAGGCCCAGTTGATCCAGTCTCTCCTCATATGTCAGTCCAGCCATCCCAGGAATCAGTCTGGTGAACCTTCGCTGCACTCCCTCAATAGCAAGAACTTCCTTCCTCAGATTAGGAGACCAAAACTGAAGACAATATTCCAGGTGAGGCCTCACCAAGGCTCTGTACAACTGCAGTAAGACCTCCCTGCTCCTATACTCAAATCCCCTAGCAATGAAGACCAACATAGCATTTGTCTTCTTCACCGCCTGCTGTACCTGTATGCCAACTTTCCATGACACCAGGTCTCGTTGCACCTCCCCTTTTCCTAATCTTCCGCCATTCAAATAATATTCTGCCTTCGCGCTTTTGCCCCCAAAGTGGATAACCTCACATTTATCCACATTATACTGCATCTGCCATGCATTTACCCACTCACCTAACCTGTCCAATCACTCTGCAGCCTGTTAGCGTCCTCCTCACAACTCTCACCGGCACCCAGTTTAGTGTCATCTCCAAACTTGGAGATATTACACTCAATTCCTTCATCTAAATCATTGATGTGCATTGTAAAGAGCTGAGGTCCCATCACTGAGCCCTGCAGCACTCTGCTAGTCATTGCCTGCCATTCTGAAAAGGACCCGTTTATCCCGACTCTCTGCTTCTTGTCTGCCAACGAGTTCTCTGTCCACGTCAGTATATTATCCCCAATATCATGTGCTTTGATGTTGCACACCAATCTCTTGTGTGGGACCTTGTCAAAAGCCTTTTGAAAGTCCAAATACACCACATTCACTGGATCTCCCTTGTCCACTCTACGAACTACATCCTCAAAAAATTCCAGAAGATTTGTCAAGCATGATTTCCCTTTCATAAATCCATGCTGACTTCGACCGATCCTGTCACTGCTTTCCAAATGCGCTGCTATTTCATCTTTAATAATTGATTCCAACATTTTCCCCACTACTGATGTCAGGCTAACCGGTCTAGAATTACCCGCTTTCTCTCTCCCTCCCTTTTTAAAAAGTGGAGTTACCTTAGCTACATTGGCACTGTATTACAAATTCCCAGCTGTTGTTTATTTTCTGTAATGCACCTGAATATGTTTACGGTGGAGATAGACAGATTTTTGAGGGGGAGCAAAGGGTTTTGGGCAGCGGGCAGGGAAGTGGAGCTGAGTTCATGATCAGATCAGCCATGATCTTATTGAATACCGGAACAGGCTCCAGGGGTCAAATGGCCTACTCCTGCTCCTATTTCTTATGTTCTTATGTTGTCTCCATTTAATACTTTTTTTGTTGTTGTTTTGACTTTGCATCTTGCGTTGCAGCTGCCTTTTTTTTCAACAGTGGACCTTTACATCCAAAGATAAAAGTGTTGGAGAACATAATTTGTGACAGGATGTGACAGGAACAATTGGTCTTACTGAAAAGTCACTCATTGAATTTTCGCACCATATTTAAAAAGACATGTGTGCACGTATCCAAAGAGGCCTCGCATGTGCCGAGAACTGGCTTTTGTGATCTGTCACATCCCCACAGAAAGGAGATCCACGGGGCAGAAATTGGGCTATCTTGCCCAGCAAATGTCTTTCAAACTCTTAGGCCTGGTAAAAGCAGGCGTATAGCCTACTTTTACCAGCGTAAGAGTTTAAAACATAGAAACATTTAATTTAATCAATAATTTTTATATTAAAAACCCTGTCCATTAAAGGTAAGATTATTTTTAATCCTATTAAAACACATTAAAAAATTCAAAATATAATTTTTTTTCTAAAACATTTAATTACATTTCAATTAATTTTAAATATGTGAGGTGTTTTTTTAAATTATTGTGCTATGTTTCTTGTATTTGGGGGGTATTCTCATTGATAGTAATGGGAGCTTGTACAAACGGAGTTCCCATTAATATCAATGAGAATACGTGATGTTCATTGGTGATCCTGGCTCATATGATCCCAGGATACAAATACATACTTGGAACACATGTTCCTGTACGCTGGACTGCGAAACTAGGCCTCCGACCGCAATTCTACGTTCCTCCGGGATCGGAGGTGTTTGCCTGACTCCAATTTTCCCCCCCAGTAAGTTTAGCAACTTTATTTGAGTTGATGTTCCAGTCTGCTTGTCTACAGTTTGATGGCTCCAAATCAGGTTGGAAATGAAGCAAACACAGTTGAATCCATGGTGTGCAGCAGACATCATGTCATGGGCTTGAGTTCTAAAGCAGCAAATCGGCTTCTTCGTAGCTCCACATTGGGAACAGAGATGTAACTTCTCAAAGTAATTTTACTTTGGACCTCAAAGTAGAGAGCAAAGTTCAATCCCTTCACTCTGAGATGGATTCAAATTTTAATTTGGAGAACGAGGGACAATGAGCTAACCAACTATCGCCTCTATGCGTGAAAATGTACAACAATAACTGTAAATCATAGAATCATAGAAATTTACGACACAGAAGGAGGCCATTCAGCCCATCCCGTTTATGCCAGCTGAAAAAGAGCTATCCACCCTAATCTCACCTTCCAGCTCTTGGTCTGTAGCCCTGTAGGTTACGGTACTTCAAGTGCATTTTAAATGCGATGAAGGTTTCTGCCTCTACCACCCTTTCAGGCAGTAAGTTTCAGACCCTCACCACCCTCTGGGTGAAAAAAGTTCTCCTCAACATCCCTCTAATCCTTCTACCAATTACTTTAAATCTATGCCCCCTGGTTATTGACCTCTCTAGGGTTATGGGACATGGGCCTTTCCTATCCACTTTATCTAGGCCCATCATTAATTTTATACACCTCAACCTCAGCATCCTCTGTTCCAAAGAAAACAACCCCAGCCGATCCAATCATTCCTCATGGCTGAAATTTTCCAGTCCTGGCAACATCCTCATAAATCTCCTCTGTATCCTCTCTAGTGCAATCACATCTTTCATGTAAAGGCTTCGAATAAACAGCATCTTAGCCTTCAAAAATTACTGGGCGAAGTGGAGGGGGTCTGGGTGAGAAATAATAAAACTATAATGAGAAGAGCAGAGTACAGTGCCGTTTGTTACTTAAGGCCTCACTGACCATGATTTTGAAAATAATTGCAGCAAAGCAGGATTTAATTTATCATTTGTAGTGGGATCTTCTGTATATACTGTACGATTAAGCAGTTGATGGCTCGTGAACAGCAAAATACCATTCTCTAAGTCGACACTATATCCCATGTGTGCAAGGATCAACACTGGAGCCTGAAAAGTCAGGCACATGGCAAGTGAGACTGGTGACAGCTGTGGCTGCTTAATTTTTACAATAACAAAATTAAGCCTGTGCCCATACATGTGCAGCAGAGAATACATTGCCAGACACTCTGAGCCAGTGGCAGGGGAGGGGAGTGTTCTTTATTGCAATTCACAATGTAGTGTCCGAGGGAACGCCTCATTTGAAAGCTGCAGTTAGTCCTATATTAAGATACAGTTGCATGTAATTATTCAAAATTAGAGAGCTGAAGAGTAAGACTGGTGGCCCCAAGTTTTATTGGCCTAGAATTTGCGGTTCACTGCAATGCGCAGCCTAATGTGGAAATCCTGAAGTCTGTCATTCACTACTCCTCTACAGGTGCACCCACTCCCAGCAGCCCTCCACCCCCCCCCCCCCCCCCCGCCCCACACACACACACACACACACACACACACACAGCTGGCAATCAGTGAAATTAATCAAATCATGGAAACTGGCAAAACTTCGGCTCTTCCGCGGTAGTTACACTGTTAAATTGCCCACTAAAAGTTAGACCCAAAGGGATAAGGTGTAACTGGAGTTTTAACAGTGTATTGACTGCTAAACAAAGGTTATGGTCCTGAAAAACTAATTTTAATTTTGTGCAGTGTCAAATTTATCTCTTTTAATAAAATGTTTAAGAAACTTTAAAATATTAACATTTTTTAAAGTTTGTCCATCTTCATTTCAGATTTGCCTTTTCTCCATGTGATAGCCCCAATCTTTGTTTTGCTCTCACTAACATTTTTTTTAAAAGTTAGATTCAAAGGAGCTTACTCACTTTCTGGTTCGCTGGCTGTGAGAATTCTGCATTTTGATTGGCTGCTTAGACGGCTTGTTGAAGTCACAGCAGCTCTTCAGTGGGGATCCCCATTAATTCTGCTGATTTGAATTACGCGTTGGAAAACCTGAACTTCCCGACACAGAGATTTGTGCGAAGCTTACTTTGGGGCCAGTGGCGAAAGCCTTTGCTTCGCTGCTGACTGCAAATTCCAGGCTTATATCTTTCCATTGAGTGGATAGTCCCATTTCTTGTTTCTCCTTTCCAAATGCAGTGTTGCCCATTCCATTAACGTATCTACATTCTTCTGAAGTCTTTTACAGTGCTCCTCTTTTTACGCCAGAACCCCTTTTGTGTAATCAGAAAAAATTAACATTGGGCTCCCTATGCCCAGTCAAATGTATTAGAAATCTTGAGTCTTTTTGACAAACCTTACTTCCTCCAGACATGTTTTTGTAGCAATTTTTATCAGTTTTTCCCATTTTCAATTCCTATGTCCACATTTATAATGCGAACTAGCTCTGTAAATTTTTCATGCTATAATGTCACACTCCCACCACTTGGTACAGAGAAACAGAAACATTGAAAATAGGTGCAGGAGTAGGCCATTCGGCCCTTCGAGCCTGCACCACCATACTGCTGACGATCCCTTTCCTTCCATGCAGCTCCACATCTCTGCTTTCCAGATTAGATGAAATTTTGCAATTCAACTAAAAAGGATAATATTTTTCGATTTCATATAAAAATATGGACAGAATTTGTAACTTTAAAATAGTGATTAAATAGTGTCTACCTGCCTTGGTACAATTATCTCATGTCCTCTAACCATGCTTTGCCTGAAGACTCCGCTTGATCTTGACTCTTGTGTGCAACACCACAGAGGATTGACTAATATATATACACACACATAATCACACAGTCGCCCAACCATTGGTGGCCCTGCCTTCAGCTGCCTGAGCCCTAAGCTCTGGAATTCCTTCCCTAAACCACTCTGCTTAACTACCTCTCTTTCCTCCTTTAAGACGCGCCTTAAAATCTATCTCATTGACCAAGCTTTTGGTCATCTACCCTAATTTCTCCTTATGTGACGCAATTTGTTTATCATATAATATTCCTGTGAAGCACCTTGGAATGTTTTACTATGTTAAAGGTACTATATAAATAAAATTGTTGTTTTCTATATATATATGTGCATGTGTATACATATGTACGTGTGTGTGTGTGTGTACATATGTACTTATATTAAAATCATAGTTGATTTGATTTGTGCTCCACTATCTTCACAATGGAAAAAGAAACATTTGAGCAGGATTCACTTCAAACAGCACAAATGAAATGTATTATTCACCTGTGTTTTAATTTGGGTGCCAACATATGGAAACAATGTGACCTAAATAACTTAAAAGTAGGGGCCTTGAGTTTAGGGTATCGCTGGGACTATACCATCATTTATTAGAATCCCCCCCCCCCTCCGCCCCCCCATACACACACATAATGTACAAAATCCTGGAAAAAAACAAAAGTAAACATTAAGAATTCTGTGCTTGTGGGTGAGGTACACTTTAAACATTTTTCAGAAACACATAGTTAGTCTCAGCAGGTTTAATGTCATCACCTGCCCATACTGCGTTGTATGATAACCCGTCAGGTAATGTACACATCTTGTGTGCATGGAAATGGAAATGTAATTCAGATTATATGATCAACAGTGAAGTGAGGCGCTTAATCAGGACTTAAACAGTGTTGTGCCTGCAAAATGCAGAAGTAACATTGCATTTAAAATGCACATGACAACAGCAATGTAACAGTGATGTAGAACGATGTGTAGAAAATTGTTTTTGGTTGGTGGATCATATGGTTAGTGTGAGCCCAGGAGCTCGCAAGGATAATCACGCTTAAGTGGCTTCTATTGTATGCCTGAACGTGCTCAGGACGCGGTGCGTGCAATGTTTTCTGTCATCCATTTCGTTATTTGCATGCACAGAAGACAACATTATTTAAATTTTGGTTAATCTCAAAGTCCTGACTTTGACTGTCATTTCAGGGTGAAATGTGCTTACTCTTTACTCCATATTCCTTTATAGGTAGTCAGCTGTTAATGACAACTGCATTTTGTGTTCTTTGGTTGCTCTGGTGTTCTTGGCGTCCTATTTGACACTGAGCTAAGAATTTTTAAACTTTGTTCCTGGGATATGGGCGTCGATAGCAAGGCCAGCATTTATTGCTCATCCACAATTGCCCTTGAGAAGATGGTGGTGAGCTGCCGCATTGAACCGCTGCAGTCCGTGTGGTGAAGGTACTCCCACAGTGCTGCTATGGAGAGAGTTCCAGGATTTTGAACCAGCGATGATGAAGGAACAGCGATATATTTCCAAGTCCACACTACATCATAATTCTAAAAGGACAAAGGGTGTTAAAAAAACAAGCCTGAAGGCTTTGTGTCTTAATGCAAGGAGTATCCGTAATAAGGTGGATGAATTAACTGTGCAAATAGATGTTAACAGATATGATGTGATTGGGTTTACAGAAATGTGGCTCCAGGATGATCAGGGCTGGGAAGTCAACATCCAAGGGTATTCAACATTCAGGAAGGATAGAATAAAAGGAAAAGGAGGTGGAGTAGCATTGCTGGTTAAAGAAGAGATGAATGCAATAGTTCGGAAGGACAGTAGCTTGGATGATGTGGAATCTATATGGGTAGAGCTGCAGAACACCAAAGGGCAAAAAACTTTAGTGGAAGTTGTGTATAGACCTCTAAACAGTAGTAGTGATGTTTGGGAGGGCATCAAACAGGAAATTAGGGGTACATGCAATAAAGGTGCAGCAGTTATCATGGGTGACTTTAATATGCATATAGATTGGGCTAACCAAACTGGAAGCAATATGGTGGAGGAGGATTTCCTGGAGTGCATAAGGGATGGTTTTCTAGACCAATATGTCGAGGAACCAACTAGGGGGAGGCCATCTTAGACTGGGTGTTGTGTAATGAGAGAGGATTAATTAGCAATCTCGTTGTGCGAGGCCCCTTGGGGAAGAGTGACCATAATATGGTGGAATTCTACATTAGGATGGAGAATGAAACAATTAATTCAGAGACCATGATCCAGAACTTAAAGAAGGGTAACTTTGAAGGTATGAGGCGTGAATTGGCTAGGATAGATTGGCGAATGATATTTAAGGGGTTGACAGTGGATGGGCAATGGCAGACATTTAGAGACCACATGGATGAACTACAACAATTGTACATCCCTGTCTGGCGTAAAAATAAAAAAGGGAAGGTGACTCAACCATGGCTATCAAGGGAAATCAGGGCTAGTTTAAAGCCAAGGAAATGGCATACAAATTGGCCAGAAATAGCAGAGAACCCGGGGACTGGGAGAAATTTAGAACTCAGCAGAGGATGACAAAGGGTTTGATTAGGGCAGGGAAAATAGAGTACGAGAGGAAGCTTGCAGGGAACATTAAGGCGGACTGCAAAAGCTTCTATAGATATGTAAAGAGAAAAAGGTTAGTAAAGACAAACGTAGGTCCCCTGCAGTCAGAATCAGGGGAAGTCATAACGGGGAACAAAGAAATGGCGGACCAATTGAACAAGTACTTTGGTTCGGTATTCACTAAGGAGGACTCAAACAACCTTCCGGATATAAAAGGGGTCAGAGGGTCTAGTAAGAAGGAGGAACTGAGGGAAATCCTCATTAGTCGGGACATTGTGTTGGGGAAATTGATGGGATTGAAGGCCGATAAATTCCCAGGGCCTGGTGGTTTGCATCCCACAGTACTTAAGGAGGTGGCCTTGGGAATAGCGGATGCATTGACAGTCATTTTCCAACATTCCACAGACTCTGGATCAGTTCCTATGGAGTGGAGGGTAGCCAATGTAACCCCACTTTTTAAAAAAGGAGGGAGAGAGAAAACAGGGAATTATAGACAAGTCAGCCTGACATCGGTAGTGGGTAAAATGATGGAATCAATTATTAAGGATGTCATAGAAGCGCATTTGGAAAGAGGTGACATGATAGGTCCAAGTCAGCATGGATTTGTGAAAGGAAAATCATGCTCGACAAATCTTCTGGAATTTTTTGAGGATGTTTCCAGTAGCGTGGACAAGGGAGAACCAGTTGATGTGGTGTATTTGGACTTTCAGAAGGCTTTCGACAAGGTCCCACACAAGAGATTAATGTGCAAAGTTAAAGCACATGGGATTGGGGGTAGTGTGCTGATGTGGATTGAGAACTGGTTGGCAGACAGGAAGCAAAGAGTAGGAGTAAGTGGGTACTTTTCAGAATGGCAGGCAGTGACTAGTGGGGTACCGCAAGGTTCTGTGCTGGGGCCCCAGCTGTTTACATTATATATTAATGATTTAGACGCGGGGATTAAATGTAGTATCTCCAAATTTGCAGATGACAGTGGCAATGTGAGCTGCGAGGAGGATGCTATGAGGCTGCAGAGTGACTTGGATAGGTTAGGTGAGTGGGCAAATGCATGGCAGGTGAAGTATAATGTGGATAAATGTGAGGTTATCCACTTTGGTGGTACAAACAGAGAGACAGACTATTATCTGAATGGTGACAGATTAGGAAAACGGGAGGTGCAACGAGACCTGGGTGTCATGGTACATCAGTCATTGAAGGTTTGCATGCAGGTACAGCAGGCAGTTAAGAAAGCAAATGGCATGTTAGCCTTCATAGCGAGGGGATTTGAGTACAGGGGCAGGGAGGTGTTACTACAGTTGTACAGAGCCTTGGTAAGGCCACATCTGGAGTATTGTGTACAGTTTTGGTCTCCTAACTTGAGGAAGGACATTCTTGCTATTGAGGGAGTGCAGCGAAGGTTCACCAGACTGATTCCCGGGATGGCGGGACTGATCAACTGGGCTTGTATTCCTTAATGATAGCTTCAAGCATTTTCCCCACGACAGATATTAAACTAACCAGCCTATCGTTACCTGCCTTTTGTCTGCCCCCTTTTTTAAACAGAGGCGTTACATTAGCTGCTTTCCAATCCGCTGGTACCTCCCCAGAGTCCAGAGAATTTTGGTAGATTATAACGAATGCATCTGCTATAACTTCTGCCATCTCTTTTAATACCCTGGGATGCATTTCATCAGGACCAGGGGACTTGTCTACCTTGAGTCCCATTAGCCTGTCCAGCACTACCTCCCTAATGATAGTGATTATCTCAAGGTCCTCCCTTCCCACATTCCCGTGACCAGCAATTTTTGGCATGGTTTTTGTGTCTTCCACTGTGAAGACCGAAGCAAAATAATTGTTTAAGGTCTCAAGCCATTTCCACATTTCCCATTATTAAATCCCCCTTCTCATCTTCTAAGGGACCAACACTTACTTTAGTCACTCGTTTCCGTTTTATATATCTGTAAAAGCTTTTACTATCTGTTTTTATGTTTTGCGCAAGTTTACTTTCGTAATCTATTTTTCCTTTCTTTATTGCTTTCTTAGTCATTCTTTGTTGTCATTTAAAATGTTCCCAATCTTCCAGTTTCCCACTAACCTTGGTCACCTTATACACATTGGTTTTTAATTTAATACTCTCCTTTATTTCCTTGTTTATCCACGGCTGGTTATCCCTTCTCTTGCCACCCTTCTTTTTCACTGGAATATATTTTTGTTGCGCACTATGAAAGAGCTCCTTAAAAGTCCTCCACTGATCCTCAATTGTGCCACCATTTAGTCTGTGTTTCCAGTCTACTTTAGCCAACTCTGCCCTCATCCCACTGTAGTCCCCTTTGTTTAAGCATAGTACGCTCATTTGAGACACTACTTCCTCACCCTCAATCTATATTACAAATTCAACCATACTGTGATCACTCATTCCGAGAGGATCTTTTACTCGGAGATTGTTTATTATTCCTGTCTCATTACACAGGACCAGATCTAAGATAGCTTGCTCCCTTGTAGGTTCTGTAACATACTGTTCTAAGAAACAATCCCACCAGTGACTTTTTCCCCTTACTATCTCTAATCTCCACCCACAATGATTCAACATTTTGTTCATTCGAGCCAATATCGTCTCTCACAACTGCCCTGATATCATCCTTTATTAACAGAGCTACCCCACCTCCATTCCCTTCTTGTCTATCTTTCCGCATTGTCAGATACCCCTGTATATTTAATTCCCAGTCTTGGCCACCCTGCAACCACGTTTCTGTAATGGCCACCAAATCATACCCATTTGTAATGATTTGTGCCGTCAACTCATTTACTTTATTTCGAATGCTGCGTGCATTTAGGTAGAGTGTTTTAATACTAGTTTTTAAACCATGATTTTTAGTTTTGACCCCTCCTGCAGCCCCTTTATATTCATAAATATTGTCCCTTCCTATCACCTTGTGGTTTACACTTACCCCAGTGCTACTCTGCTCTGTTGCCTCCTGCCTTTTGCATTCTTTCTTGGGGTCCTGTTCATCTGAGCTCTCACCCACTCTAACGAGCTCAGAGCCCTCTCCTGGGTTCCGAATACTCCTCGCATTGAGGCACCGAGCTTTCATGCTTGCCTTTTTATTACATTTTGACCCTTTAGAATTTTGCTGTACAGTGGCCCTTTTTGTTTTTTGCCTTGGGTTTCTCTGCCCTCCATTTTTACTCATCTCCTTTCTGTCTTTTGCTTCTGTCTCCATTTTGTTTCCATCAATCTCCCTGCATTGGTTCCCATCCCACTGCCATATTAGTTTAACTCCTCCCCAACAGCAATAGCAAACACTCCCCCTCGGACATTGGTTCCAGTCCTGCCCAGGTGCAGACCGTCCAGTTTGTACTGGTCCCACCTCCCCCAGAACCGGTTCCAATGCCCCAGGAATTTGAATCCCTCCCTGCTGCACCACTGCTCAAGCCACTTAT
This sequence comes from Pristiophorus japonicus, assembly GCF_044704955.1. Lineage (NCBI taxonomy): Eukaryota > Metazoa > Chordata > Chondrichthyes > Pristiophoridae > Pristiophorus > Pristiophorus japonicus. The sequence continues at coordinate 37,614,792 of NC_091980.1, forward strand.
TCATCTGAGCTACCCTGCGATTCCTACTCTGACTAGCTCGTGGCACTGGTAGCAATCCCGAGATTACTACTTTTGAGGTCCTACATTTTAATTTCGCTCCTAGCTCCTTAAATTCGTCTCATAGATACCTCATCCCTTTTTTTACCTATATTGTTGGTACCAATGTGCACCATGACAACTGGCTGTTCACCCTCCCTTTTCAGAAAAGTGTGAACTTAGTCTTTTATTGCCGGTCTCCAGAGTGCCTTTCCAACCTCTGAGGCCTCCTTAAGTACCTGTGCTCCTAAGGGATTATGGGATCCCTTGAGACACCAGGAGATGAGCCCTCTGGTGGCTGTACGGGGTATATACAAGTTTACATATATAACAACACTCCCCGCCCACCCCCCCCTGCCCGCCCCCACCAATGTCAACAGTAACAGTGTAACTGTTTACAAGGTGAGTCAATCTGGGGCCCTTCTTGCCCTGGTTGATTGTCTTGGGCAAATGCTGGTGTTGGGAAATTGTCTGTTGGGCCCTCGCTGGGCTGCTGTGCAGCTGGCCTTGCTGGGCTGCCTGGTGTGGTGAGTCCTGCTGGGCTGCTGTGGATGATGGGTTCTGCTTCGTGGCCAACAGCCACTGGTGTGTATGTTGGGGGTCAAAGAAGGTAGGGTCCAAAGTGGGTTGCTCAGGATAGTCCGTGAATCTGAGTTTGATTTGGTCCAAGTGTTTCCGGTGAATGAGTCGATTTGAAAGTTTGACGCAAAACACCCTGCTCCCCTCTTTGGCCACAACGGTGCCGGGAAGCCACTTGGGACCTTGTCCATAATTCAATACAAATACAGGATCATTGATTTCAATCTCGCGTAACACATTTCCGCTATCATGGTATGTATTTTGTTGAAGCTGCCTGCTCTCTACCTGATAATGTAGATCAGGGTGAACTAACAAGAGCCTTGTCTTAAGTGCCCTTTTCATGAACAGTTCAGCAGGTGGGATCCCAGTGAGTGAGTGGGGTCTTGTGCGGTAGCTTAGCAGGATTCGGGAAAGGCGAGTCTGCAGTGAGCCTTCCATTCCCCTCTTCAAGCCCTGCTTGATGGTATGCACTGCTCTCTCTGCCTGACCATTGGATGCTGGTTTAAATGGGGCAGATGTGACATGTTTGATCCCGTTGCAGATCATAAATTCTTTGAACTCGGCACTGGTAAAACATGGCCCATTGTCGCTCACCAGGACATCAGGTAGCCTCTGCGTGGCAAACATGGCCCGCAGGCTTTCAGTGGTGGCAGCGGACGTGCTAGCCGACATTATCTCACATTCAATCCATTTGGCGTACGCATCTACAACCACAAGCAACATTTTACCCAAGAACGGGCCTGCATAGTCGACATGGACCCTAGACCACGGTTTGGAGGGCCAAGACCATAAACTTAGTGGCGCCTCCCTGGGTGCATTACTTAACTGCGAGCATATATTACATCTGTGCCCGCAGGACTCTAAGTCCGCATCGATACCGGGCCACCACACGTGGGATCTGGCTATCGCTTTCATCATTACGATGTCTGGGTGGGTGCTGTGGAGGTCACTGATGAAGGTGTCTCTGCCCTTCATGGGAACCACTACCCAATTTCCCCACAGAAGGCAGTCTGCCTGTTTCGACAATTCATTTTTGCGCCGCTAGAACGGCTTTATCTCTTCCTGCATTTCCACTGGGACACTGGACCAGCTCCCATGAAGTACACAGTTTTTTACTAGGGACAGTAAGGGGTTCTGGCTCGTCCAGGTTCTAATCTATCGGGCTGTGACGGATGATTGTTCACTCTCGAATGCTTCCATAACCATGACTAAATCTGCGGACTGCGCTATTTCCATCCCCGTGGTGGGTAATGGCAGCCTGCTGAGAGCATCAGCAGAGTTTTCTGTGCCTGGCCTGTGGCGGATGGCGTAGTTGTATGCAGATAACATGAGCGCCCATCTCTGGATGCGGGCTGATACATAAGTATTTATCCCCTTACTCTCGGAAAACAGGGATATCAGTGGCTTGTGGTCAGTTTCCAATTCAAATTTTAGCCCAAACAGATATTGATGCATTTTCTTTACCCCATAGACACACGCTAACGCTTCTTTTTCAATCATGCTGTGGGCTCACTCAGCCTTAGACAGAATCCTGGAAGCATAAGCAACTGGTTGCAATTTCCCAAAATCATTAGCTTGTTGCAACACACACCCGATGCCATACGACAACGCATCACATGCGAGTACCAAACGTTTACATGGATCATACAACACAAGCAATTTGTTTGAGCATAACAATTTTCTAGCTTTTACAAAGGCATTTTCTTGGCTTTTACCCCATACCCGTTCATCTCCTTTACACAGTAAGGCGTGAAGTGGTTCTATCAATGTGCTGAGACCCGGTAAGAGGTTTCGAAAATAGTTCAGGAGTCCTCGAAACGACCGCAGCGCCGTCACGTTCTGTGGCCTCGGTGTGTTCTTGATTGCCTCCGTCTTCGAATCGCTGGGCCTGATGCCGTCCACCATGATTCCTCTTCCCAGGAACTCCACTTCAGGCGCCAGCAAAATGCACTTCGAGTGTTTTAACCTGAGACGCATGCGGTTGAGTCGACTAAGAACCTCCTGCAGGTTCTGCAGATGCTCGATGGTGTCCCGACCTGTAACCAAGATATCGTCCTGGAAAACCACGGTGCGTGGGACCGACTTCAGTCAGCTTTCCATGTTTCTCTGGAATATCGCTGCCGCTGATCGAATTCCAAATGGGCACCTGTTATAAATGAAGAGACCTTTGTGCGTGTTGATGCAGGTGAAAGCCTTCAATGATTCCTCCAGTAACTGCGTCATGTAGGCCGAGGTCAAGTCCAGCTTCGTGAACATCTTTCCTCCCGCCAGCGTAGCAAAAACGTCGTCGGCCTTTGTTAGTGGGTATTGGTCCTGCAGGGAGAAACGATTGATAGTTACTTTGTAATCACCACATGGTATTATTTCAAAGAAAAGCAGGGGAGTTATCCCCAATGTCCTGGCCAATATTGAACCCTCAATCATTACCTAAAACAAATGATATGGTAATTTATTGCACTGCTGTTTTTGGGAGCTTGCTGTGTTCAAAATTGGCTGCTGCGTTTCCTACGTTACAACACTAACTACTTTATTGGCTTTAAAGCACTTTGGGATATCCTGAGTGGTGAAAGGTGCTAAATAAATGCAAGTTTTTTTTCTTTCTTTTCTTTCTTATATTGATATATTAGCAGCAGGCAAAGAACAGGTTAAACGTTCGTCCTTTCACCTGAGGAATGGTGCAGAGAAGTGGAAGAGAGCAGCCCAAAAATATGGAAACTAATGAAGCAAAATTATATAAAAAATATTGTAGAGGAATATAAATTTAACAGCTGATTATTTCACAGACACAGGTGTGCTTTTGCAATGCAAACAAAGGCCACAGTTTAACAGCCCTTCTCTCCTCTACATTTATAAATTTGCATTTCAATAGCTGTTCTTAAAATAGTGTCCAAATAGAGGATGACAAATGATCAGGAAAGTGATAGGATTAATATTTTCACAAGTGAGTTATCGTCCGTTCACAAGTGGAAATATTAATCAGATCATGCAGTCAATCATCCGGTCTATTTTGTGCCCGGCATTTTAAATTACTTCAAGCCAAATTTGTTTTTATAATTGTGAATATTTTTTAAAAATTCAACCATGGAGTGCTCCTCAACATTTCATGTTAATTCCTTCTCACCTCTGTGCCAACGTGGTTAAACACATTTCAGAAATGCACTAAGTGGAGATTAACTGTTAGATCCAAGGGGTTGTGAAGTCTACAGTGCTGCAGTGTGGTGCAATACAGCTTTGTGGTAAATTATAGAAGACACCAAAATGATATGTTTATGCTAAGCTTTTTTCTCTTTCTAAACCGTTTATTATTAAGTATTGCTAGAGGGCTAGATGCAAGTCCTGTTCTCTCAGCCATGGACAATACATAGCATGAGATGAGTGAGTGAGAAGGAGAGAAAGCTTTGCTCTCTGTCGAACTACTATATTGTCTATTTTATACCTAACTTGGACGGGCTCTTCAAAGGAGAGCGTTCAAAAGACATTGGAACAAATCCATGGGGTTGGGGAGTGTGGAGTGAGGGTGAATCTCCCTCTGGAGTGTTGGAATTTGGGGAAGAATCTGGATCCTCCAAGTTGCTGCCCTGTACAAAAGTCACCTGCTCACAGCTCCTCCTTCTCCCCTGTCCATGTCAAGGGGGCATGGCGAGGTTGTTTCTGTGCTACCCCTGGAATTCTGCCCCTTGTGCCCTTATAAGGCACAACAATACTCTCGCCAGCTGAGGGCAGGCATGAATTCCGCTCAGAGCTCTGTAAAGGCCCCAAAAGGTAGAAAAGCATTGATAGCGATTCCTGGAAATTGATTACCTTCACTGATCTCGTTTCGGAACTGAAGAAAAGCTTACTACACTGTTGCTTCAGCCTTTTCTTTAGCTGTAGCTCAGTTGGTTGCGCGCTCAGGTTGCAGGTTCAAGTCTCAGTCCAGAGACTTGAGTACAAAATCTCGGCTGGCACTCCAGTGCAGTGCTGAAGGAGTACGGCATTGTCGGAAGTGCCGTCTTTCCAACAAGATGTTAAACCAAGCCCCCATCAAGTGGATGTAAAAAATCCCACGGCACTACTTGTAGAAGAGCAGGGGTGTTCTGGCCAATATTTATCCCACAACCAACATCACTAAAAAAACAAAATATCTGGTTATTATCACATTGCTGTTTGTGGGACCTTGCTGTGCGCACATTGGCTGCCGCGTTTCCTACATTACAACAGTGACTACAGTTCAAAAGTACTTAATTGCCTGTAAAGTGCATGAGATGTCCGCTGGTTGTGAAAGGCGCTATATAAATGCAAATTCTTTCTTTCTTCGGCCTCAGGTCAATCCTTCAGGTCGCAAATCCAATTTTCCTCTTGGCAGAAATGGGAGGAAGCATCTGAAGCGTGGTGCAGGCTGCCTGCCCTGAATGTGTGCATGATCCAGTCGCAGCAATATGAGTCTTTGTCTATGGAAATGGGAGGCTGCGGCATCACATTTTCCAGCAGTCGAGTGGGACACCTGTCATTTCGGGGTCTTTATTTTGCATCTAATGGACACTAGACTTAGCCTGGGTGTATTTACCAGGATAAGGTAGAGGGAAGCTTATCCTGATTCTAACCTGTACAAATGACCTGAGAGTGCTCGCCAGGAGGAAGAGTTCTTCTGCATTTTATTCACCCTCGAAAGCCCATGAGGATAGTTAGTGTGAGAAGTGGCGATATGGGACTGTACCCGCTGAGGTACGGGTTAAGAAATATTGTCAGAACAGAATAAAGGGCGTTTTGGTTGCCATCCAACTCATGATATAACTGAGTTGGATATGCTATGTGCTGACATGGGCAAAAGACAGAATGGAAGGGAGCCGAAGTTAACCCATCCTATTATCTATCTTAGAAGTGTCCTTGAAAAGGCTCCAGCTCTGACATTCCTCACCTTAGTGAGCACAACTTCACCCAAAAATGAGATCGCATAACATAAATTGTATGACATATTAACCACTCACACAATGTTGCAGACCATCAGCTTAATTTTATGAACTGTGCCAATGCAATGGGTGTCCTGGTCTGGTAACTGATAGCAGAGGTCAGACTTTTAACAACTCAGCTTTTCATCTGATTATAGACCGCAAACAATGTGTAAGGCATTCCATAATCTGTTATATCTAGTGAAACCTGAGCCATGATTCCAGTTAACTGGACTATAGCAGTTATCAGTCCACATCTGCATGGTTCACGTTTCATGTAATCAACCTTTCACTGACATCAACCATGGACAATACCAGATGATAGATTGAAACCACCCCTCTATTCCTTTACAGAATCACTTGGGCTTTCTTCAGAGGCCGGGTAACCCGATATTGCATTGTTTGGGGAATTTGTACAATCAGATTTAAAGGAGCAGTGTCACCCTGTAAAGGCACATTGTCAACTTTAACAAAACTATAGCAAGAACATAATTAGTGCTGCAGTGGCATTGTTACCCCACCCAAAACCACACATGTATTCATGAAGAAACGTATGTGACATGCGTGTTCAGTGGCCAGTATCGTGGACATTATTGAAGTGACTCTTCCAAGAAGGCTGTTCCAGTTTTTGCCTGAATATCAAGCCTATGAATCTTTAAAGCTGCTTGGATTGAATGCTTGGTGCTGACATGGCAAAAGACAGAATGGCAGGCTCCTTCAGTGTGCAAGAAGTGGCAAGGAGATTCCTTCCAGGTTAATGCTCAGGATGATTTCTTGCGTTTGTATGGGGAAATGCAAGTTCAAGTTGACAAAGCTACTGTCGTTGATTTTCATCAGTTACAAAAGCTGCAGAAATCTCATTTTAAATGAGGTTTTTAGTTGGAAACATGGTCTAAAGTGTGCTGAACAGACTCCATATAAATGCAAAAAATACCGGTTGTCCGCCAGAGGACTATTGGTAATAATCCAGTCAATAGTGGGTGTCATTGGGCCTCCAACTTCAGGCAGTTGTCATCTCTTATGATACCTGCTGCCGGTCTAAGGGGTAAAACACATTGGAGCCAAAGATTCTGGGGTCGCAATCCTGGCAGTTACCCAGCGGTGTGCTCCAGCATTAATCCTGCTGGATTTTTCAGGGCATGTAGAAGGGCATGTCACTAGCAGCACAAATACCATGATTGGTGTATTTCTGGCCTCCACCTGCTTCATGCCCACAGAAACTTTAGCTTTGTTCGGCCTGGTGGTAGGGAGGGTGGTGCATTGTCAAATCCCTCCCGACTCTAATAATGTTCTCCTTGACCAACTGAGCAAGGGAATTAATGGTTGGGACTCCAGGCTGTTTTTCTGACCTGTATTTCATTGGTGATGCCCATCTGTACCCTGGTACATATATACCAGTACATCTGCATTCAATCAGCGCACTGGCCATCATTACTATGCCTGATCCCACTGAAGCTTGAGGACCAGGAACTCCCAGCTTTGGAAATCTCTGCCCCTGGCTGTTCTTTGCCTCGTAAGACACCGATGGAAGTTCGACCTGTTAGAAGGCATTGAGGAAACTCCCAAAGTGGATCTTCACCCTTATCCTGAGGGCCCCACCAATTTCTTGACAGAATTACAGCAGTATACTAGCAGAACTCCTGAAGAATTTTGGGATGAAATGGAGCAAGTTTTACTCTTTATTGGACCTGTGTTATGTGGTATAATAAAAAGGCAAATATTTTATTTTCTGCTTTGACGACCACAATCATTCATGGCTAGATTTCTCACTGCTGCACATGGAATTAGTTCACAGATCAGCCATGATCTCATTGAATGATGGAACTGGCTTGTGGAGCTTAAAGGCCTACTCCTGTTCTTGTGTCCTATTTAATATTTTTTTTTAAAGAATAGCAAACAATGTAAAATAATCCCATGTGTTTAATTTGATTGCATTGCAGATGCCAAGGGTGGTGCTTCACTGAGACTGTAGACCTGTGTGTGACTTGAGTTGGATCTGCAGCAGAGTAACAGACAGATAATTTCAGGTAAGCTCAAGTCCTAATGACTGTTGGGGGTAGGCAGAGAGATAATTATATTTCTTTCTGTGGCAACTGTGAACTCTTGCAATATAGTTTTTACATTCTGATATTGGTTTTTCCTCGAGCCTCATAATGCAGTTCAACAACTTTGATAGCAGGCGTGATGATCGAACATATTTCCCATTATTTACAGTCCTACAAGAGACTTCATAGGTGGACCATTACTCTGCATTTTTATATTGAACTTACAGCACAGAAACAGGTCATTTGACCCAACAGGCCTATTCTGGTGTTTATGCTCCCCATGAGCCTCCTCCCACCTTACTTGATCTCACCTTATCAACAGGTCCTTCTATTACTTTCTCTCCTCATGTACATAGAAACATAGAAAATAGGTGCAGGAGCAGGCCATTCGGCCCTTCGGCCCTTCGAGCCTGCACCGCCATTCAATATGATCATGCAACTTCAGTACCCCACTCCCGCCTTCTCTCCATATCTATCTTTCCCTTATATGCATCTATGCTATTCGCCTCAACTACTCCATGTGGTAACAAGTTCCATGTCACCCCTGCCCCCCGCCCCCCCCCCCAAAGCTGTCAGGCATTTCCTTCCCTCTTTGGAATAATAGGGTTAATTCTGCAATCTTTCTTTCCCAGCAGGCTGCCATATTTACAGGGAACACAGGTCGCAGAATCAGGGCTAGCGTGTTGTCGCGCTATCTCCAACCAGAGTTCCCTTCAAGTCTGGTTACCTGCTTGGATCATAGTTCATGGAATTAGGCCTGCTAACGGCCTTAGTCCCAGGCCACGGCCCATGTCAGGAAAACAAAGTGCTGCAGTTATTTATTTTTCTCTTCCAAATTCCCTCATGATTTTGTTTCTGCACTCATTCTTTCTATGAGGTTTCACAAACAATCATAGGCTTCTGGTCCTTCAGGCAAAGTGGTGGTTCTGCATATGCGAGTCTGGAGAGTGAATGTAGATGCAGGGTTTTATTTGATTTCCATCCAACATTGACATCCATGCACTTTCACCTAGACTGGCTGAGTCGTGATGAGCAGCAGGAATGCTGGTCAATCTTCCATGTGTATAGACAGGCGACACGGAAGCCATGTTGTGCTTCCCCCATGGTCAGTTTTATGAAATACCCTCTGAGCCACACTCCTGATGCTTTGGCAGTCAAAAGTAATACTATTTGCTGTGTTACACTACTGCTTTTATACCAGCATTTTAGGTAATGCACACACCACAAATATAAATTACTCTACCAGTCATTGTTATCAGCTGTTGGGAATGTGAGTTATTTAAATGACTGTTTGTTTTTCAGCTCCATGTGTTTTGACTCATTTATCTGTTAATCCACATATAGCTGAGTGCCAATAAAGTCACCAGTTTGCCAAGAAATGCTGTGTTTGGACCTGGTTTTGGCTTCGATTAGGTTTGCTCCACATAAAAGCAATCTTTGCTCCACAGCACATTGAGATGTTCAGTCAACAACTTAATCAGTACAACAACCAAAAGCCCCATAACTGTCAGAAATATGCCACTCTTTTAAGGTGCTGGTTACCATTTTTTAGTGAGATGTGCATTTAAATTAATGCTGTATTCATAAGTAGATCTAATATGGTAAATATATCAACTGACCGAAAGCAGTAATCACAGTTTTACTTTAAATCTTTCTGTACAGTCGAACTCAGTTTAGTTCATAAATGCTGTATAATGGGAATAAATGGGAAAGAAAGAAAGCCTTGCATTTATATAGTGCCTTTCACAACCTCAGGACGTCTCAAGGCACTTTACAGCCAATTTAGTACTTTTTGAAGTGTTGTCATTGTTGTAATGTAGGAAACATGATAAGCTCCCACAAACAGCAATGTGATATTGACCAGATAATGTTTTTTTTTTGTGATGTTTATTGAGGGATAAATATTGACCCCAGGACAACAGGGATAACTCCACTGCTCACCTTCAAAATAGTGCCATGTGTTATTTTACGTCCACCTGAGATGGTTTAACATCTCATCCAAATGACGGCAACTTTGACAGTGCAACACTCCCTCAGTATTGCACTAGCTTTTTGTGCTAAGTTTCTGGACTGGGACTTGAACCAACAACCTTCTTACTCAGAGGTGAGAGTGCTCCCAACTGATCCATGAATAACATCGTGATTCATTGAATTGGTCCTTTTAGAATTCTAAATGGTGGGAATCCATTGCACTTATTGGAATTTTATTCGGTGTAAGTGAACTCCAAATTAGGGTTCTTATGTTTTAAATATATTGGGCCAGAATTTGCGGTTGGAAGCATACCACTGGAGTATGCCTCCGACCTGAAAGAAGGAATCCACACGTACCTGCTGGCTCTCGGGCTTCAGAGTCCTCAGGTCCTGGGCCTTCAGATGTATGCCTGCATAAAGGCCCACGGATCCCAGGGACGCAGGTGGTTCAGAAGTGTCCCTGGGATCAACTGGACCATGTCCTCCAATTAGAAAAGAGAATTCCTCATATGCATATGGGGATTCCATTTACGAACAGAATCCTCATAAGCATATAATGAATCCCCAAATAATTAAATAAATTACACAACTGGAACAAAAATAAATGTTCCCATTTTCAAATTCAATTAAAAGTCCCTTTAATGAAGCATTTACAATAAAAATCTAATTTGTTCAAAAATATTTTAAACACTTTAATCCAGGCCAAAATTTACATGAACTAATTTTAAATGTTTGTGGATGATTTATTTTAAAATATTTAATTTAACATTTATATTAACCCTTACGCTGACAAAAGTGGGCCCTATGCCTGCTTTTACCAGGCGTAAGGGTTTTGTGGGCATTTGCTGGGCAGTATTTGTGTCGGTTCGTATGATCTTTCAAGGCAAACCTTGAAAGATCACAAGTTCCGTGTTTTCACACATGGTAGCACATGCAGAAACCCGAAGCTTGCAGGGCCTTTTACAAGGCTTGTGACAGCATACGCAGCCATCGACCCCGCAAAATCCGGGCCATTGTTTTATAAATTTTGTGGTATAGCATTTCAAATAAATATAGTGATGTGCAGTACAATATATAGCAAAATAGATATCCTTACCTCACCGATCCCGAAAAGATCTTTATAAAGGGAAAGCCTTGGCCTACTGTAAATCTGCTGATTGAATAATGGGAAATGCCTTGGTCCATGGGAGTTTTCTGTTTGGCTCAGATTAGTGTTTATGTTGAGTCGATTGTATATAATGCAAGATTCACTAGTGCTTGAGCAGCCACAAATGTGGTCTAGTTGCTCCCCGCAGAGTAACCTTTCTATTTTTATGGTCTCTAGTACAAGGGGTTACTTGATGTACGAGAGAGGAATATTTTCCACTCTTGGTTCTATGATACTGCTGAGCATTATGATACAGCTTTGATGATGTGCCAAGCCAGGCGTAACTTCATCCTTAATACAATGTCATTGTGTGCCTCCCAGCGCCTCTCTATATTTTCCGTTGTCTAGACTTTAAACCTGAGATTACTGCTTTCTGTCAGTTGCTATATTTACCATATTGGATCTATTTATGTATCAATTTACTTAAAATCTCTATATACAGTGGAACTCAATTTAATTGAAAGCAGCTCATTTACAGTGAGGTCTCTGTCAACAGGATCAGGATATGTCCGATAAATAATGGTGGAAGCTAAACACAGCAGAGTTGCAATCAAATATTGCAGGCAAGGTGCAAACATAGAATATATAATAGGGAAAACACGATGAACATGACACTTATTGCCAATGAGCCTGTAATTCAACAGTAAGTGATCGTATATGAATTGTTTAAATACTGATTAGAACGAAGGTGGTCTGGTGCCAGTGGGCATCAAGTTTGACAAGTTGGCTGGATGAAGAGCATTTGATGCCAATGGTTGTCAAGTACATAGTTGGCAAGGTGATTGTTTGATGATAGTGGACATTAAGTTTCAGTTGATTTTGTCGAAAATGCCAGAAGGAACATGCATAAAGATTTATTGTCATTAAGGCAACAAAACAATAAATAACTGTGATTCAACATCTGCTCAAGATGAGCAGGTTGCTCATTGTTTAAAGGATTAAGTGAAGCTGCAGGAAATTATACTCTGACGTATTTCAATAAATAGAAGTTAAGGGGACAGATCCGGAACAACTGGAAAGAAGGTGTGAAAGTAGAAATAATAGAATAGAAACAAACAGCGAATCCTTTTCAACATAATCATGTGAGCAGAGAATAAGGGCATCTGCAAAGTTAGACTTAATTACTGTAATAGAAACAATAGACGCTCCCTGTTGTCACTTTTCCTGACATCCCAGGAGTCTCATTCATCATGCTCTTCCTCCTTCTCCAGGGCCTTTACTCCACATCCCTGTTGCTGCTCCTTGCTCCCACCTTTGCGGGCCGAGCCCCCCAGCCCACCCCACCCCCATATGCTTTTTTAATGGACATCTCAAATTTTCTTGCCACCTTCAAAGATTAGTGTAAATACATCCCGAGGTTTCTCCGTTCCTGCACCTTCTAAAATTGCACAATTTAGTTCATATTGCTTCTCCTCATTTTTCCGACCAAAATGTATCATTTCACATCTCTTCGAGTTGAATTTGATCTGCCATGTGTCTGCCCATTTTACCAGACTGTCTATATCCTCCTGGTCTGTTACTATTCTCCTCATAATTTACTACATTTCTGAATTTCGGGTCATCTGCAAACTTTGAAATAATGCCCTGAATTAGTCAAATCCAGGTAATTCAGATATATCAAAAAGAGCAGTTGTTCTAATACCGACTCGTGAGGAACACCACTGTATACTGAAAATCAGTTGTTCACCACCACTATCTGCTTTCTGACCTTTAACCAATTTTGTATCCATGCTACCACTGTCCCTTTAGTCTCATGGGCTTTAATTTTGTGAATAAGTCTATCATGTGGTAATTTGTCAAACGCCATTTGACTGCCCTGTAGTTGCTGGGTTTATCCCTCTCCCTATTTTTAAACAAGGACTCCATACATACAGTGGCTAATAGTGAGGAAGAAATTTGCAGACTGCAGGAAAATATCAATGGACTGGTCAGATGGGCAGAAAAGTGGCAAATGAAATTCAATCTGGAAGAAGTGTGAGGTAATGCATTTGGGGAAGGCTAACAGTGCAAGGCAATATGCAATAAATGGAAGGATACTGAGAAGTGTAGAGGAACAGAGGGATGTTGGAAAGCATTTCCACAGATCCCTGAAGGCAGCAGGATAGGTAGATAAGGTGGTTAAGAAGGCATATGGGATACTTTCCTTTATTAGCCGAGACATAGAATTCAAGAGCAGTGAGGCTAAGCTTGAACTGTATAAAACACTCGTTAGGCCACAGCTAGAGTACAGTTCTGGTCACCACATTACAGGACAGATGTGATTTCACTAGAGAGGGTACAGAGGAAATTTAATATGATTTTGCCAGGACTGGAGAATTTTAGCCATGAAGAAAAATTGGATATACTGGAGCAGAGGAGGCTGAGGGAGACTTCATTGAAGTGTTTAAAATTGAGGGGCCAAGATAGAGTGGATAGGAAGGACCTATTTCCCTTACCAGAGGAGTCAATAACCAGGGGACATAGATTTAAAAGTAATTGGTAGAAGGATTAGAGGGGAGTTGGAAAGATCTTTTTTCACCCAGAGAGAGCGGTGGTGGGGGTCTGGAATTCACTGCCTGAAAGGGTGGTGGAAGCAGAAACTCTTGTCACATTTAAAATAACTTGGATATGCACTTGAAGTGCTGTAACCTACAGGGCTGGGGACCAAGAAATTGAAAGTGGGATTAGGCTGAAGAGCTCTTTTTATAAGAACATAAGAACATAAGAAATAGGAGCAGGAGTAGGCCATATGGCCCCTCAAGCCTGCTCCGCCATTTAATACGATTATGGTTGGTCCGATCATGGACTCAGCTCCACTTCCCTGTCCGTTCCCCATAACCCCTTATTCCCTTGTCGCTTAAGAAACTGTCTATATCTGTCTTAAATTTATTCAATGTACCAGCTTCCACAGCTCTCTGAGGCAGCGAATTCCACAGATCCACAACCTTCTGAGAGAAGAAATTTCTCCTCATCTCAGTTTTAAATGGGTGGCCCCTTATTCTAAGATTATGCCCTCTAGTTCTAGTCTCCCTATCAGTGGAAACATTCTCTCTGCATCCACCTTGTCAAGCCCCCTCATAATCTTATACGTTTCGATAAGATCACCTCTCATTCTTCTGAATTCCAATGAATAGAGGCCCAACCTACTCAACCTTTCGTCATAAGTCAACCCCCTCATCTCTGGAATTAACCTTGTGAACCTTCTCTGAACTGCCTCCAATGCAAGTATATCCTTTCGTAAATATGAAAACCAAAACTGCAAGCAGTATTCCAGGTGTGGTCTCGCCAATACCCTGTACAACTGCAGCAAGACTTCCCTGCTTTTATACTCCATCCCGTTTGTAATAAAGACCAAGATCCCATTGGCCCTCCTGATTACTTGCTGTACCTGCATACTAACCTTTTGTATTTCATGCACAAGTACCCCCAGATCCCGCTGGTACTGCAGCACTTTGCAATCTTTCTCCATTTAAATCATAACTTGCTCTTTGATTTTTTCGGCCAAAGTGCATGACCTCACACTTTCCAACATTATACTCCATTGCCAAATTTTTGCCCACTTACTTAGCCTGTCTATGTCCTTTTGCAGATTCTGTGTGTCCTCCTCACTCATTGCTTTTCCTCCCATCTTTGTGTCATCGGCAAATTTGGCTACGTTACACTCAGTCCCTTCCCCCAAGTCGTTAATATAAATTGTAAGTAGTTGGAGTCCCAGCACTGATGTCCACGGCACCCCACTGGTTACTGATTGCCAACCCGAGAATGAACCATTCATCCCTACTCTCTGTTTTCTGTTCATTAGCCAATCCTCTATCCATGTTAATATATTAACCCCAATTCTGTGAACTTTTATCTTGTGCAGTAACTTTTTATGTAGCACCTTGTCAAATGCCTTCTGGAAGTCCAAATACACCACATCCACTGGTTTCCCTTTATCCACTCTGTTTGTTACATCATCAAAGAATTCTATCAAATTTGTCAACCATGACTTCCTCTTCATAAATCCATGCTGACCCTGCCTGACCGAATTTTGCTTTTCCAAATGTCCTGCTACTGCTTCTTTAATAATAGACTTCAACATCTTCCCGCACAGATACGATGGTCCAAATATCCTCTTTCTGTACCATAAATTTCTATGTTTCCAAGAGATTCTAGCTAAAATTGAGATATTTAGAACACATCTGTAAATTGTCCATGATAATGCGCACAGTTAGTTGATGAAGAAAAGTGACTTATATACAGATCTGGGAAAGGTGATGATGGATACTTCCATGATCTCTTTTAAACAAGAATGTCATACAAATGTATTCTCTCTATGTCTACTGATATTGCCAACTGTAGTTTCTGGACTTATAAGTACAATGGGCACCTGTATCAGATTGCACATAATCTTGAGTCCTCAAAGAAATGATAGATGAAATAATCTAGGCTCTGATTGATATTTTTAGAAGTCCATAAACACAGGAACCACAGTTGAATAGGGAAGTAGCACAAATGTCATCTTAATATTCAACAAAGAAATTAAGTATGACCTGGGAATTATAGAACAGTTACCCTGAGATTGACGACAGTAAAAATGCGCAAGAACATTTTATGGGATGCTTTCAATTTTCATCAGTATAGCACAAAAAACATAGTTAATATTCAGAAGCAACAGGTCATGCATCACAAATTTCAAGGAATTCTTTCAGGGGCTAACTAATTTGTTTTCTGAGAGCAATTCAGTTGGAATAATCTTCTGGGATTTTCAGGAAGCTT
The DNA here is from genome assembly GCF_044704955.1 of Pristiophorus japonicus. NCBI lineage: Eukaryota > Metazoa > Chordata > Chondrichthyes > Pristiophoridae > Pristiophorus > Pristiophorus japonicus. The sequence goes on from NC_091980.1 coordinate 37,630,235, forward strand.
GATTAAATTCCATTTATGAGACTTGGAAAACAGATTAAGTCTGCTAGAATTAATGAGAAAGTGGTTAATTGTACTGAAAATGGACTTAGAAAAAGCAAACAGGTGATTAATTGAAAATAACCCTGGTTGGGAGAAGTGAGTAACAGAATCCCACAGTGAACCACTCTAGCTGCCCATGTTCATGCTATTCATTAATAATATGGAACATAGGAACAGTAGTAGTCCTTTATGCTTGCTCTACAATTCAATTAGATAATAGAAACATAGAAACATAGAAACTAGGTGCAGGAGTAGGCCATTCGGCCCTTCGAGCCTGCACTGCCATTCAATGAGTTCATGGCTGAACATGCAACTTCAGTACCCCATTCCTGCTTTTTCGCCATACCCCTTGATCCCTCTAGTAGTAAGGACTACATCTGACTCCTTTTTGAATATATTTAGTGAATTGGCCTCAACAACTTTCTGTGGTCGAGAATTCCACAGGTTCACCACTCTCTGGGTGAAGAAGTTTCTCCTCATCTCGGTCCTAAATGGCTTACCCCTTATCCTTAGACTGTGACCCCTGGTTCTGGACTTCCCCAACATTGGGAACATTCTTCCTGCATCTAACCAGTCTAAACTCGTCAGAATTTTAAACGTTTCTATGAGATCCCCTCTCATTCTCCTGAACATAATGACTGATCTGTACCTCAACTCCACTTATCCGTCTTTGCTCCATATCCCTCGTTACCCTTACCTAACAAAAGTCTATTGACCTCAGTCTTGAATATATCAATTGTCCTAAAATCTACAGCCTTTTGGGTCAGAGAATTCCAGATTTTGATTACACTTTTGTGTAGCAAAAGTGCATCCTGATTTTACTCCTGTCAACCTAGCTCTAATTTTAAGAATTATGCTCCTTCGTTCTTGATGGCGCTACTTGTATTCTAAAAATCACTGAAGGCATTATGTGACCAAATGCTTAGTATTAAGAGAGATTCTAAGCAATCTGGGCCAACAAAATGAATTGGCTGATAACCAGCAGATAGATCTCAATGTAAATCAATGTGCTATCTTGAGCAAGGAAATGTCAGGTTGGATTGATCAGGCAGAAACATTTTGTGATGAGCAATAAGTGCCACCTTTTTGAACACAGGCTGCCTTAAGGAAAGGGTAATAAAGGCAAGGGTTAATCATATTGGAACAAAAAAAAAACAAAATATGTAAATAACAAAAATATGAGACTGAAAACGCACAACCCTTCCAGTGGATTCCTGCCGTAACTCTTGCGGGAGTGCGCCAAAAAGGACGAAAATTAGATCTTGCATTGGGAATTCCACCAACCCCTTACAAGGACACCAGCAGAGGAGAAGACTGGGCCGAGATATGGACAGGCTAGAAATTCAATTTTCGGTCATAGCGGTATTTTTCCGCCAAAAATACCGCTATGACTCTGCTATGATTCTAAGGCCTAACATTTGGGAAAAAATGCGCCCAGCGGTAAAAATTGGTGTTGCACGAGGCGTGGTGCAAACCATGAATTTTCTGCAACTTTTCTCCGAAGCCGATACGACTGCGAGTTGAGCCCAGGGAGGGGGGAAAAATACCCCCAAAGAATTCCAAAAAACAAAAAATAAAAAATTCACGAGACCCTTTTCTATCGAATTGCTGCAAAAGAATTAAGAAATAAAAACTTTAACTTACCTTTTTTGCAGGTCTTCATACCTACCGCTGTTCCAAGGGCTGCAATGCAGGTTTTTTTCGGGCGTTTTTTTTGGTCCTATCTACAGGTGCGCTGCAAGCCAAATTTTAGGCGAAAGCTTTTTCCAGCCTTGCACGCCAGCGGTCTGCTCCCCAGCGGGACTTAAAAACTGCTGGCAAATTTCACAGATCACCATTTTTCACCAAAAACGGCGAAATATCGCCAAAAAAACGGGCGCAAGTTTGGGGAATTTCTAGCCCAATGAGTTTCCCCTTCTCCCACCTCACTGGGGCCTGGCACATCATTTGTAGTGAAACACTTAGCGAGACCAGGCTGCCATTTGACAGTTGTGGGACCCACTTGGGCGTGCAGACTCGGGACAATGGAGTTGATGTTAAATATTTTCAAGCCAGGTAAATATTGTAATATTTGGAAGAGGCCCCTTGTAAAAGGCATCAAAAGAAGGCCTTAGGGGAAATCCTAGACCCAGCACAGTACCCCATAATATGCAGCCTTTTCAGTGTACTCACAACCAAATGACATGGCTATCTACCACTGGCATTTAAAGTAAGGAACTTTCCTCGACCCCAGAAGGTACACCAGGATCAACGGCAAAGATTCCTGGTCAGTACATGCCCAGCACATGCCAGGATTTCACACTCATTCTTCATCCTCCACGCAAAGTTTCAGCCTAGAGATCTGTAAGCAAGCAAGTCGGAAATGAAAATAATTTTGATGTGTTTGTTGACCATTTATTTAAACTCAATGTACAACTGTCATTATCCAAGCTAGTTAAGTACTGAAATGCATCTTAAAGCCATTTGATGATACGCCAACACAAATTATTCTAATCTCCCGTAAGCTAGCAAAAGAACATCATCACAAAAGCGGCAGCCAATCTGCACTCAGCATTGTCTGTTTTAGTGGTTTCGGTTGAGGGATGAATGTTACCGAGGACACTGGGAGAACTCCACGCTCTTCTTCAAATAAGTGCTGTAGGATCATTTGCATTCACCTGAAAGGTTTAATGTGTCATCCAAAACATGGCAGCTTTAACAACAAAACATTCCCTTTGTACTCTACTGAAGTGTCAGCCTAGATCATGTGCTGTAATCCTTTGTGAGATGAGCTTCCATAAAAAAATGACATTCACACATTTAAACTGGGTTTCTGCCACATTTCTGATGAAGTTAAGCCAATGGAGCAGAAGAAGTTCCAAGGAAATTCACCTGCAGTGCATCAAAAAAGACAACTGATCAAGGTTAAGTGATGGATGAACAGTGAATGATTGATTTCCTTTTGGGAGCCAGGGAGAAACTCTGCAGAACTTTTCCTGAAAATACTGTCATATTTTCTGCCCAATAAAGAACAACTATTTTGTGTTTCCTTTCTTCCTCAGCCACTCTAGTGATGCCAGTGATGGGATCATTCCCTTGTGTCATTTTGTGCCTCCATTTATTAACTTAAGGCAAGCCGAGAGAAAACACTAGTATGCAGCAGCACCCAGTTGATTAGATATTTTTGGCAGATCCAAATTGTTACCCCCGTTGGAATGTATGCTTTTTCTCTCCTCGAGGCAACAATTCATTAGCTCCCATAGATAGTGGTACCTTCCTGCACCCTGTCTAAATGGCTATTCTTCAAACATTCGAGCCCTAGGCAGTGAGTCCTGATCACGTGATCATCGAAAGCTATCAGAACCATACTAAGCTTCTCGTCACCAGAGTTCTCTGTATGCACGTTCCCAGCAAAATCATAGATATTATTCAGCAAGAAAGTTCTTGCCCATATTTTCTTCTCCTTAGCCGGAGATCTGAATTCAAAATTACATCTCCATAGCTGTGCTCCAAATGCTCACTCTGCACAAGGGCAGTTAATGCAATACAGACCAGGGATCATCATAGGCAATCCTTCAAAATCGAGGAAGACTTGCTTCCACTCAAAGTGAGTTCTCAGGTGACTGTACAGTCCAATACAGGAATTATAGTCTCTGTCACAGGTGGGACAGACAGTGGTTAAAGGAAGGGCTGGGTGGGGAGCCTGGTTTGCTGCACGATCCTTTCGCTGTCTGCACTTGCTTTCTGCATGTTCTCGGCGACGAGACTCGAGGTGCTCAACGCCCTCTTGGATGCTCTTCCTCCACTTAGGGCGGTCTTGAGCCAGGGATTCCCAGATGCCGGTGGGGATGTTGCACTTTATCAAGGAGGCTTTGATGGTTTCCCTGAAACGTTTCCTCTGCCCACCTGGGGCTCGCTTGCCATGTAGGAGTTCCGAGTAGAGCACTTGCTTTGGGAGTCCCGTGTCGAGCATGCGGATGATGTGGCCCGCCCAACGGAATTGGTCGAGTGTGGTCAGTGCTTTGATGCTGGGGATGTTGGCCTGAGTGAGAACACTGACGTTGGTGCGTCTATCTTCCCAGTGGATTTGCAGGATCTTGCAGAGGCAGCGCTGGTGGTACTTCTCCAGCTCTTTGAGGTGTCTACTATATATGGTCCATGTCTCTGAGCCATATAAGAGGACGGGTATCACTACTATCACTACTGCCCTGTAGACCATAAGCTTGGAGCGCAAGAGGCAGCATGCGGGGCCATGTCATTCATTGCTCCATCACATGGTGCTTTTGCCCATTGAGTTAACAGGGGCGCATATAGATACCTTAGATATCTATCAATTTCTCACCCCCTGCTTTATATGATTTCAAAATAAGTTTCCCTTCCAAAGTCACACTGGTTAAATACTTAGGCTTTGAAATTGGCCTCCTTAGCGCCTCCTGTTATTGCCGCCGGGTGGGGGGGGCACGATAACGGAACGCTAACCAGGTATCGACCAGATGGCAATAACATCAATTCCCGCCATATTCGACGGGAGGTTTGTGGCAGCGGTACGTCATTGCACCACAATTTCCTTCGCCCAGAGATCGTGACATAATCGCCGCGCGTAGCTCAGGCAGCTGCAGGAGGCGTTCATTGGGAGGCGGTGCTTAAAGGCGAGGTGGCCGAAGTTAGTGGGAAAACATTTTTAATCTTCTCTCTCAGGTTTTGATGCTGGTTCCGTCCACGATTGAACAGTCCAGCACTCTGCTGCAGTGCCTCGTACTGATCAGGCCAGATTGCGGCTGCCGTCAGGATCCAGTGAAGTTTTTTTTAATGCAGAGCCTGCAGTGATGGCCTTTCTCTTTAAGGGAGGGTAGGAGTCTTTCAACACGGCAGCGCTGCACACCTTCCGCCCCGCCTGCTGCCTCTCGCACTCCAGGAAGGAAGTGGAGCGCCTGATTTAGCATACCACTTCCTTCCTGGCGCGCTAACCCCAAATTTTTTTAAAATACAAAACGATTAGCGCCTGACGCTAATTTTTCAGCTTTTACAAGTTGACGCCCCAAACAGGGCGCTCCTGAATTTCTCCCCCTTCGAAAGTGGTACGTTGTAAAAATAATGGTCGTATTGAGCCACCGTGTTAGGTGATTTCCAGTATGTTAGTAGCTTTTACTTCCCAACAGAAAGAGAGCGTAGCATTGCGATACGCTGTACAATAACTTTACAAAGATTAAAGGTTACAACTAGTGGCAGTAATTAAATGCTACAACTCATGCATCTGCTAAGTTGCAAAGTACATGAACAGAGCCGTTTCTTCAATTTATGCCCTTCTTTTGTGCTACTGCAGTATGTCTTAGCGTAAAGACTCTTGCTGTCTGCTTCTAATTAAAGACTTCGCACTATAAGTCGGCATTTAATTAAAAATCTGGGTCTGATGTGAGATGGATTTTTTTTTAACTACACCTCGCTTTTCCAAGTTTGTAAATCTCTGGATGCCAGTTGTGAAATTTCAGGTTTAAGCAGCTTTTGCAAAAATGAATGAATGAATGAATAAAAAACAATGTGGAATGGTAACTAGACTATATAAACGACGCATTAAATTGATTACTCCTCCAACTCTGGTCAGTCAGTGGTTCATGAATTGACTAATTGCTCTTCTGTTATATTTATACAGCATTGATTTATAAGTAGAGCACTTAGCTGTTGACCGAAGTACTACACCACAATTGTTAATGTGCCTCATTCCTTTTCTGCCGTTTCTGAATTTACCTTCAGCATTCCCGTATCTCTGGGGTTTCCTGTATTTTGTAGGGAAAGCATTTCCTAATTGGTCTAAGGGACGTAAACCGTAACACCTATAAATCAACTCGGGTTTTGCTCCTCTCTGTTTTGGGTCTACTTCCAAAAATGATCACTTCATATTTCCCAGACATAAACTGCTGGAGCTGTTGTAAATTGATTATTTACAAGCTCTTCTGGATGTATTTTCACCTGTGGGTTTTGTTACAGTAAGGACATGGAAATCATAGATCAATGACCCGATGACAGTTTCTATAATTGGACCATCTACAATCTGAAATCTTCATCTTTCAGTCATAATTAAGAGACAAAGTTAAGACATCTTAAAGGGAAACTGCCCCCATGAAAAAGTATTGGTCAAACTTTGTCTTTGGGTGGGTGAGAAGGTAAAGAGGTTAAGAAGGAAGCTGCATCATTCTTTTTTGTAAAATCAATGTGTGCAGATGATATAATTTGTGTGGAAGTCCTTGATGGATTACTGACACTTTACATTATCACATCATGTGCATGTGAATAAATCAAAAGGGTTTTCTAATTTTTTCAACAGTGACCCTTTTAATCACTTTGTAAACAAACATCTTTTATTGCATTTTAACTGGGTTCATAGCTCTATTAAAAGAGCAGAAAAATTATATCATTAAAAAATACATATGCTAATATTTTCACAGTGTGCTCTCAAGGCCTCAGTGTAGAAGTTACACCTTCAGAGCATTTTACCTCATTTAAATATAGGTTGTGCTTTCAGTTGTTATAATAAAATAGGCAAGTAGAAATAGGATGCTGATTAGATGCTGGATAATGGTCCAATCCTTCATTTCGATTATTTTCTTTTGTACAATTTAGAATTAATGCTGAATTTATATTCATTGTCCATTGAAGGCTCTTGTTTGAGCAAACATTATCTTGCACTACTGGAAATGTTTTACAGTTGAGAAACTGCTAAGTACAGAACATCACTGTGACGGTGTCAATACTGCAGTCTTTGGTCTATCGATATGTTCGTTCAGGGTGCTTTATTTCCTTCTCCTCTTGAGGAGAGGTGCAGCACATGAATGTTACTGTGCAAGTACAGCCCAGCCCAGCGATGCTGCCATTCTCCTGAGGGTTCGCCTGTAGAAAGTGTAGAGTGTCTATTGACGCAAAGCAAACAAATTATATTTACCCAGCAAAGCAAGCAAAGTCTGTTTACAGCGTCTATTTAAAAAGAGTCTCTGGGGCCAAAAATACAGCAGTCTTCCCAATAAAAGTAGGCTGATTTTTTCTCAGCAAGGTGCCATGAGTGGAGGATAGTTACATACATAAAATCAATCCCATACGCTTACAGCAGTGGGGTCTCCAGACGGGAATGTCGGGGGAATTCGCCAATCATCCCCATTCTGGCCGGGAATAGTGATGGCACTCTATGCAGCCATTGAAGTTCCCAACATGTTAACTAGAAAGGCAAACACAGATGTAACACGTCTACATCCAAATCAAGAAAAGGCAGAGAAACAATACTGTATTTGCCAACAGTAAATCAGCAGGGTTCTGTCTTGCTTCAGATAAGTGTTGTACTCCTTCGTGACCTGTTTAATGCTAATTAAATTGGCACTGTTGCCCAGTTTCTTTGAGTGAATCAGAATATATTTTTTTTCTCGACAGAATCTGCTCTATGCCAGTTATCAATCTATACTCACTCCGCAAGTAAATGTTTAAAAAAAGAAATGTAACAAAATGAAATCGTTGAAATTAATGGATCTTAGGACAGCAAAAGTTGTTACCTCACCTTCTCCAAGGCTATGTACAAAATCTCACCACTCAATTCATCAATAATGGCTCGAATTTTGCAGTCAGCGGTGAACAAACAGCGCTCACTCTTCATTGCACTTACAGCTGCTCATAGACTTTTTGTAGGCTTTTGCGTGGCAACTCACAGTTTTCAGGAGTCCGATACAGCACGGTGCCCTCTACATGGGATCTGGGACTTGCATAAACAGAGCAAGCAACAATGGCCCTGAATTTGTGGTCGGAGGCTTCCCACGGGGTAATGCCTCCAATCCGCAAATAAAATGCCCACGTACCTAGTGGTCCAGAAGGTACAGGAACTCGTGGTCCTGGGCCTCACCGGGTAGAGGCCCACGTAGCTCAGGGGTGCATACGGTTCACAAGCACCCCTGGGATCATGTGGACCGACCCAACCAATAAAAGAAGGGAATCCTCATTCATGCTGACAGGGATTCCGGATGTACGGAAACCCCAAAAGAATGAATGGGAATATCCCCCCAAAAATTATCTAGACATCAAATACATTTTTTTAAATCACATATTTAAAATGAATTAAAATGGCATTTAATTGAATATTTAAAACAAAAATGTAATATTTGAAAAATAAATGTACCTGTTTTAAAGGGGCTAAAACTAAATTTACCTTATTTCATAGGTTTTTAAATGTATACATGATTTTGTTAAAATTAAAAACATTATTTTTCTGTTTTTTAAAACTCTTACACTGGTAAAAGCAGGCCTTATACCTGCTTTTACCAGGCATAAGGATTTCACGGACATTCACTGCGTAGAAGTTTGGCAAATAGCCCAATTCTCCGTCCCTGAATGCCCTTTTCCCGGGGATTCGTTTGATCTGTCAAGAAAATTGTTGACAGATCGCAAGTTCAGCTTTTGGCGCATGTGCATTGTATGCGCAGTGCATGCCTAAACCCAGAACTTCCGTGGCCCTTACGAGTACGTGCGCACATCGTACGTGCCCGTAGGGGCCGCAAGTTACAGCCCAATGTCTCTTCAGCCAACCGAATTAAAGAATCCTTGCTGAAACACGCAAAGTCTAAACTATGAAGTGTAAGTTAAAACATTAAAACTCATGTACAGAAAGGGAAAAAGAGAGAAGGAAAGATGGGATTAAAAGAGAGAGAGATAAAGTTTTTTAAAATTAATTTCAATTTTTAAAAATCTCCAACAATTAATATCTGAAGAAATGAGACTTCATACCAGTGAAAGTACATTTTCAGTATCAAAGAAGTTGTTTGGTCGTAATTAAGACTTATCACATCATTACAAATTCACTAACACCTGAATGCGCCAGCCTAACTTTTTCTGGCATGTTTAGTGGGTATCTAGTGGCTCCTGCTCAAGAAGACACGCAGGCCGTAATTCTTACCAACGGATCCATCACAGACCCAATCCACGTCTGGACCGGGGTCAAACAGGGCTGCGTCATCGCCCCAACCCTCGTCTCAATCTTCCTCACCACCATGCTCCACCTCACAGTCATCAAGCCCCGCTGGAGTGGAACTAAACTACAGAACCAGTGGGAACTTGTTCAACCTTCGCCGTCTCCAGGTCCAAGACTACACCAACCTCTGTCGGCGAGCTACAGTACGCAGACGACGCCTGTGCCTGCGCACATACAGAGGCTGAACTCCAGGACATAGTCGATGTATTTACTGAGGCATACGAAAGCATGGGCCTTACGCTAAAGATCTGGAAGGCAAAAGTCCTCCACCAGCCTGTCCTCGCCGCACAGCACTGCCCCCCAGTCGTCAAGATCCATGGCGCGACCCTGGACAACGTGGACCACTACCCATATCTCGGGAGCCTCCTATCAACCAGAGCAGGCATTGACGACGGGATCCAACACCACCTCCAGTGCGCCAGTGCAGCCTTCGGCCGCCTGAGGAAAAGAGTGTTTGAAGACCAAGCCCTCAAAACTGCCACAAACCTCATGGTCGACAGGGCTGTAGTAATACTCGCCCTCCTGTATGGCTCAGAGACATGGACCATGTATAGTAGCCACTTCAAGTCGCTGGAGAAATACCACCAACGATCCTACAGATCCCCTGGGAGGACAGACGCACCAACATTAGCGTCCTCAACCAGGCCAACATCCCTAGCATTGAAGCACTGACAACACTTGATCAGCTCCGCTGAGCAGGCCACATAGTTCGCATTCCGACACGAGACTCCCAAAGCAAGTGCTGTACTCCGAACTCCTTCATGGCAAACGAGCCAAAGGTGGGCAGCAGAAGCGTTACAAGGACACTCTCAAAGCCTCCCTGATAGAGTGCAACATCCCCACTGACACCTGGGAGTCCCTGACCAAAGACTGCTTTAAGTGGAGGAAGTGCATCCAGGAGGGCGCTGAGCACCTCGAGTCTCATCGCCGAAAGCATGCAGAAATCAAGCGCAGGCAGCGGAAAGAGTGTGCGGCCAACCAATCCCACCCACCCTGTCCCACCTGTGACAGAGTCTGTGGCTCTCATATTGGACTGTTCAGCCACCTAAGAATTAATTTTAAGAGTGGAAGCAAGTCTTCCTCGATTCAAGGGACTGCCTATGATAATGATGAGTGGGTAAGTACCCTGACCTCGTGCCCTTCATCTATTTTAATGCCGAATCTCTCATCGAGATACCGAGTGAGCTACCGGTGTAGCGAACAGGGCAGTTCGTTCAGCAACTTCCTGATTTCCATGTTTAACTGTGCTGGAAATTGCTATCAGATTTGCTCCTTAGTAACAGTGAGTGCAGATAGCCTCACTTTTATTTCTGCTGCAGAAGCCGAGCCATTAATGTTTCATTGTGGTAAAACAAAGTACTAAAACTGATTCTGCACTATAAAAGAAAGAACTTGCATCAATACAGTGCATTATCACATCCTTGAGACATCTCAAAGCACTTCACAACCAATGAATTAGGTTCGAGTGCAGTGACTATATCAACAACACTTAAATTTATATAGCACCTTTAACAGTAAAATTTGCGAAGGCGCTTCACAGCAGCATTATCAAACAAAATTTGACACCGAAACACATAAAGAGATGTTAGGAGAGGTAAGCTTGGTCAAAGAGTAAGGTTTTAAGGAGCGTCGTAAAGGAAGGGAGCCAATGGTAGAGAAGTAGGGAGGTTTAGGGAGGTTAATCCAGAGTTTAGGACCTATGCAGCTGAAAGTACAGCCGCCAATGGTGGAGCAATGAAAATTGGGGTGCGCAAGACACCAGAATTGGAGGAGCACAGTGACTCCTTCTTCTGATGAGGCAGTCCCCCGGAGTCGAGGATGACTTGCTTCCTCACTAAAATGAGTTCTCAGGTAACTGATGAGACCAATGCGGGGGACCTACAGTCTCTGTCACAGGTGGGGCAGGTGGTGGTTGGAGGGACGGGTGGGTGGGGTGCTTAATGTGTTGCATGGTCCTTCCGCTGTTTGCACTTGGCTTCCGCCTGCTCCCAATGAAGTAACTCGAGGTGTTTGGCGCCTTCTCGGATGACTCTCCTCCACTTTGAGTGGTCTTGGGCCAGGCATTCCCAAGAGTCAGTGGGGAAGTTACATTTTTTCAAGGAGGCTTTGAGAGTGTACTTGAAGCATTTTCTCTGCCCTCCTGGGATTCACTTACCATGATGAGCTCAGAGTCAAGTGCCTGTTTCGGGAGTTTGTATCTGGCATGTGGACAATGTAGCCCATCCATCGGAGTTGATCGAGCGTGATTCGTGCTTCGATGTTGGGGATGTTGGCCTGAGAGACAACACTGATGTTGGTGGGTCTATTCTGCCAATGGATTTGCAGGATTTTGCAGAGGCAGAGTTGGCGGCACTTCTCCAGTGCTTTGAGGTGCCTACTACACATAGTCCATGTCTCTGAAGCATATAGGTGGGAGGGTATTACTACTGCTCTGCAGACCATGAGCTTGGTGCCGGGTTTGAGATCCTGGTCTTCGAATACTCTTTTCTTCAGGTTACCAAAGGCTGCAGTGGCACACTGAAGGCAATCTGTTGGACTTCATCATCGATGTCTGTCCTTGCTGACCGTAGGCTCCCGAGGTATGGATAGCGGTCCACATTGTCCAAGGTCTCATCATGGATATTGATAATCAGAGTGCAGTGCTGTGTGGCGGGAGCAGGTTGGTAGAGAACCTTTGTCTTACAGATGTTTATTGTAAGGCCCAGACTCTCGTACGTTGCGGCGAAGGTGTCAATGGTGGTTTGGAGTTCGGCCTTCGAACTGTAGGCAGATGTGCTCATCACTTTTGCTCTTGGCAAGGCCTTCAAAAGGCAAAGAGATGATTGACCAGTTAATATGTTTTTGATATTTTATGAAGGAAGATTGTTGGTCTGAATATCTCCCAGCTCGTCCTTTATTAGTGCTCTGTGATCTTTTATATCCACCGGAATCATCGGAAGACATCGATGTCACCTCAGTACTGCACTGAAGTGTTAGCCCAGATTATGTGCTCAAGTGGGGGTGGAACTCACAACTTTATATAACACAGAGGTGAGAATGCTGCCAACTGAGCCAAGCTGATTTGTTATCTTTGTTAGATTCCCAGTGAATTTATTCAAAAGAAAATATTTTCACCATTTATTTTTTTCTACTTCCTTGACATTGCAGCACTCGATCTAATGCAGGCTATGTTGAACCATAATCCAGCAGAGTGCCAATGCTTTCAGGAAGGGAGGAAAAAAATTGGCAAGGAAGAAATAAGTTATTAGACAAAACAATATTCACAGTAAACTTATCAGGCTAACAGGGTGCCAGAATAAATCCACACATTTGCGTTGCATTGCACAAATTCCAGATGCATTCATGCAAATTTCTGCTCTTTGGTATCCATACCGCCCCATGACAGGCGCACCCCAATGATCTGGTAATGTGTGAACTGGGGCCCATCAGTGTTATTGTCAGATGGCCGGAAGCGGGTAGCTAGAGCGAATTAGACTGCAGCTCTTCCAATCTCCCACTGCAAAAAAGATTTGAAAGTGCTATGCGTCCACTCTAGGCACTGAGATAAGGATCAAACTGAGCTGTGCTATTTGCACTGCTTCTCACAGCGAGAGGAGAGGTGCTCAGCTCTTCCGGCTAATTCCAATCAGCAAACCAGCACTGCTGGACAGATGCCGACGGGGGATGTCAGGGAATGTTATGACATTTGCATCGCCTGGCAAGTTGATAAATCTGACGACCTGTCAGGTTTGAGATCTAGGATTCGGACACAGCCAGATCCGCCAGTGTGTAAAATTCCTAAAATACATTCTCCACTTCATTTCAAAATAAAAACAGACAGCAGCTCAATGGACTAGTCTGACCGTATGAGAAATACAAAACTGTCCCTCGATCTCATGCTAAACTTCGAAGTAGTGTTTCACATGAGCACGGAGCCGTAGATTGTAGTGGTTTACACCTCCGACTTTGGGGAAATTAAAGAAATTTGTCACAATGACCAGTGTTCTACAGCCTGATGAAGCTCATTAAAGAAATGTACTCAGAAGTGAGTGAAAATCACAAGGCAGTATTAAATTTATCTTCAAAAGTATTTAATTAGTTGGCACAATGATACAATGTATTGTACCTGTTCCAAATGCAAGTATAAGCTCAGCAGTTTAATATTATAGTGCAAATTGAAGGATAGCGACCTAAATGTGGCACTGTCCCACAATAAAACATGGAAGTGAACTTAGTGTCCATGTAGACTGGCTCTGGCTCTGGAAGCTGAGTGAATCTGCACAATGTATGAGTGGCTATGGCACATTAGCCATTGTGCATGTGTGAAGGAATGACGTCATTCGTTAAGTGCCGTTCACCCACCACCCTTGTGCTCACTGACCTACATTGGCTACCGGTCCGGCAACACCTCGATTTTAAAATTCTCATCCTTGTTTTCAAATCGCTCTATGGCCTTGCCCCTCCCTATCTCTGTAATTTCCTCCAGCCTTACGACCCTCCGAGAACTTTGCACTCCTCTTGTGCATCCCTGATTTTCTTCGCTTCACCATTGGCAGCCATACCTTCAGCTGCCGAGGCCCTTAGCACTGGAATGCTCTCCCTAAACCTCACTGCATCTACCCTCCTTTAAGATGCTCCTTAAAAACCTACCTCTATGACCAATCTATCCTAATATCTCTTGGTATCACTAGATGTCAAATTTTGTTTGATAATGCTCCTGTGAAACGCTGTGGTATTTTTTGCTACGTTAAAGATGCTATATAAATGCAAACTGCTGTTGTCATAACATCTAGAATGCATAAGATCCAGGGATTTGCATCATGGCACCAGGCCGAAAAATCCAACTAATTTAATAATTTAAATGTCAGTCTCGGTACCAAAGAAAGTTAGGAGACCCAGATAAAACTGTGTCTTTGCCACCACCGGACTTACAAAGCCAGGTACATGTATTGCTGATCGTGACATTAGCTGAGTGGGAATGGGCAGCAGTTCCACTCAAGACTTGAACACAAAAATCTGGGCTGACACTCCAGTAAAGTACTGAGGTCCGCTACACTGTCGGAAATGCCGTCTTTCAGATGAGACGATAAACCGAGGCCCCGTCTGCTCTCTCAGGTTGATGTAAAAGATCCCAAGGCACTATTTTGAAGAAAAGCAGGGGAATTATCCCCAGTGTCCTGGCCAGTAATTTATCCCGAAAACAGATTATCTGGTCATTATCATATTACTGTTTGTGGGAGCTTGCTGTGCGCAGATTGGCTGTCATGTTTCCTACATTATAACAGCGACTACATTTCAGAAATGCTTCATTGGCTGTAAAGTGCTTTGGGATGTCTTGAGGTTGTGAAAGATACGATATAAATGCAAGCCTTTGTATCTTTCACTAACGATATTCAAGAACTTCACAGTTCTATCGGGTTTGTAAAGAGCTGAAATGTCATGAAGGTGTTGCTGCTTTCATTTGCTTCACTTACATTACTTGGTGGATCCAGAACACCAGTCAGAACACGGAAGCAACTGTGCATGCGTAGCATTGCACATGTCCAGCTGCTCACAAAATGGCACTTGCGGCGTTGTTTTGTGCCTGCAGGGGAATGGAAAAGCCCAAAGTAGAAAGCTGTATTGCTGGTTGTTACAGGCTCAGCCATCCACAGCCGATCAAAAATGGTAGCCAACTACAGCTTACGTATTCACAGTCTTGGCCTTGCAGTGTTACCACTTTTACTGTGGAGCTGTGTTGCCAGGAGACACACTAACCCAATCACGAATGCAAATATACGGTGAATCTTTGCACACAACCTTGTATCTATGCATGTAAAAAGAAAGACTCGGATTTAAATAGTGCTTTTCACGACCACCGAACGTCTCAAAGTGCTTTACAGCCAATTAAGTACGTTTTGGAGCGTAGTCACTGTTGTAATCTAGGAAATGCGGCAGCCAATTTGCACACAGCTAGCTCCCACAAACAGCAATGTGATGATGACCAGATAATCTGTTTTTGTAATGTTGATTGAGGGATAAATATTGACCAGGACAACGGGAATAACTCCCCTGCTCTTCTTCATTATAGTACCATGGGATCTTTTACATCCATTTGACAGAGCAGTCGGGGCCTCGGTTTAACGTCTTAGCCGAAAGACAGCACCTCCAACAGTGCAGTGCTCCCTCACCACCCTTTCCTTCAATGACTGTCTGTCCCACCTGTGTCAGAGACTGTAATTCCTGTGAAGGACTGTTCAGTCACCTAAAAACTCACTTTTAGAGTGGAAGCAAGCCTTCCTCGATTTCGAGGGACTGCCTATGATAATGATGATGACAGGAGTGTCTGCCTAGATTTATGGATGTGTTTATTTGTACTAGCTGAAAGGCAGCCATTTCTCTGATTGGCTCTCGATTATCACATGACCTATTGCTGGTTGGTCCCATTGGAGGACAAGCCACACCCTGAAGTAACTCTGGAATGTGTAACAGGAACCGCCCAGCCCAAGTTCTGACTGACTTTCCAAGTTGCGATCCGATCCATTTTGACTTCAGAAGCCACAGAGGATCTGCCCAAATGCTACCAAGTTCCAGCCGAAGTCCCTTAACCCAGCACAAGTGCATCCTTCCCCCAGCCGAATTCACTTACACCAGCATGAGTGCATTCCTCTAGCCGAAGTCCCTTACCGCTCCACAGCACCCCCCCCCGCCACCCTCCCCTGCCGTGCCATAGATGGGACATTGTGTATGGATTGTTAACAGGTTTATTGGGTATGGAGTGAATAGTGGCTTACGGATTTCATCCACCCCAACGATGTCCCTTGCAACACTCGCACCGAGATTGCACGCACCAGGGGGTTGGAAGAACGTGATCCGTCTTCCATGAATTCCCTCTCTCCTCTCTGATTTCCCCCCCACCCCCCACCACCTGTGTCTCGCTCTCTTCCCCCCCCCCCCCCCAACCAGGCACACTCTCTCCCATCCCCGCCAGGCTCTCTCTCTCCCACGCCCCCAGTCTCTCTCTTTCCCGCCCCCCCAGGCTCTCTCTCTCTACCCAAGCTCTGTCTCTCCCTCCCCCCCCGCCCCCCCCCCACCGCAGGCTCTCTGTCTCCCATCCCCCTAGGCGCTCTCCCTGTCTTCCCCCAAGTTCTCTCTCTCTCTCCCCTCAAGCTCTCTATCTCCTGCACCCCCAGGCTCTCTCTCTCCCTCCCCCCCCCACCCCGCCAGGCTCTCTCTCCCGCCCCCTGCCCCCCCACCCCAGGCTCTCTCTCTCCCGCCCTCCAGGCTCTCTCTCTCCTCCCCCCCCCCAGGCTCTCTGTCTCCCCCCCACCCTCCCCAGGTGCTCTCTCTCCCTCCCCCCGCTCCCCCAGGCTCTCTCTCCCTCCCCCCGCCCTCCATCCCAGGCTCTCTCTCTCCCATCCCCCAGGCTCTCAGTCTCCCGTGCCCTCCAGGCGCTCTCTCTATCTCCCCCCAAGCTCTCTCTCTCTCTCTCTCACCCCGGGTGGAAACCAGAGCTCCGGCTCTGAATTCTGGGTTGACATCCAGCGGGATACCTGAGTCCAGTGGGTGCAGATGCCACATTGTACGGGTTGTGGGAGCCCATTAAAAACCCTCCCACCATGTTGGACTAATCACCCTGGTATAAAGGTGCTTACAGCCTTGGAAGGAGCCTGTCAGATTGTTCATTTGCGAATCCTGTCACGACGTCACACTATTATTCAAGGAAAAATTGTGAAGATATGTGAAGATACCTTGTTTGTGAATTCTTCCAATATATTGTTAAATGTCTGTTCTTCATTTTCAATGCACTTTGATAGCTTTTTATAGGGCTCAGTTTGT
Organism: Pristiophorus japonicus; assembly: GCF_044704955.1. Lineage (NCBI taxonomy): Eukaryota > Metazoa > Chordata > Chondrichthyes > Pristiophoridae > Pristiophorus > Pristiophorus japonicus. The sequence continues at coordinate 37,647,051 of NC_091980.1, forward strand.
GGCTTTCACCTTTCTATATACTCAGCATTGTCGGGCAGTCTCTACTGGGCTATGTTGTGTAGTAAATCTACCCAGAATGTACACATGGGATCAACTCATGGAGTTTACTTTAGTGCATTAATGGCATTAACTTGATGGCAGATTTGTCAACCCACATGATCATGGAGTCCATGTGGATGTTGCTTCCTGTAAGATTATACTCAAGAGTGCAGGTGGAGGAAGAACAACGTGTCTGCAGTTATCTGTACAATACAAGTGCCTCCAGATACAGCATGGCAGACCACTGTTCCAGTCTCTCATTCTTTGCACAGAATGTCCTAACCCAGGCTGTGGGACGTAGAGATATTGTAAACAGTGGCAATAGAATATACAATTGATGTGGATAAGGACTCCTTCCACCCTTCACCCATCAGGAACTACAGGACTCAAATGGATGTAACACTAACATAAAGAAAAACTTGGATTTATATAGCATCTTTCATGACCACTGGACGTCTCAAAGCGCTTTACAGCCAATGAAGTACTTTTGGAATGTAGTCATAATGTACATGTAAGATAGTACATGAAGAAGTATATTCATGTTAGTGTTGGTCTCAAGATCCATAGCAGCTTATTCCCAGCAGTAATATATTACCAATTTGCTCTGAATAAAGTGCACGTTTTAAATTATTTTTCCATTTTCATTCACTTTGCCAGATTATTAAGTTTAATAGTACTCTTTGATCTTCTGTCATTGTGCTGTGATTAAGATTTAATATCTTAACTAGGAATGGTGAGGATGGTTTTGCTTCATTTAATGAAAAATTATCTAAGGCGCTGTTCAAGACAATTCTTGTGACTCACACTCGGTCAAGGACTTGGTCAAGCTTTGAAAGAAAAAGGGCTGGTGAAATGCTGATCCTCCTCATCCTGTACAAAGATGTAACTAGAGAAAGTCTCAAGATTGATGGTGAGCTGTTTATGGTTTGAATTCTAAGCTTTTTGATCCTGGGGAGTTACGCTGTGCAGTCAGCATTCGTATTAATTTCCTCTCTATATTATCTTTATGGAGGTGTTAATCTCTTCATTATAAACACATTAGCACCTTTTGCTACATTTGATTTCTAGCCTTTAATCCTTAGTCGAATTATCTTTGTAGAAGATATACTGTTGTACGTAGGCTAGGCAGAGCCAAGAGATCCTATCCTTTTCCCAATAGACTGTAAATCACACAAGGCAAATTTCTCCATCCTAAGCCTGCCAGCTCATATTTTTCCCCTGAATCACACCTCTGCATCTTTAAGTGTGAAGACATTGCAACTTCATCCTGTAGTCTAAGTAAACAAAAATGCAAAGACGAGGACATTCGGGGTCAAGTATATGCATGTAAAGATTGTGTCAAGTATAACATGTGTGTTCTGCATGCTCGGATGTCCAGTTCCTCCTCACTTCCATAATTCAATTTTAATTCCTTATCTCTCCAACCTCCTCCAGCCCTACAACCCTCCTAAATGCCCCAATTTCCTTCAATCCACCATTGGAAGCAGTGCCTTCAGCTGACTCGGCCCTGAGCTCTGGAATTCCCTCCCTAAATCTCTCCACCTCTCTACCTCTCTCTTTCTTTATGTCACTCCTTAAAACCTACCTCTTTGACCAAGTTTTTGGTTACCTCTCCAAATATCTCTTTATGTGACAAATGTTGTCTGATAAAGCTCCTTTGGAGCACCCTGGGAGGGTTTACTGTGTTAAAGCCACAATATAAATGCAAGTGTTGTTGTTTGTAAGATAACTAGTGATCACTAGTGTTCTTTTACGTAACATGTGTTGTATAAATGTAAATTTTTGTTGAGCGTTGCTCTTTATTGGAGTGTATTGTGGCCAAACGTTGCCCTGTGGCATCATTATTAGGGGTCTGCTTTATCCTTTCAATTGCTCAACATCAAGAACAATATGCAAATATGATCTGAAGTGTCGTGATCTATTGTGGTATCAAAGACACAAATCAATGTACTTTCTTCAACATTTCTTCTCATTTTTATCTGCAACTCTGAAACATTTGTGGTATTTCCTTGAATTACAATTAACATCAGGCTCTGTGCTCAATCTTTCCTTTTTACGAACATCTTAAGGTTTGACAATAGCTAATCCTGACTTCCACATTCACCTCATCTATTTTCCTTTCTTCGGCCTTGCTGGTGCCTGTATTATGAGCTTTGGGTCTTCATCTTGATTTCTCAACAAAAGAACCGGTATGCAAAATGCCTGAATGGGTCAGTTGAATTAAGTTTGAAAGTTTGAACACCAACATCTTAAGGGAAAGGCAAAATACTGCAGATAATATAAACAGAAAATGCTGGAAATACTCAGCAGGTCAGGCAGCATCTGTGGAGGGAGAAACAGAGTTATCATCATCATAGGCAGGCCCTCGAAATCGAGGAAGACTTGCTTCCACTCTAAAACTGAGTTCACAGGTGACTGTACAGTCCAATACAGGAATTCCAGTCTCTGTCACAGGTGGGACAGACAGTTGTTGAAGGAAAGGGTGGGTGATTTGCCGCTCGCTGCTTCCGCTGTCTGCGCTTGATTTCTGCATGCTCTCGGCGACGAAACTCAAAGTGCTCAGCGCCCTCCCGGATGCTCTTCTTTCACTGTCTTGGGCTAGGGATTCCTAGGTGCTGGTGGGGATTTTGCACTTTATCAAGGAGGCTTTGAGGGTGTCCTTGAAACATTTCCTCTGCCCACCTGGGGCTCGCTTGCCGTGTAAGAGTTCCGAGTAGAACGCTTGCTTAGGGAATCTTGTAACCGGCATGCGGATGATGTGGCCCGCCCAACGGAGCTGGTTGAGTGTGGTCAGTGCTTCGATGCTGGGGACATTGGCCTGAGCGAGAACACTGACATTGGTGCGTCTATTCTCCCAGTGGATTTGCAGGATCTTGCGGAAGCAGCGCTGGTGGTACTTCTCCAGCGTTTTGAGATGTCTGCTATATATAGTCCACGTCTCTGAGCTATATAGGAGGACGGGTATTACTACTGCCCTGTAAACCATAAGCTTGGTGCCAGATTTGAGGTCCTGTTCGTCAAACACACTCTTCCTCAGACGATCGAAGGCTGCGCTGGCACACTAGAGGCGGTGTTGGACCTAGTCATCGACGTCTGCCCTTGCTGATAGTAGGCTCCTGAGGTATGGAAAACATTCCACGTTGTCCAAGGCCGCGCCGTGGATTTTGATGACTGGGGGGCAGTGCTGTGTGGCGGGGTCTGGTTGGTGGGGAAAGGGAAAATACTGCCGATAATATAAACAGAAAGTGTTGGAAATACTCAACAGGTGAGGCAGCATCTGTGGAGAGAGAAACAGAGTTAACGTTTCAGGTCGATGACCTTTCATCAGAACTGGAAATTATTACAGATGTAACAGGTTTTAAGTAAGTACAGAGGCAGGGGAAGGAAAGAACAAAAGGGAAGGTCTGTAATAGGGTGGAAGGCAGGAGTGATTAAATGACAAAAGGTATGGTAAAAGGGGATGGTGATGGGACAAGTAAAGAAACAAAGGTGGGTGTAGAAGAATTGTAAATGGTAACAGCAAAAGCATTAACAGCACCTGCTGTCAGAAAAAAATGGGAGCAATAGTTATGATCTGAACTTGCTGAACACGAGGTTGAGTCTGGAAGGTTGTCAAGTGCCTAATCCAAAGATGAGGTGCTGTTCCTTGAGCTTCCATTGAGCTTCATTGGAACAGTGTAGGAGGCCGAGGTCAGAGCGGACAAGTAAAATGACAATCTTCAGGGATGTTGCCTCGATGTAAAATGTCATGTTCGGTTCTTTACCATGTCTAGAAACATGAATGTTTGCAATAAAATCATCCGCGTCCACTCTTGTCTTTTCAGCAACTATCATCCATGCCCTCATTGAAAAAATGTACTCATGCACTGAATAATTGAGTTTTAAGGCACACTTGTGTGCCTGAAATCTCTCCCTTTCACTAACATGTGCTGCTGAGGCACAGTAGTGTAGTGATTATGTTGCTGTACTCGTAATCCAGTGACCTGGACTAATAATCCAGAGAATTTGAGTTCATGTCCCATCATTGCAGCATGAGAACTTAAATTCAGTTTAGAAAATCTGGGGATGAAAAACTGGCATCAGCAAATGTGACCATAAAACTGTCGGATTGACGTAAAACCCCAACTGGTTCACTAATGTTCTTTAGGGAAGTAAAGGTCTGGCCTATATGTGACCCCAGTCCCATACCAATGAGTTTGACTCTTAACTACCTCTCTAAAGTGGCCTTGTAAGCCACTCAGTTTTTTCAAACAGAAAACCCATCACCACATTCTCAGGGCAATTTATGAGTGGGTAATAAATGGCAACATTGCTGGAGAAGTCCACATGTTGAGAATGAATATTAATAAAACACAATGGGTCAGATTCCAACTTGTGGGTGAGCCTCATCTAAGTGCGTTTAAAGTTGTTATGCTACAGGCATTGAATTGAAAGCAACATGGGGCTGGTGTACTTCTGGTTCTGAAGAAGAAAGCTGCGGACTGCAGGAAGATATCAATCAACTGGTCAGGTGGGCAGAACAGTGGCAAATGGAATTTAATCCAGAGAACTGTGAGGTAATGTGTTTTGGGAGAGCTAACAAGGAAAGGGAATACACATTAAATGGTAGGATACTGAGAAGTGTAGAGGAATAAAGGGACCTTGTAGTGCATGTCCACCGATCCCTGAAAGTAGTAGGCCAGGTAGATAAGGTGGTTAAGAAGGCATACGGAATGCTTGCCTTTAATAGCCAAGGCATAGAATACAAGAGCAGGGGGGTTATGCTTGAACTGTATAAAACATAGGTTAGGCCATAGCTGGAGTACTGCATGCTGTTCTGGCCATCGCATTATAGGAAGGACATGATTGCACTGGAGAGGGTACAGAAGAGATTTACGAGGATGTTGCCAGGATTGGAGAATCTAAGCTATGAGGACAGATTAGATAGGCTGGATTTGTTTTCATTGGAACAGAGGAGGCTGAGGGGAGACCTCATTGAGGTGTATAAAATTATGAGGGGCCTAGATATCGTGGATAGAAAGGGCCTATTTCCCTTAGCAGAGGGATCAACAACCAGGGGGCATAAATTTAAAGTAACTGGTAGAAGGTTTAGAGGGGATTTGAGGGGAAATTTCTTCTTTCAGAGGGTTGTGGGGGTGTGGAACTCACTGCCTGAAAGGGTGGTAGAGGCAGAAACCACATTTTAAAAGTACTTAGATGTGCACCTGAAGTTCCGTAACATGCAGGGTTATGGACCTAGAGCTGGAAAGTGGGATTAGGCTGGACACAATGGGGCGAAATGGCCTCCTTCAGTGCTGTAAACTTCAATGATTCTATGATTTTATGCATCATTCTCAGACCAGAAAAATGGGCCTTCCTCTGCTGAAAGCTGTAACTTTTGACTATTGGTATTAAATCAAAAGAACTGCTCTGTGCTAACATTGAAATGACTGAAAATGGCTCTATACTGGGTTGCAGATGTGAAGCTGCAGCAGATGTGAAGCTATCTCCTCGAGATCGGCTCATACTTTATTAAGTATGCTTTGGGTGGCCTCACAGCCAAGTTACACTACGCAACGGGCGTCAATGAGCAGCAGAGACCACTTTGCATTGTTGTGAACTGCGCGGAGTATCTTGACGACCAGGAACCTATCCTGCCCAATCTAACAACTAGGCCTCTTTAACGGAAGCTTATTTTGTGATTAATAGACTGCGTGACAGAATGCAATGACTTGGTAAATGAAGCTCAACATATAAGTGCACAGGAGGCGAGGAGAAATGCCATAACTTTTTATTTCCACCATCTTCCAAGGTTGTTTTGCCTTGAATGTACTAAATCGATCAGTTATAAAAGGCAGGATCTTAATGAAGAAAAAACAGGGTATCTGCTCTGTAAAGGACACTGCTTATCATTTTGTAACCATTTAGTATCTGTCGAGGGAACAATTGAGGATTTTCTCGCTTTGGCCCCTCCAGGCTATGTTTATGTGGAAAAAGATTGTCCAGATGATGAATCGAGCTATAGGTGAGCAGGAGATTGCAGTAGCAATAATAAAGCATGAGTTCAAAAGCCTATATATTAAAATAACAATTTAAAAAAAGAATAATCCTGCTTGAAACAGAAACACTAAGGTGGTTGCATAATAATGATTCGGGGTGTTGGAGAAACGTTCATCTGAGTTGACACAAAGCTTAATTTAAGAAATTGCATTTGTTCAGAATTAGTGAGAAATACTGTGTGGAAATTGATGAATGCGGTACTTGTTTCACGCATGGGAAGCTATGTATAAGTGAATAACTTAGGTCCTTCATACCAAGTGGCAAGGCAGCGTAGTCAATGGCCTCCGGTGCGATTACGCATGCTCGGTGGACATTTTGTTTTTTGGTGTACAATTGCCCGTCAGTGGGCAGCCTGCATATAATGGGGGCGCTTATTTCACAAATGTATGTCATCGTTTTCTTTTCTTTTCGCATTCACTGTTGTGAAATAACATTTTGCTTGGGCTGTGATGCTAACCCCATGCCCACCCCTGGAATAAAAGTGATTTCTATGTTAAGAGCAGTTTCAGCAAAGCAGGATTTTTACTGGCTCTAACTGAAACCATCTTTCTCTGTTAAGTCCTGTGGAGTGCTGATTTGTCCTGATAATGACTGCCTTCAGCGGCATGCTTCTGACTGATTAACCACCATGAAGGGAGCTTTCACTGTTTATAAATAGGGATTAGGAAGTTCTTACAGTCATAAAAAGAAGGGTATTTCCAGGTAGCCTCCCAAAATAAAAGTTAAAACATGGCCTCATGGTACTTTTCATGAAATGCTGTGTTTAATCCACCTGTCACAATTGGCTGTCTTTGGAAAGTGCTGATTTTGAAACGTGTCTTTTAAGACTCATTGCTGAATTTGCGTACAGTGACATGATTGGTTGGCACACATGTAAAAAAAAATGCCATTTTAATTAAAACAATCAATTACTAAACTTGCGCTTTATCTTGCTGCCATGTAAACGTTGGCCAACATGTCAAGTAAGCCTGGGCTCTCACAATTTAACCCTGCAACCATACAGGCGTGTTTATTGAATTGCATTGAATATTTTCCAAACCGATTGCTCTCGAACCTCGTCTTGCATTATTCTTTGTGCAATGTGGGGAAATGGGGTCATTCATATTGGACCTAAGAAAGATTGATCAGAGTATTTTCTAAATGATGAGAAGCTTGGAACTGTGGAGGAGCAGAGAGGTTTAGGGGTCCAAGTTCAGAAATCACTAAAAGCTAGTGGACAGAATTAGAACCTCCTCCGTTCCCACTATCCAGTGGCCTAAAGACTCCTTCCAGGTGAAACAGTGATTTACTGCTACTTATTTCAATTTAGTATACTGTATTCGCTGCTCACGATATAGTCTCCTCTACATTGGGGAGACCAAGCGTAGATTGGGTGACCGCTTTGCGGAGCACCTCCGTTCAGTCCACACATGTGACCCCAAGCTTCCAGTCGCCTGTCACTTTAATTCTCCACTGCATTTCCACTCTGACCTCTCCGTCCTCAGTCTCCTACACTGTTCCAACGAAGCTCAACGCAAGCTTGAGGAACAGCACCTCATCTTTCGTTTATGCACTTTACAGCCTTCTGAATTCAACATTGAGTTAAAAAATTTCAGATCGTAACAGCGGCCAATCTTTAGCTCCCTTCCCCGCCCCCCCCCCCCTCACCCCCTCAGAGCCTCTTTCTTTCTTTCTATTTTTCTCCTTGTCTCTAATGGCAGTTGGTCATTATCCCAGCAATCACACCCCATTTTGATTAATGTTTTTCTAACTCCTGGCATTCCCATTTGAATTTGGGCCATCATCTTTTTTGTCTCTCGAATCTCTCCTGTCTTCCACCCTATCACAGACCTTCCCTATTGCTCTTTCTTCTCCTCCTCCTTTCAGTGCTTCTTAAGAATCTATTCTTTTCGAACACTCTCCAGTTCTGATGAAAGATTATCGACCCGCAACGTTAATCTGCTTCCTCTCCACAGATGCTGCCTGACCTGCTGAGATTTCCAGCATTTTCTGTTTTTATTCCAGTTTCCAGCATCTGCAGTATTTTGCTTTTATAGGCAGTTATTAATATCAGTGGTTCAACATGGGGATCAGTTACTAGTGCAGTTATGTTTGTATCTTCTTCATCTGTATCATTGATCTGGATGATGGCATCGGGGTAACTGTCCACAAGTTTGCAGATGATGCAAAGAAACACGCAGATGGAAAGTCCTTAGATGAGAAAAATAGAATACAGGCAGATCTAGATATGATGGGGAAATGGGCCTGCATCTAGCAGATGTCATTTCAAATAGATAAATGTAGTGTTATGAACGTGGGTAAGGGCAAGGGCAAGCATGTGTATACCATGTAGGGTTGCTTGCTCAAGGCTACTAAGCAGGAGAAAGATGTGGGTGTTATAGTGCATGAATCTGTGAAAGTCCATTACCGGGTGTGTCTCAAGGCTATTGCGAAAGCAAATAGTGTGTCAGGATATATTGCCAGGATAATTGAATACAAAACAAGAAATACTATACTCTCTTTTTATTAGGCCATATTGAGAATACCATGTCCAGTTTTGGTGGGTCATATAAAGGCCCTAGGAAAGGTTCAGAGGAGGGGTACTAGATTGATGCCTCGTTTTGAGGCACTTGGTTACCACGATAAGCTTAGAGAGCTGGGAATTTGCTTTGGTGTTTTTAAAATGATGAAAGCATTATATTCGATCGAAGTGGATGGGCTGTTTGAATTAGATAGGTTAAGGTTGACTGGGGGACTTGAGTCATTGACCTAAGGAACAAGTCAGCACATGCAGTGAGTGCAGATGCACTGCAAACATTCAAAAGGGACCTGGACACATTCCTGAGTTTATCCTAAAATGTCCGAAGTTCCCTTTTCTCTTTTTTTGCCTCTCCCATGAGATTGGGTGCCTCGGCTATGCTATGCAGAAGTTACACCATGGCAGTCTAGGATAGAGGAGAGGCTTGATAGAACAGTTGATCTTTTCTTGTCCTTTGTTTTTATCTGTCTGTATGCATTGGAAGAGACCTAGGGGTAGGTTGTCTGACTGATCTTTTGGGCAATGGTATGTGGGGCTAGTAGAGAGGAGGATGGAAGGATTAACAGAAGGGGAGGAAAACGAATGGCAATTTGTAATAATGATGTACTACATGATAAAATAATATTAGTGTTTAGAAAATATATAAATCACATTACATTGCTGTGAAAATATCACAAATGCCATTTTATGAAAGCAGTTCCCCTTAAAAGTTTACTATCTGTGCTGCTGCCCAAATACTATAACAGTTAATGAATAGTTAGTCATCTGTGACTTTGAGTTGGGATTCAGACGGAATGGACTTGCACAGCTTTACTTTCACCAATGCAAGTCCTTTGGTAACTGTGACAAATTATTTTTCCAGGAGACAGTATTCAGGAACTTCCCACAGGCCAGTACATAATGCAGTGTATCATGCAGGTCCTATAAAGAGCTTGGAGGCAGCACTGAGTAAAATCTGCACTTCCACATTACCCTGCTTACGCTTCCAAATCCTCGTGTATGACACCAACATACTCTGGAAAATTGTCAGCAACAAATCTCATAAAACACTATCTTCACCAGCCTCACTATAATGCTCTCTCATACACCTCAAAACTCTTGGAACTGGAGGGAGGTATGCAGTGGTATTCCCCAGGGTTCAGTACTGGGATCACTGCTATTTTTTATATATATTCAGGACTTGGACTTGTGGGTACAGAGCCCAAATTCAAAATGTGCAGGTAATACAAAACTTGAAAATATAGTAAACAGTGAAGCTAGATAGTAGCAGAATTTAAGAGGACACAGACTGGTTGGTGGAATGGGTGGACACATGGCAGAGGAAATTCAATATATTTTGGTAAGAAGATTGAGGAGAAACAATACAAGCTAAATGGTACTATTATGCTCATAATAAAGGATGAAACTGAGTACTGCATACAATGAGTAAGTGTGACCTTAGCTCCTTTAATTGAACTTCAGAGTGCTGGGACAGCATGGGAGGCCTGCTTATATACAGTGCTCCCAAGGGATGCTGGGATCCCTTGGGACTCCAACAGGTAGGCCCTCTGGTGGTGGTGTGATACAGGTTGCCAAGGGTTACATTGATAACAGGTACAATTTTAAACGGGGTGGAAGAACAGAGAGACTTGAGGCTGTTTGTGCACAAATCTTTGAAGGTAGTAGGACAGTTTAACAAAGCAGTTAATGAAGCATATGGGATCCTGGGCTTTATCAATAGAGGCATAGAGTACAAAATCCAGGAATGCTGAACCTATTTAAAACACTAGTTCGGCCGCAACTGGAGTATTATGTACAATTCGGCACCACACTTCAGGAAGGACTTGAAGGCTTTGGAGAAGGTGCAGAAGAGATTTACTGGAATGGTTCCAGGGATAAGGAATTACAGTTACGTGATAGACTGGAGAAGCTGGGGTCATTCTCCTTGGAGCAGAGAAGGGTGAGAGGTGTTTAAACCCATGAAGGGTTTGATGGACAAAATAAAGAGAAACTGTTTCAAGAGGCTGATGGGTCAATAACCAGTGGGCACAGATTTAAGGTGATTGGCAAAAGAATCAGACAACATAAAGAAATGCATAGTTTTGATTTGGAATGCACTGTCTGATAGGTTGGTGGAAACAAATTAAATAGTAGCTTTCAAAAGGGAATTGGATACGTACGTAAAGGAGAAAAATATTGCAGGGCTATGAGGAAAGAGCCAGGGAATGGGATTAACTGGATTGCTCTTCGAAAGAGGCGGTTCAGATTCGTTGGGCTGAATGGCTTCCTTCAGTGCTGTACAATTCTATGATTCTATAATATTCCATGACACATCTCAGAACTCTCACTATAACATTGTCTGATGTGAATCATGATGCTCTCAATATATTTCAAACCACGCTCTGATCTCCCGTATACTACTCATATCATCATTTTCTGATCCATCATCATCATAGGTAGTCCCTCGAAACGAGGATGACTTGCTTCCACGCAAAAAAGGGATGAGTGTTTCAATGAAGGACCTAATATTCCAGATACCGAACTACATTTTGAAGGGTGGAAGATGCCTGTGCATGGATTTTTTTAACGTGTGGTGGCCGTTGCACACCAGCCACTACACAGGCTTGACAGACCTAGGTCTTGGTCCAGTGGCAAGGATTACCCAAGACGACTGGAGACCAGCTCTGCTACATGGGCCTAGTGCACACATAGTTCTGATAGACCCCATATCATTCACTGTAACACACTGATTTTCACTATACTGCTCCATGTACCTTTGTATACCATAACTGAAGTAATGCATACTTAGGAGCATTACCTCTGTAATGTGTCTTGATATTACATGCTTTTCCTCACTGCTCAAAGATCAGTGTTAAAGGAAGGACTGTTGCATAAAATTCAATGCCATTCTTAGGTGTGTAGATAGGTTTAATGAACAGGTAGTTTATGTCACTTACATATGACACTGTTATGGGGTCTCTGAAATGGGAATCTTATTTACTGAAGGATGCAGTTGCTTGACAATATTTCCAAAAGGCCTTCGATAAGGTGCCACATTATAGATGAATGAATAAGGCCACAGCATGCGGAGTCAGGGAACTCGTAGCAGAATGGATAGCTAGCTGGCTTCAAGACACAAAGCAGAGAGAAAGAAAAAGAAAGACTTGGATTTATGTAACGCTTTTCACGACCACCGGATATCTCAAAGCTCTTTGCAGCCAATTAAGTACTTTTGGAGTGTAGTCACTGTTGTAAAGATTTGTAGTGCGAGTAAGGGTAAAGGGTAGCTATTCACAGTGGCAGAAGGTGTTCCACAAGGATCAATACTGGGACTACGATTGTTCACAATTTACATTCACGATTTAGATTTTGGAATCAAAAACACAATTTCTACATTTTTGGTGACACCTAATTGGGGGGGGAGAGGAGCAGGAAAATCAATACTGAAGAGGAGTACAACAAATTGCAAGAAGACATGAATAAACTTTCATAATTGGCATATATTTGGCAAATGAATTTCAACACAGATAAATGTGAGGTATTGCATTTTGGTATAAAAATAAAGAGGTCACATATTACTTGGAAAAAGAATCAAAATGGGGTCAATAAAAAAAGAGAACTCCGAGTAGAAATACACCAATCATTAAAGTAACAACGCAGGTTAGAAGGGCCATAAAAAAGCAAACAAAACATTCGGGTTTATTTCTCAAGGGATAGAATTGAAAAGTGGTGAAGTTATGCTAAATTTGTATCAATTATTGGCGGGAGGCGAACGCCACTGGCCGAAGGGACTCCCGGGCCGGCGTTTAAACGGCCGAAGGGACTCCGGATACCCGGCGACTAACCGTACAAAGGGATTCCGGGGCCGGCGATTAACCAGCCGAAGGGACTCCGTATACCCGGCGATTAACCGTACAAAGGGACTCCGGGGCCGGCGATTAACCGGCCGAAGGGACTCCGGATACCCGACAACTAACCGTACAAAGGGACTCCGGGGCCGGCGATTAACCGGCCGAAGGGACTCCGTATACCCGGCGATTAACCGGCCGAAGGGACTCTGGGACCGACGATTAACCAGCTGAAGGGACTCCAGGGCTGGCGTTTAACCAGCCAAAGGGACTCCAGGGCTGGCATTTAATCGGCCAAAGGGACTCCAGGGCTGGCGTTTAACCGGCCAAAGGACTCCGGGGCCGGCGTTTAACCGGCCAAAGGGACTCCGGGGCTGGCATTTAATCGGCCAAAGGGACTCCAGGGCTGGCGTTTAACCGGCCAAAGGACTCCAGGGCCGGCGTTTAACCGGCCAAAGGGACTCCGGGGCCGGCCCAGGACAACACAAGAAACTACCCGGAACTAATGCTCAACACACCCAGCTTGCGCTTGGGCCCCCGGCAGCGTCCGGGCCTCTCCCCGGCTGCGTCCGGGCATTCGGGCCCCCTTCCGGGACGCCTGGGCCTTTACTTCCCCATGGTGCTCCGTGTGTGGCCTCTCCAGGGCTTCGTGCAGCTGCAGAGGGCTGGCAGCGACCATGGAGCAGTGTCAAGGGAGTAACCTACTACTGATTTACATCTTAAACTTTTAATCAACTTGAGAAACTTTTTAAACAATTTGGGAAAACTTTTAAACAACTTGGAAACATTTTCTTTTTTTTAAAACCTCTGGGGAAACTTAAATAACTTTGAAAAACTTTGTTTTTTAAACTTTGGAAGAAACTTTTAAAACATCCCTCGGAACCCCAGCGGACAACTGACCTTCCTAATGCCTGCACCCAACCAAGCCTCGGGCCATCTACCATCAAGGGTGCTACTCGGCGACGAGCTTGCAGCTAACATCTCGCCGTAGGCAATTAGGCTCATACAGCAGTGCCTGGTCTCCAGTCGTCTTGGACCCTCTTGCCACTGGACCAAGGCCTTGCTCAGCTAAGCCCGTGTGGTTGCCGGTGTGCAACGGCCACCCCATGTTAAAAGAACTCACACACAGGCATCTTTGTTAACATGAAGTTCGGGACCTGGAACGTCAGGACCCTCATGGACAACTCCAACAGCGACAGGCCGGAATGTCGTATCGCCATAGTTGCCCGAGAACTTAGATGCTTTGACATTGACATCGCCGCCCTAAGTGAGACCCGGCATGCAGGGGAAGGCCAGCTCAAGGAACAAAGTGGAAGTTACACCTTTTTCTGGAAAGGAAAACCAGAGGAAGAACGCCGCCTTCACGGAGTCGGCTTCGCCATCAAAAATGAGCTGGTCGACCGCCTCAAAGACTCCCCCTGTGGGGTTAACGAATGCCTCATGACACTTTGACTCACCCTATCCCGGAACCAATGCGCCACAGTCATCAGCACGTATGCCCCAACACTCGATGCAACGGATGAGATCAAAGAGGGTTTTTATTCCAACCTCGCAACATCCCTGCCCTGCGTCCCCCCGGGCGATCAATTGATCCTCCGAGATGACTTCAACACCAGGGTCGGCAAAGACACAGCCCTCTGGGGAGGCATGGCTGGCAGAGAAGGGGTAGGGAAAGCCAACTCCAACGTTACCCTACTCCTGACAAAATGTCTAGAACATGAACTCCTCATCACCAACACATTGATCCACCAGAGGGACAAATACAAGGCATCTTGGTAACACCCTCGCTCCAAACACTGGCACCTGCTCGACTATGTCATCATCTGAACCAGGGATTGCAAGGATGTACGCATCATCCGGGCCATGACAGGAGCTGACGGCTGCTGAGCAGACCATCGTCTAATCCAATCCATAATCGACATTAACATAGCCCCAAAGCAGAGGGGACAGCAGAAGCAGTGCCGCAAAAAAGTCAATGCCGGGGCACTTAAAGACCCAGCTAAGGAACCCTATACAGCTAGCGCCTCACAGCTAACCTGACGTGCCTTGATGACCCTGAGATGCTGAATGCCCTCCAGGCCTCCATAACGAGTGCTGTGAAGTGACACTCGGTCACTCAATCAGAAAACACCAGGACTGGTTTGATGAGAATGATCAGGAGATCCAAGAACTAATAGATCACAAGCGCAGAGCATTTCTGAGCCTCAAGCAACAACCCAACTCAGGAGCAGTAAAACAGCATTACAGGCAGCTCAAGGCTGAGGTCCAACAAAAAACCCGGACCTAAAGAACAGGTGGTGGATGGAGAAAGCACAGGAGATACAACAACTGGCCGACAGCCACGATATGCTAGGATTCTTTATCGCAGTCAAGACCACCTACGGTCCAAACTCCCAAGGCCCCACCCCACTGCTGGCCAAGAATGAGGAAACACTCATCAAGGACATCGAGGCTGTCAGGATCTGCTGGAAGGAGCACTTCGAAGATATCCTCAATCGAGACTCTGCCTTTGACTCGAGTGTTCTCGACTCCATCCCGCAGCATGCGACCTGCCACCACCTCAGTGAAACCCCAACAGTGCATGAGGTAGGAAAAGCCATAAAACTGCTCAAGAACAACAAGATTACGGGAGCGAATGGAATCCCTGCTGAGGCGCTAAAGTATGGCGGAGACGCGCTGTTGGCGTGGGTCCATTACCTCATCTCTCTCATCTGGAGGGAGGAGAGCATGCCGGGAGATCTTCGAGATGCAGTGATCATGACCATCTTTAAAAAAGGGGACAAGTCCGACTGCGGCAATTACAGGGGAATCTCCCTGCTATCAGCCACTGGGAAGGTTGTTGCTAGGGTTCTCCTCAACCGTCTTCTGCCTGTGGCTGAGGAGCTCCTCCCGGAATCACAGTGCAGATTTCATCCACTACAGGGCATGATCTTTGCAGCGCGACGGCTGCAGGAAAAATGCATGGCCTTCTTCAACCTTACAAAGGCCTTTGACACTGTCAACCGCGAGGGTCTATGGAGCGTCCGCCTCCTTTTTGGATGCCCCCAAAAGTTTGTCAACATCCTTCGCCAGGATGAATGGGCTAGGTCTCTTTTCTCTTGAAAAGAGAAGGCTGAGGAGTGACCTAATAGAGGTATTTAAAATTCTGAAGGGTTTTCATTGAGTAGACACAGAGAAAGTGTTTCCACTTATGGGGAAGAGCATAACTAGACATTATCAATATAAGTTAATCACCAAGAAATCAAACAGGGAATTCAGAAGAAACTACCTTCCCCAGAGAGTGGTGAGAATGTGGAAGCGCTATCATAGGGGGTGGTTGAGGCAAACACTAGAGATACATTAAAGGTGAGGCTACATAAGCATATGAGGGAGAAGGGAATAGAGGGTTATACTGTTAGAGTTAGATAACGAAAGACGGGAGGAGGCTCAAGTGGAGCATAAACTCCGGCATGGACTGATTAGGTCGAATGGCCTTTTTCTCTGCTTTATATATTCTATGTAATCCTATGTAAAATCAGATAGCAACAACAAAGTACAGTCAATCCCACTTACTAGGTGCCCAGTTTTAATGGATTCCTGCCTATAATGTGCTGCATCAAATGTGTTGAGTTGTATGCAGCATTACTGTGTGGTACTACTATTCACAAACAGCAAATACATTACCCATTTACAACATTGTATGTGAGCAGTATTCTATTCATATGAAGACATTTCAATCTGTAGCACTGGAGATCATCGCCTACTGCAAGTTTTAACTACCCAATGATAAATATTAAATACTAAAGTAGCAATGGATGTCTCTGCTCACTCTTTTGCACCCCTTCAGAGGCAGTGGAGGGTAGCATAGGCTACAAACAACAAGGCAACTCCCTCATACCATGCTGCCTGTAGCCCCTGATTCTCTCCACAGTTCTGTTGATTCCCACTCATTGTGGCTTCCGATCTGACAGCTAATCTAAAATACAAATGCGAATGGCATGATGTATAATAATTTTTCCCATTTTATGTTATGTTTGTTGATTCTTTACAGGAGGGTTTCTGAGCAGCTCTGAAAGGTAAAGTTCGGTAGTTTTACCAGATGAAATTGGTGTTCTTTATATGTGGGATTTAATGTAGTAGAAGCTTCTGTTTTTGTTGAATACTCCAGTGACTATGAAGTTGAAAGCTTTCCTTAGAAACCTGTTGATTGGAATATGCACTCTATACAGTACACTCAAAATATTCTGACATTGCTTTAGAAAGACTTGGATTTATATAGCACCTTTCATGACCACTGGACGTCTCAAAACACTTTACAGCCAATCAAGTATTTTTGGAGGAAAGTCATTGTTGTAATTTTTAGTCTGCCATTTTCTGATAATTTAATAAAAATTCCTCTTGTACGAAGAGTGACTGGGCGGTGTAATCAAAATGTATTGAAGGAGCGCAGCATAAAAGGAGACCAGCAAATAGTATAAATTTAAATACCACATTGAGAAAAAGATTTATCTCTGAGCAAATACTTATCATTCCGAGTACGTACCCTGCTCGTATTCCCCTCTAAACTAATAAGGTGTCTAACATCAAAATACCTGAGCCAGAACAAAGGTAATTTTGTAAATAGAATATTCTGCGTCAACTGCTGTTATTACATAGCACTGAAAATCTGATGTATATTTCATGAAATTTAATAGTGATCTGCTTTTGTAAGAAGAGGCAGATATGTTTTGCATCACTGAACCATATCCTGATAAAATATCTGGGTGGAAACTAATTGGACCCCAACCTCCTCAATCCCCACGTTCTTGTAGCTATCAGTTCAAGGGCTATTGAACCATGCAGTAGGTCAAGGTTTAACACATCAGTAACACACAATAACATGCCTTAGCCCTGAGAAAGGTAGGTTAATCCCTTGATATTTACTTTTGTCTGTACTATGGGAATTCTCACACGCAGCAGCCATGCTGCAAAGGCCTGAGCCTAGTTATTGTCAGCTACTGACCAATTGTGTCTCTCTATAGCGCTGAATGATTCAATTACGTGTGAGCCTTTGCTCTCCCATACCCCAATGATGTAATGTTGAGTAATGCTGAACAAGAGCCTATTGGCAAGTCCTGCCTCGCTCCTGTGGCTGACATTTTAACCAAGGAATTAATATTCAGTTATAGAACCATAGATGTGTTCAATAAAGGAGGCCATTTGACCCATCTTGTCTGTGGTGGCAGTTCAGAACTACTGCACATGGCTCTGCTCTCACCCATAGCCCTGTGCCATCCCCTGCTTCAAATATTTGTTCACTTATACCTTACAACATCTAATTGTGTCTGCCTCAACTATTCCATGTGGCAAAGTATTTCATGCTCCAACAACCTTTGTTGTCAATAAATCCTTTGAGTATAGAAGATTAAGGAGTGATCTACTTGAGGTGTTTAAGATGATTAAATGATTTGATAATGTGGATAGGGAGAAACTATTTCCTCTGATGGGATAGTCCAGAATGATGGTGGTGGTGGAGCGGGTAGGGACGGGGGGAGGAGGATGGGTAGGGTGGGGGGGGCACGGGTAAAGTGGGTGGTGGGGTGCGGGTATGGTAGGGGTGGGGGTGGGTAGGGTGGGGATGGGGGCGCGGGTAGGGTGGAGGTGCATAACCTTAAAATTAGAGCTAGGATGTTCAGGGGTGATGGCAGTAAGCACTTCTTCGCACAAAGGCAAGTGGAAATATGAAACTATCTTCCCCCAAAAAGCCAATGAGGCTAGGTCCATTGAAAATTTCTAAACTTGAATTAATAGATTTTTGTGAGGTAGGGGTATTAAGGGATATGGAGCCAAGGTGGGTAAATTGAGTTAAAATACAGAGCAGCCATGATCTAATTGAAGGCAGAATTGAGGGGATGAATGGCCTGCTCCTATTCCTGCGTTCTTATTTAGCCATTTTTGAGTCATCATATTAACCCAGAGAAGAATGTGTGGTGCAACACATGAATGTGGTCTGGAATAAACTTTCATTATCCTTTCCAAATTCCATGTTGTTTGATGCAAATTGCCTCTGGAGAATGTCATCCACTGCATATTGCCAAGTAAACAAAGGTTGGCAGAGAACGTTTCAAGGACAGTGGTACTTCTTTAAATGTCAAAGTTGCCAAGATTTGTTTACATTCGTTGATTTTAAAACGCTTAATATTTATTAAAAAGTTAAAGCTACTATCATCATAAAGCTACTGTCTGGGAGAAACTATCGAGCCTGACAGTGGGACAAAGCTTAATTGTGCCATTTCAAGTTTGTAATGTGTGTTTATGTATAAATGTGTGTTCATTGTGTGATGCCCGAGGTTTAATGACTGTTTGCTGATCTACTCCCTCATGGTGTCTGCCTCAGTAACTCCTTCCATTCAATTCCCTCAGTGATGTCAACAACACTCAATACAGAAAGGGAAAAATATTCGGAAAAAATAAATTAGCAGAAATAAACAAAAAAAATGATCAAATCAACCATCATTCCTTTCGATCTTTATAAATGCCTGTCCTGGTGGTGAGACTCCCTCTTTCAGTGTTTTTTTTTCTTCAAGGTAATGAATTGAGCTGACCGAATAAATGCACAATGACATCAACTGCCAGCCTGGATCTTGAGTTTTGTTCTGAGATGCTATGTAATAACATTGTCCCTTCGGCTCCAGTACCTGAGATTTAATCCAACCCACTCCTTTTCCACCATTTTTCTCCCCTCTGTCCTGCAGGTGCTGTCATATTGAAGTGCGGTTTCATAGGCAGTGGAAGCCCTCTGATAGTTTGCTTAAGTAGGCCATTCTTCATGTGCAAGCCTAGACAGTGGTTACTCAATGATGGGGGAATCAGAGCTAAGTCCAATCCTATCCTCGCCCACAGTCTTTGTAAACACATTTTCCAGCAGGTGAAACTGGAGCAGAAACCATGGCTGATATTTTCTTCCCTCCCTATGGCACCAGCACTAAAGCCAATAACACTGATCCAACTGCAGCCTCAACTGAGATCTGTTAATTAAGCACAGACCATTATCAAACACTTGCCTGGATGAGTGCAGCTCCAACAACACTCACGAAGCTCGACACCATCCAGGATAAAGCAGCCCGCTTGATTGGCAGCCCATCCACCACCTTAAACATTCACTCCCTCCATCACCGACGGACTGTGTCTGCCGTTTGTACCATCTGCAAACTGCACTGCAGCAGCTCACTAAGGCTTCTTCGGCAGCACCTCCCAAATCCGCCACCCCTACCACCTAAAAGGACAAGGGCAGCAAGCACATGGGAACACCACCATCACCACGTTCCCCGCCAAGTCACACACCATCCTGACTTGGAAGTATATAACCATTCCTTCATCGTCGCTGGGTCAAAATCCTGGAACTCCTTCCCTATCAGCACTGTGGGAGTATCTTCACCTCATGGGCTGCAGCCGTTCAAGAAGGCAGCTCACCATCATCTTCTCAAGGGTGATTAGGGATGGACAATAAATGCTGGCCTTGCCAAAGATGCCCACATCCCAGGAACTAATAAAAAAAATGAATCATTGAATCATATACCACAGAAAAAGGCCATTCAGCCTATCGTGCCTGTACTGGCTCTTTCCAATTAGTCCCACTCCCCTGATCTTTCCCCATAGGCCTGTAATTCTTTCCTTATTAAGTATTTATCCAATTCCCTTTTTATATTTATTATTGAATCTGCCTCCACCACCCTTTCAGGCAGTGCATTCCAGATCATAACAAATGATCTGTGCAAAAAAAAAAATCTCCTCATCTCCCCTTTTGGTTCTTTTGCTAATAATCTTAAATCTGTATCCTCTGGTTCCTGCCACTGAAAACAGTTTCTCCGTATCTACTCTATCAAAACCCTTCATAATTTCGAACACCTCTGTTAAATCTTTCCCTTAACCTTCTCTGCTCTAAGGAGAATGACCCAGTTTGTGTAGTCCCTCCACATAATGCAGACCTTTCTGGCTTATGTGACTTACTACCACAAGCAATTTATGCGCTACACAATCTGAATCTAATCCAGCTTAATGGAATGAAAAGTTCCTCTTTCTGCCGACTTTAAAAGTGCCAAGTAAATTGAGTTTGCTCCTTCTCAAACCAGTTCTTACTCTAAGCGCATGATTGCCAATAGTTCAGTTGTAATTCACATGAAATTGTTATTTTTAATCAGAAAAGTCACCAGAAGTGGAAATCAGCACAGGCTTGGTGGGCTGAATGGCCTTCTTCCATGCTGTAACCATTCTATGATTCTGTGATTCATCACAATGCCACTGCATAGGATGTTTTTCTGAGGTTAGAGTCGAGATCCATTGTTCAGGCAGAGAGCATGGAGTTTTATTTCACATTTGACCTGTACTATACCTAACCTGAGATGGCTTGTTTCTATGTTTTGGACGCAATTTTAATTTAATGACACATCTGCCAGTTTCATAGAATCATAGAAGTTTACAGCACAGAAAGAGGCCATTTGGCCTATTGTTCCTATGGTTCAAAGAGGTTTTTAAAAATGTGATTTTATTTGAAGAAAAGCAGGGGATTCTGACCACAATTCCTCCCTTAGCAACACCACGAATAACATATTTAACTGATCATTCATCTCATTGCTAAAATTAAAGGTCACTCCTTGTACAAACCCCTAGTTCTTGTCTAAAGTGCTCTGTTGCCTAATCTGGTGCTCCTTCAAGGTACTACCCCAGTGGCAACAACATAGGAGGTGGAAGGCCTGCTGAGAATCCATTGAGGGCACTTGAGTTGGCTGATGCGGGTGACCATAAAAGCACTGGCCGTACTGAGCCCAGTTGTAGACTGCAATGTCTAAGTGGCCAGGACAGTCTGGCCCAGCTGACTGTCTGGCACCAACACTGGCCGGTAGATGGAGTTAGGATGGAGATCAGCCATGATCTAGTTAACTGGCGGAATGACCGACTCCAGTTGCTATGTTCCTAAGCAAGCATGCTGTCATCCTGGGAGAAGAGGTATAACACTCCCATGGCACCACTGCCTCTTGCATGGCATTGTACTTCAACCCCCCACTGTGCTGCGTGACCACAGAGTGCAGGAGTGCTGTGCTGGTTTGGCAGTCCCAATCCATGCTTTTCTTCATGCCTGGCAAGCTGGAGAAGATATTGGGGCCGAGAGCCACAATGGCAACAGTCTGAGCTTGCATCGAAGTGTGTCAGGGCTGTCACCAATAGCTCCTTAATTGAGGATCTTGCTGCAGTGAGCACAGAGGTGACCACACACTCCATGGTTGGCTGCATTATTTTCATGTCCTTCACGATGATCCCACATAGGTTGCAGTTGGGCTCCTTCATACTGTGCGACCTAAGCTTGCTGGCAGGCAGTCTACTGTACTGAGACTCCATGCTGTTTGAGTGATGTGATGAGGTACTTCATAAATGAAATTTATTCTTTCTTGATGTTGAGTTTGGAGGCAGAAAATGGGAAATGTTTCATTCCTCACTCACTGATACCTTCATCCTGATAAACAAAATATCAAAAACATTTAAAGTCAATAAATAATAAAGAAAACTTGTATTATATGGAAGGGTCCTTGCAACTATGTATGTAGTCTCCTATCTCATTCCTCACCTCAATAATTATAAATATCCTTGATTTGTGTTTTTATTACTGTTTTTGTCGTGAGCTTTTTACCCTGTTCATCTATCATGCTAGAGCCGTACATGTTGGAAATTTATAGCATTTATAAAACAACTGCTCTTATTGGAGATAATGGAAAATTGGATATCAGCTCCTCCATCATCAGTGCAGCTTGTCCCTGTTCCAACATATCAGCTTTCTGCGAAGGTGGACACACAGCTTACCCAAATTGCAGCATGAAGTACGGGAGTTGTCACCACTACTATACACTAATCGCATACCGTACCAGATGGGAACCAATTGTCACCTTCTACTTGGTCTGTACTGTATGTGTGCAGAAATGACTTGGAGACAGACAGGAGCTATACAGTGTCATTCATCGGTGTATTAGTCCATTTTACATGGTTGGTCCAGATGGCACACTGTTGACTGACTCCTTTCAAAAGAAGCTGAACAAATATCTGGTTATGGAAGAAATTATAAAAGGGGATTGAATGTTATTGGACATGGATGATCAAATGTTCCATGAAGCACAATGGCTCCACTCCTGTGGGGAGCATAGAAAAGTATAACTGGTCGGGGCTGAATAATACAGATTGTGATTTTAGATTGCTACCTGGGGGTTCTTTTTCATTGCTTTTAGTCAAAAAGGTTTTGTCAAGTGATCAAATAAGCAGCTAAAGCACATGAGGTAGTCATTAATAGAGACCTAAAGATAATTTTGGGGGGAACTACCATTGTAGTTGTAGGTCCATGATGTTTATACATAACAATTCTGTCAGTGCTGTGAGCAGTGAAGAAGCTTCTTGTCTTGTTGAGGCCATCAAGGAAACCATATGCATTCTCTCACTGGATGATTGCAGTGCAAGGGATTGTGAATCTGCAGAGACTGGCATTTTATAATTCAGGGAAGGTAGGGCTCACCATCAGATTTGGGAAGAAATAAGAAAGATGTTTGGA
Source organism: Pristiophorus japonicus (assembly GCF_044704955.1). Taxonomy (NCBI): domain Eukaryota; kingdom Metazoa; phylum Chordata; class Chondrichthyes; family Pristiophoridae; genus Pristiophorus; species Pristiophorus japonicus. The sequence continues at coordinate 37,670,023 of NC_091980.1, forward strand.
GCACAGGGTTGAAATGGGGAACTTGGGGGAGGGAATTATACGCCCTCCTGCATATTTGCTCAAGTTCCAACCCTTCTCTCACTGGGGATCATTTGGGAGCTCTGCGAGAGATGCTGGGGCCATCTAGGGTGGAGCAAAGCATATTTATCTCCATTTACTGAGTTATTTGAAAGAAAGATCTTTCATCTTTGACATCAATGATCTAGACTTGAATATAGCGGTTATGATTAAGAAGTTTGCAGATGATACTAAAATCGGCTGTGTGGTTGATAATGAAGAAGAAAGCTGCGGACTTCAGGAAGACATCAATCAACTGGTCAGATGGGCAGTACAGTGGCAAATGGAATTTAATCCAGAGAAGTGTGAGATAATGCACTTGGGGAGAGCTAACAAGGCAAGGGAATATACATTAAATGGTAGGGCACTGAGAAGTGTAGAAGAAGAAAGGGACCTTGGAGTACATGTCCACAGATCCCTGAAGGTAGCAGGCCAGGCAGATAAGGTGGTTAAGAAGGCATACGGAATGCTAGCCTTTATTAGCCAGGGCATAGAAATACAAGAGCAGGGAGGTTATGCTTGAACTGTACAAAACATTGGTAAGGCCACAGCTGGAACACTGCATGCAGTTCTGGTCACCGCATTACAGGAAGGATGTGATCGCACTGGAGAGGGTGCAGAGGAGATTTACGAGGATATTACCAAGAGTGGAGAATCTTAGCTATGAGGACAAATTGGATAGGCTGGATTTGTTTTCCTTGGAACAGAGGGGAGACATCATTGAGGTGTATAAAATTATGAGGGGCCTAGATATAGTGGATAGAAAAGGCCTATTTCCCTTGGCAGAGAGGTCAACAACCAGGGGACATAAATTTAAAGTAATTGTTAGAAGGTTTAGAGGGAATTTGAAGGGAAGTTTCTTCACGCAGAGGGTTTTGGGGGTCTGGAACTCACTGCCTGAAAGGGTGGTAGAGGCAGAAACTCTCACCACATTTAAAAAGTACTTGGAAGTGCCGTAAGCTGCAGGGTTACGGACCTAGAGCTGGAAGGTGGGATTAGGCTGGATAGCCTCACGTTGGCTGGCACGGACACGATGGACCGAAATGGTCTCCTTCCGTGCTTTAAACTTCGATGATCCTATAATTCTAAGGAATCCATGGGTCTAGTTGGACTTTTACAGAGATGTTTTACCATGTATTTTGTTGCTGATAAAGAGACTGGGCTGACCAATTAGTGACGGGTAGTAAGTGAGGTCTTTTTTGGGGAGGGAATGTTCCTAGTATGTCCCAGTGTCCTACATGTTAAAGAAATACCTGAGCAGAGTCACAGTAGTCAAGGGTACTGTTAATGATCGACTGGATCGAATCAGTAACCCATTTTACACTCTGTCACTGAAGTCAATGGAAAGTAAAATTGGGAAGAATGCAAAACAGGTGTCCGCACTGAACTGACATTCTCCCCCTAGGCAGGTTAGGTTTAAAATTACCCTCATGGAACCTGGAGGGATAAACCTGTCACTAGGGGCTGTGATTTCGTCCAGATAATCCTGCGAGTCAATGCCCCAATGAGTAGGTTAGTCCGAGCTGGATTAGCAGCACAGAGCTTACCAGTGTTGAGTACTGGTAAGTTGTAAAGTTCTGGCTGGGTAAACTCCAGCAATATTCCTGTACACACTTTGAACTCAGCTAACCTGAACTTGAGTAAGTGGGGTGTGTCACTGCAGGGAGAGACTATGCACTCCATATCAAGTAAACAGAAGTCCTACCAGTATAACATCTCTGTTCCTGATGATAGCCCTCCCATCATCCTCAAGATGTGTGCCCTTAAGTAACCACTGTCCTCTGCCATCTCTTACTTGTATTCCATCTTTTCTTCTTCTTGGAAATGTGCTTGTGTTCGCCCTGTACCTAACACAGTTGATCTCTCTTACACTTCAAACAACTGCCCATTGGCGGAGAAATTCCCTACCTTAGCACAACCCTCTACCGCGGCGTTAAGTCAAGAACATGGCGACCGCCGCTCTTCCCTCAGCTGGTGGCAAGTCCCGCGGTGTTATCCATTTTTGATGTCCCAGTAAGGCTGCCATTCTGATGTAGCACCTGAAAAAAAAATGGTTTAGTGGTGACGTCACACCGACTTAATGTCACCACTTGACCCTAGCGCTTAAAGGAACAAATATCTTTCAGGTAAGTTTGCATTTAAACTTTTGGACTGAGTTTCTTTAATTTTATTGAAGTAGTGGCCTGCTACAATAGATGTTAACAGCTTTTTAAGTGTGTAGGGAGTGCTGTTGCATGCTTGCAAGGCATCGGATGGTAAAGGAAGGTTTCTGAGAAGACAGTAAATGCTGCAAATACTCAGCAGGTTAGGCAACATCCATGGAGAGAGAAACAGAGTTAATGTCTCAGCTCGAGATGCTGCCTGACCAGCTGAGTATTTCCAGCATTCTATGCTATATTTTCAGATTTACAGTATATGCTAGCAGAAGGAAGAGGAAGATAGAGTGGAGGAAGAACCCGAGGAGGAGGAAGTAGAAGAGAAGGAAGCCATAGAGGAGGAAGCAGTAGGAAGGATACAATCCTGAAAGCACCTTTCTGGCCGGGATATCTGGGATAATCATCTGTCTGCTTTATACATCTAACCATCCAATATGACATCAAAAAAATCAACTCATCAACCTTATGCATTCCCTTAGTGCCTGTCTGTGTGTGTGCCTTTGCCTATCCTACTGATGTCACACAGTCACCCCAGTGGCTACAGCATGGCTGGTGGAAGGCTGCTGACTTTCAGTGAGGGATGTTGCAAATGGCCTTGGTGGTCGACCTTGCTGGGAGTGTCAAATCAATCTTCTTCTACTTCTTCACTCTCCTCTCCCTCTTCTTGGCTATCCACTGGCTGGGCAGGCTGCATTTCGTGGGTATGTGAAATGAGGAAGGCACAAGGGTGGAGTTGTGGTGAGGGGAGAGCGGGAAATCAAGAGGTGCAAGCCGGAAGGAGGATAACATATGAGGATACCAGCATCTTGTATCCTTTCTGCCCCACCGCTGGCCAAGGGATCAGCCATGCCGCTGCCAAGAATGGTCTGCGCTGTCTCCTCCAAGGGAGTGAGGTGAGGCCAGGAATGAGAGACGTCCCTCGTGATTGGTGCAGATTGTTGGTAGGTGAGTGATTGGGGATGTGGGTCGTTCATTGAGCAGTTTGTGAGGAGGGAGGTGCAGTTGGCAGGAGGGAGCTTTTGAAAATGCATTCACTGACCTTGACCAGTGGTCTGAGGTCATGAAGCTTCTTTGGGCACTGAAGCCAGGTGGTGGGGGTGACACTGCTAGCACTGATGGCCTCGGTGATATGGTCCCACATTGTTCTTTCTGGAGGGCCTCTCGGTCCCTGTGGGTAGAGGACCTTTCTTGCAGTGTTGACCCCCTGCACAAAGCTGGAGTGCTTGGTGGGATACCCTGGGTGCCCCCTTCCCTGGCTTGCTGAGTCATTTGTGTTGGTGCTGAACCACTTTACCATTTTTTAAGCTGTGGAAGACAATTCAGCTTTATGAGCTGAAGACTGCCGTTTCGGACTTATTTTTGAAAGGCAGCAAGGGATAAAAAATGCATTTTTTCACTTGATTTTAATTTTTATTAGTTTTGAACGCATTGCCCCATTAAATCATAGCCCAATCGTTGCCCACAATTCATTGTGAACTCCACAGCCTTGCTCCCAGAGGCTGTAAGAAGCTGCAACGCCGCTCCTAGATGGGAACTTCAGGATGGATGCCTCCACCAACACCAATAAGTTACAAATTTGCGCTACAAATCTCTAGGCCCCAGCTCATATTTTTGCTCGGTGGCACTGTGGTCATTTTCAACAGCTGCAATCCTGAGGCCACGGTTTCTGCCGATGTCCAATTTTCCCCCCATTGACTTTATTTCAATACTTTCTAAAGTTATCCAAGGTGATATTATTCAAATTATGCACTTTTAAAGCCCGGGACTGAATTGACGATGTCCAGCATGGTTTCAGTGGGATCATTCCAAAGATGGTCTTGTTCTCTCTGTTATGCACCTTTGTATTTAATGCCTTAGTGGATCATCTGCTGTTGGCATGGTCACCTCCAAAGCCTTTGATAGGGTCTTGTACTATGTTCTAAACAGGTTACCATAATAAGGCCTCCCACAAAAGTTACCTTTATAGTATCCACTTTTCTCTCAAACTCACACTGCATGTTATAGCTCATCCTCTGCTCGTTTGTCATTACTGTTTTGAAATTAAGGCTTTCACAGGATTTTACTCTAATTTATTTTTCCCAAGACATCTTAACTGTGAGACTCATTCAGTCTTTCCTGGTCCCTGTTATTATATATGTGGACTTGTATTTACTCTGTACAGCCACCAGAGGGCTCACCCCCTGGAGTCCCAAGGGATCCCATAATCCCTTGGGAGCACAGGTATTTAAGGAGGCGTCACAGGTTGGTGAGGAACTCTGGAGATCAAAGACTAAAGACTAAAGTCACACTTTACTTTGAGCTCACAGTATTCAGTCTGACTCTTTCTCCATACAAAACAACTGGCGACGAGATACAGAAAGCGAACCCAAAGATGCAGAGAACAGCAGGCATCCTGGAGAAATTTTCAGAGGGAGATGATTGGGAAACTTTTGTGGAGCAACTCGACCAATACTTCGTGGCCAATGAGCTAGATGGGGAAGAGAGCCCTGCCAAACGAAGGCTGATCCTCCTCACCGTCTGTGGGGCACTAACGTATGGCCTCATGAAGAATCTGCTCACTCCAGCGAAACCCACGGAGAAATCGTACAACGATTTGTGCACACTGGTCTGAGAGCATTTGAACCCGAAGGAAAGCGTTCTGATGGCGAGGTACCGGTTCTACACCTACAAAAGGTCCGAAGGCCAGGAAGTGGCAATTTATGTCACCGAGCTAAGACGCCTTGCAGAACATTGAGAATTTGAAGGACATTTGGAGCACATGCTCAGAGACTTTTTCGTACTTGGCATTGGCCACGATACCATACTTCGCAAACTTTTGACTGTAGAGACCCCAACCTTGAGTAAGGCCATAGCGATAGCCCAGGCTTTCATTGCCACCAGTGACAATACAAAGCAAATCTCTCAGCACACAAGTGCTGCTACAAATACTGTGAACAAAGTGATGTTGTTTTCAAATCATAATGTACAAGGCAGGTCACACATACCTGCAACTGCATGTCCGCAGATGACTCAGAGTCCACCATCAAGGGTGATGAATGCAAGGCCATTAACACCTTGTTGGCACTGCGGGGGTGATCATTGTTTCCATTCATGCCGATTCAAAGCGTACGTTTGTAAGGGCTGTGGAACAATGGGATACATCCAATGAGTGTGCAGGCGAGCTGCAAAGCCTGTTAAACCTGCAAACCACCATGTTGCAGAGGAGGACAGATCCACGGAGGATCACAATGAACCAGAGCCTCAGATAGAGGAGCCAGAGGTACATGGGGTGCACACATTCACCATGAATTTTCCCCCGATAATGCTGAATGTTGAACTAAATGGGCTCCCAGTGTCAATAGAGCTGAACACGGGCGCGAGCCAGTCCATCATGGGCAAAAAGACTTTTGAAAGGTTGTGGTGCAACAAGGCCTCAAGGTCAGTCTTAACTCCAGTTCACACAAGACTTAAGAAATTACACGAAAGAACTGATTCCTGTAATTGGCAGTGCTACCATAAAGGTCTCCTACGATGGAGCGGTGCACAAGCTACCACTCTGGGTGGTACCGGGCGATGGTCCCACTCTGCTTGGCAGGAGCTGGCTGGGAAAGATACGCTGGAACTGGGACAACTTCCGAGCGCTATCGCTTGCTGACGACACTTCGTGTGCCCAGGTCTTAAACAAATTTCCTTCGCTGTTCGAACCAGGCATCGGGAAATTCCAAGGAGCAAAAGTGCAGATCCACCAAATTCCAGGGGCGCGACCCATCCATCACAAGGCGAGAGCAGTACCGCACATGATGAGAGAAAGAGTAGAGATCGAGCTAGACCGGCTGCAAAGAGAGGGCATCATTTCACAGATCGAGTTCAGCGAGTGGGCCAGTCCTATTGTCACAGTCCTCAAGGGAGTCGGCACCATCAGAATCTGTGGCAATTACAAAGTAACGATCAATCGTTTCTCCCTGCAGGACCAATACCCACTACCAATGGCCGACGACGTTTTTGCACCGCTGGCGGGAGGAAAGACGTTCACGGAGCTGGATCTGACTTCAGCCTACATGACGCTGGAACTGGAGGAGTCATCGAAGACCCTCACCTGCATCAACACGCACAAAGGTCTTTTTGTTAATAACAGATGCCCATTTGGAATCCGATCAGCAGCGGCGATATTCCAGAGAAACATGGAAAGTTTATTGAAGTCGGTCCCACACACCGTGGTCTTCCAGACATCTTGGTCACAGGTCGGAACACAGTCGAGCACCTGCAGAACCTGGAGGAGGTTCTTAGTTGACTCAACTGCATGGGGCTCAGGTTAAAACACTCAAAGTGCGTTTTCCTGACGCCTGAAGTGGAGTTCTTGAGAAGGAGGATTGGGAAAGAGGGAAGGGCATCAAGCCTACCAACTCGTAGACGGAGGCAATCGAGAATGCACCAAGGCCACAGAACATCACGGAGCTGCGGCCATTTCTGGGACTCTTGAACTACTTTGGTAACTTCTTACCGGGTCTCAGCACACTGTTAGAACCACTACATGTCTTACTACGAAAAGGGGGTGAATGGGTTTGGGGCAAAAGCCAAGAAAATGCTTTTGTAAAAGCGAGAAAATTGTTATGCTCAAACAAATTGCTTGTCTTGTATGATCCATGTAAGCGTTTGGTACCAGCATGTGATGTGTCGTCATATGGCGTCGGGTGTGTATTGCAACAAGCTAATGATTTCGGGAAACTGCAACCAGTTGCTTATGCATCCAGGTGTCTGTCTAAGGCTGAGAGAGCCTACAGCATGATTGAAAAAGAAGCATTAGCATGTGTCTATGGGGTAAAGAAAATGCATCAATACCTGTTTGGGCTAAAATTCGAATTGGAAACTGACCATAAGCCACTTATATCCCTGCTTTTCGACAGTAAAGGGATAAATACCAACGCATCGGCCCGCATCCAGAGATGGGCGTTCACGTTGTCCACATACAACTACACCAACCACCACAGGCCAGGCACAGAAAACTGCGTCGATGCTCTCAGTAGGCTGCCATTGCCCACCACGGGGGTGGAAATGGCGCAGCCCGCAGATCTAGCCATGGTTATGGAAGCATTTGAGAGTGAGCAATCACCCATCACTGGCCGGCAGATCAAAACCTGGACAACCCAGGACCCCTTATTATCTCTAGTCAAAAGCTGTGTGCTTCACAGGAGTTGGTCCATTGTCCCAGAGGAAATCTAGAAAGAGATAAAGCCATTCCAGCGGCACAAAGATGAATTGTCTATACAGGCAGACTGACTTCTGTGGGGCAATCGAGTGGTGGTCCCCAAGAAGGGCAGAGACACTTTCATCAATGACCTCCACAATACCCAACCAGACATCGTAATGATGAAAGCGATAGCCAGATCCCACGTATGATGGCCCGGTATCGATGCGGACTTAGAGTCCTGCGTTCACAGATGTAATACATGCTCGCAGTTAAGCAATGTGCCCAGGGAGGCGCCGCTAAGTTTATGGTCTTGGCCCTCCAAACCGTGGTCTCGGGTACACGTCGACTATGCAGGCCCGTTAAAAAATGTTCCTTGTGGTTGTAGACGCATACTCCAAGTGGATTGAATGTGAGATAATGTCGGTTAGCACGTCCACTACCACTACTGAAAGCTTGCGGGCCATGTTTGCCACACACAGCTTACCCGATGTCCTGGTGAGCGACAACGGGCCATGCTTTACCAGTGCTGATTTCAAAGAATTCATGACCCGTAACGGGATCAAACATGTCACATCTGCCCCATTTAAACCAGTGTCCAATAGTCAGGCAGCGAGAACAGTGCAAACCATCAAGCAAGCCTTGAAGAGGGTAACTGAAGGCTCACTGCAGACTTGCCTATCACGAGTCCTGCTTAGCTACCGCACGAGATCCCACTCACTCACTGGGATCCCATCTGCTGAACTGCTCATGAAAAAAGTACTTAAGACAAGGCCCTCGTCAGTTCACCCTGATCTACATGAACAGGTAGAGAGCAGGCGGCTTCAACAAAGTGCATACCATGATAGCGCAAATGTGTCACGCGAGATTGAAATCAATGATCCTGTATTTGTATTAAATTATGGACAAGGTTCCAAGTGGCTTCCCGGCACTGTCATGGCCAAAGAGGGGAGCAGGGTATTTTGGGTCAAACTTTCAAATGGACTCATTCACCAGAAATACTTGGACCAAATCAAACTCAGATTCACGGACTATCCTGAGCAACCCACCTTGGACCCTATCTTTTTTGATCCCCCAACATACACACCAGTAGATACCGGCAGCACGGTTGACCACGAAGCAGAACCCATCGTCCACAACAGCCCTGCAGGGTCCAACAAACCAGGCAGCCCAGCAAGGCCAGCTGCACAGCAGCCCAGCGAGAGCCCAACAAATGATTCAACAACACCAGCTTTCACACCGAGACGATCAACCAGGGCAAGAAGGGCCCCAGATCGATTCACATTGTAAATAGTTACACTTTTGACTTTGGCGGGGGAGTGTTGTTATATATGTGGACTTGTATTTACTCTGTACAGCCACCAGAGGGCTCATCCCCTGGAGTCTCAAGGGATCCCATAATCCCTTGGGAGCACAGGTATTTAAGGAGGCTTCACAGGTTGGAGAGGCACTCTAGGGACCTGCAATAAAAGACTATGGTCACACTTTACTTTGAGCTCAGTGTTCAGTCTGACTCTTTCTCCATACACAACACCTACAATCTCCAAGCTTTCAAAACATGAGCTTGATGCCATCGAATCACTAACCTTAATTTACCGTGTCACTTTTATTATTTTCAGTCTTGGTGTTGGGCCTGGATGCTTGACCTTTAATTTAAAAAATGAGAATCTGCGGTTTCCAGTCTGATGTATAAAATCTTATATGTTTTTACTGACTGACACATTGCTTTTCATAATCAAATATTCTGTCAATTTATGGAAACATTAATTGCATATGTAGTGGTGGTTCATTTTGTGTGTTGACAGCATATTACTCTAACTGAACATCACTGACATTTAACGCTTGGAATGAGCCCCAGCTCTCCTCCTTCAGCTACTAAATATACATCGATTCTCTCAGCTCAGGTAGATGCTAAAAGTAATGTCCTACTGTTTATTGTAATCATATCTGTGGTCTTCACAGGACCAATATGACAAAATAAATACAAGTGCAGTAATGCACGAAAAAAAGATAGATTTATTTCAAAAAGAAAGACTTGCATTTAAACTGCACCTTTCATAGAAAACATAGAAAATAGGGGCAGGAGTAGGCCATTAGGCCCTTCGAGCCTGCACTGCCATTCAATATGATCATGGTTGATCACTACCTCAGAACATCCCAAAGGGCTTTGCAGCCAGTGAAGAATTTTTGAAGTGTAGTCACTGTTGTAATGTAGGAAATGCAGCAGACAATTTGCACATAGCAAGTTCCCACAAACAACAGTGTGATAATGAACAGATAATCTGTTTTAGTGATGTTGGTTGATGGATAACAATTAATTAGGAGACCGAGGAGAGCTCCGATGCTCTTCTTCGAATAGTACCATGGGATCTTTTACATCTGCCTGAGAGTACAGATGGGGCCCCAGTTTAACGTCCTATCCAAAAGACACTGCATTGGAGTATCAGCCGAGGTTATGTACTCAAGTCTCTCGAGTGGGACTTGGTCCCACAGCCTTCTGACTCTGAGGCAAGAGTGCTACCCACTGACATCTAAATTGCACATATGCTTTAATTGCTCCATTTACATATGAAAAATATTTTCAAATTTTCACTTTGTCCTGACAGAAACTGCTTGCTCCCCCCTTCACTCTCAATAGATGGGTCTCAAATGTTATAGCCCCAATGAGAAATTCAGGGGAATATGATGCATGATTTCATGACATTGTATGACAAGCACAATAACATTATTTGAGTTTTTATTACAAAATAATTTGTAGTGGCAGATCTGATTGGCAATGCAGTGGCATCATCACACAATGGTGTTCAGAGGGACCTGGGTGTCCTTGTACACGAATCACTGCACGTTAACATACAGCAAGCAATGAAGAAAGCAAATGGTATGCTGGCCTTTATTGCAAGAGGATTTGAGTACAAAGATAAAAATGACTTACTACAATTAAACAGGGCCCTGGTGAATCTATACCTGGAGTGTTGTGTACAGTTTTGGTCTTGCCGAAGGAAGGATATACTTGCCATAAAGTATAGTGCAACAAAGGTTCATCAGACTGATTTCTGGGATGGGGAGGATTGTCCTAATGGAGGAGAGATTCAATGGACTAGGCCCATATACATTAGAGTTTAGAAGAATGAGAGGTGATCTCATTGACACATGCAAAATTAGTAGGGCTTGACAGGGTCGATGCAGAGAGGATGTTTCCCCTGGCCGGGGAGTCTAGAACCAGGGGACACAGTCTCAGAATAAGGGGATGGCCATTTAGAACTGAGATTGGGAGAAATGTTTTCACTCGGAGGATGGTGAATCTTTGGAATTTTCTACGCCAGAGGGTTATGGAGGCTCAGTCGTTGAGTATATTTAAGACAGAGATCGATAGATTTTGGGATATTAAGGGATATGGGGATAGTGCAGGAAAGTGGAGTTGAGGTAGAAGATCAGCCATGATCTTAATTGAATTGTGGAGCAGGCACGAGGGGCTGAATGGCCGACTCCTGATCCTATTTCTCATGATCTTATGTAAAGGCTTTTATTGTGCTGTCAGCTCTCCTCAGAAGACCACAGCACCGTCACTTGCTGAACATAGAAACATAGAAAAATAGAAAATAGGTGCAGGAGTAGGCCATTCGGCCCTTCGAGCCTGCACCACCATTCAATAAGAACATGGCTGATCGTTTACCTCAGTACCCCTTTCCTGCTTTCTCTCCATACCCCTTGATCCCTTTAGCCGTAAGGGCCACACCTAACTTTTTCTTGAATATATGCAACGAACTGGCATCAGCAACTCTCTGTGGTAGAGAACTCCACAGGTTAACAACTCTCTGAGTGAAGAAGTTTCTCCTCATCTCAGTGTTAAATGGCTTACCCCTTATCCTTAGACTGTGTCCCCTGGTTCTGGACTTCCCCAACATCGGGAACGTTCTTCCTGCATCTAACCTGTCCAGTCCCGTACAGAATGTTATATGTTTCTGTGAGATCCCCTCTCATCTTTCTAAACTCCAGTGAATACAGGTCCAGTCGATCCAGTCTCTCCTCATATGTCAGTCCTGCCATCCCGGGAATCAGTCTGATGAACCTTCGCTGCACTCCCTCAATAGCAAGAATGTCCTTCCTCAGATTAGGAGACCAAAACTCAAACTCAATATTCCAGGTGAGGCCAGGTACAACTGCAGTAAGACCTTCCTGCTCCTATGAAGTACTTTTGGTGTATAGTCACTGTTGCAATGTAGGAAAAACGGCAGCCAATTTGTGCACAGGAACTGCCACAAACAGCAACGTGATAATGACCAGATAAACTGTTTTGGTTATGTTGATTGAGGAAAAAATATTGGCCAGGACACAACTCCCCTGCCCTTCTTCAAAATAGTGCCATGGGATCTTTTATGTCCACCTGAGAAAGCAAGGGGGGCCTCGGTTTAACGTCTCATCTGAAAGACGGCTCCTCCAACAGTGCAGCACTCCCTCAGCATTGCACTAGTATGTCAGCCTAGATTTATGTGCTCAAGTTGTTGGAGTGGGATTGGAACCCACAACCTTCTGACTCAGAGGCGAGTGTGCTACCCACTCATAAATCCATGCTGACTTGGACCGATCCTGTCACTGCTTTCCAATATTTTCCCCACTACTGAGGTCAGGCTAACCGGTCTATAATTTCCCATTTTCTCTCTCCCTCCTTTTTTAAAAAGCAGTGTTACATTAGTTACCCTCCAGTCCATAGGAACTGATCCATGGTCAATAGACTGTTGGAAAATGATCACCAATGCATCCATTATTTCTAGGGCCACTTCCTTAAGTACTGTGGGATGTAGACTATCAGGCCCTGGGGATTTATTGGCCTTCAATCCCATCAATTTCGCTAACATAATTTCCCGACTAATAAGGATTTCCTTCAGCTCCTCCTTCTCACTAGAACCTCGGTCCCCTGTATTCCTGGTCAAATTGAAGCACTTACTCAAATTTTGGACTAAAAATGTTGTCAGATACAAACAGTGGCTGTATAAATCCTTTTCTTACGATTGAGAAGTATAGTTATACCTCTGTGAACATATGGGAAAATGTATTTAACCATTCGTGGAAATGTGACTTAACGCGTCACAAGCAAACTATGGGGCCGAAATTCAGGTGCACCAGAAAGCTGGCACACCTATGAGTTTTTAACTGCTACTCTTGGTGCAGTGAGTAAATCTATTTTCAGGACTTTGAATTTTTTCAAAGTCCTGCAGGAAATGAATCATAATGGAGGCGGGCCTTAGACTCAAAGCCAGGCTGACTGGTTGAAAATGCGTTGGTTGGGCTTATTATTATGATTTTTTATTATACATGTAAGAGAATCAAGGGATGTGAAGATAGGGTGGGAAAGTGGAGTTGAGGTAGAAGATCAGCCATGATCTTATTGAATGGCAGAGCAGGTTCAAGGGCTGCATGGCCTGATCCTGCTCCTATTTCTTGTGTTCTTATGCCTATTATAGGTTTAGGCATTTTCAACAGTTAGACCTTCTGGGTCAGCCAGTAAGTAGAAAGCAAATGCATCCTTTTGATGTTACAGGAACCTAATAATAACCAACGCAGATTATGTAACAAGGTTACAATGTAAGGGGACATTAAGTGACATCAAAAACCATGATCTAGAATACTGGATATATTTCCAGCTCATTATTTCTAAGGGGAGAGATGCAATTGTTTTTTAACTTTGGCCACTGGGCCACTAGGGAGGGTTTCGGCCAGGCTGTCCATTGGCGGCCCGACTGAACCCGGGTCCAGTATTTTGCTGGCCAATCAGCAATTCGGCCGGTAAAAATTCTTCCATTGTAGCCGCGGCAGTGGACCCTCCCCTTTAAGGGCCACCCTCAGTGTGGAGATTGTGCACCGGCAGAGAAACGTTCCGGGGGCACCGCTCGACGGGGAATTGAGGGAATCAGCTGAAAATGGCTGGTAAGTATTTTTTTTTAATCCCTTAAATTGGCGGTGGAATGGGGTTCAGGTCGAAAAATCCCCGAACTGAATTTAGGTCGGTCGGCCTGTTGACCCCAAAGTGGCGGCCATTCGATTTTTAGGAATGGCTGCCGCAAACAAAGAGACCCTGAATTTTGGCCCATATTGCTCTGAATCCAAACCAACGAGGATGTTGGGGAGATCTGTGGAGTTATACCAGCTCCTTGTATTAAAGGGGAGCTGTGTAGTTGGTGTTGATGTTATAGCTCCGAAGCAGATTCTGTTTCCTGAATCAATCATGGACCCTGCTCCAGAACACTCAGATTGCAGTGCCACCATGTTGCCTGACTGTTTTGCTGCACAGGAGAGTCTGACTGGATTTTACAAAAGGATCAGTGGCAGTACAAAGGTTTTCACATACCTGTCCCAGTCAGTGTTGACTCTGGGAGAATTTGTTTGGTTAGCCTCATTTGCATTTGATATGAGACTTCAGACGGTATGCTTACTACTGCCAATTTGCTTACCTCAGGTAGGCAGGAGGAAGGAATCAGGAAACAAAGACAATTTTAAAAGGTTTCCTGCTCTGCAATTAATTGCACTCGGCAAATTCGAAATAAAAACAGAAATTGCTGGAAACACTCAGCAGGTCAGGCAGCATCTGCGGAGGGAGAGAAGAGTTAATGGGGCTGAAATTGCCCTCTCCTTAAGGTCCGTTATTACCGCAAATCGGCGGCCATGCTGCGGAGTGGAGTGGCCACCGACTTTTCATGGAATGGCCGCTGATATCCCAATTGCCCTCTCGAGTTTTCCCGGCAGTGCCCCGATCACCCCCTAGTGCTCTGCTGCTGTCGATCCGTGTTAAGTGTGTCACCACTGTGCACACCGCCGATCTAACCCCCTCCCCACCCCCCCCGGCCTCGACGGCAACATTCCCCTCTGAAAATCTTCAGCCTGCCCGGCGGTGACAAAACCTGTTTTATCCCAGTGGTCCAGTGAGGCCCTGGCCTTCTGCAATGGCGGTGCGGCTTCCCTTAAAGGGGAGAATGCACTGCTGCTGCCGACATGATTTTTTTGGTCGGCCGACTGCCATGTCAGCCCGACAATTATGCCCCCTGGGTTCGGCCAGGCAACCTGGCATCCCCCCTTGGGTGCCAGGCCGTTGGCCCGGCCGAAACCCTCCCTGGTTGCCCAGTGGACCGAAGTTTTAAAATGGCGAAGGCTCTCCCCTTTAAGTGAAGGGGAGAGCCGAGGTGAGGCAGCGCCGTGATGACGTTATCGCGGTGGTCAGTCAGCACCACCCCGAACTTCCGCCCTTCAGGTGTTGCCACCCCTGCGTATCCGCCCCTCTCGTGTAGTCACCGCCCCTATTCAGAGTGACTTCCAGATCCAAATTTTAAAAAATAACAGCGAAATTTCACTCAAGAGGCGACCTCAACCACAGCTGTAGTAAAAACCATTGAAACGGGGTACGTGTGGCCCATTTTGGGCGGGGGGCAATTTCGGCCTCAATGTGTTCTAATATCGCCTTGTGTGGCTTGGTGTCAAATGTTGTCTGATGACACTCCTGTAAAGCACCTTGTGACCTTTGTAACCACATTAAAGGCGCAATTTAAATGCAAATTGTTTCGGTTGATGACCTTTCAAATTCAATCCCCTTTCAAATTTTAACCCGTATCTCCCCCTCCCCCCCCCGGCCCCTTGCTGCCTTAGCAATGGTGGATGCCAGTAGTACAAGCAGTCCTGACATCCAGTGTTGCAAACACATTAATGATGGAACATCCGTTCTACAATATTTTCCCTTCAGTTACCTCTTATTTGAATATGCTAAGCAAATCTGGACAGATGTATTCAGAGTCTCCTGACACTGCTAGAGCCAACAGAACAACCCATTCCCGATTGCTCCATTACCTTTCAAAATTGGGCAAGGCAGAAATACAACTCTTTCCATCATTTAATGTGGTGATTTAATCTCATTTTTACAGAGCGCTTGGCAAACCATTTGTTTCAAACACACAATGTAGTGACCTCAATCATCTGGAAACATGTCATCATATGACTTGTGCACGATGTCATCAGGATGAAAATAATGCAGGACCTTTCTCCCTTCTGAAATTAAAATAAAATTGTTTGCCAAACACTTTTATAATAGAAAACAATACTTGTATTTACATAGTAACTTATGAAATTCAGTGACTGCAATTATGTCAGTAAAGGCTGCCCCTTAAGGACATAGATGAAAGAACAACTCTTTATCAGTCAGTGGAGCATTAGTGTCACAGCTCCGATAGCGTGTTACTGCAAACTGAAGTATGGGCAGAGTTCCCTGAAAGATTCTCTACCATAGCAACAGCGCCCCTTTAGTACTTATCAAAGACTGAAGTAATGGTAATGACAGCTGTCCAGTTTCAACACACTTAATAAAAACATCCCAGTATCCAGTAATCAAGAAAAGAGACTGGATATCTTGTCGTCATTTCCACGAATACTTCTTAATAATATTGACTTATTCTGCTTCATAATGAGTTCCAAACAATCATTGGAAATTGCTAGCTTTAATCTCTAGCTTGAAGTCTGACAAAGTGTTTAATGTTGTATTAATGTTCCCTACAAGGAAATAATATAATATTGAATCAGTCGAATGCTGGCAGGCACCAGGCTGATGCAGATCAAGCATAAATTAAGCAGAAAATCCTGATAAGTTAAGTCAAAACTGAGCAGAGATTGCAAGCACAGTGCTCAGTCGATGATTTTAATGGTCAGAGAGTGAAAATCAGCAATTAACATTTTTAAATTCACGAGTATTTTTTTTGTTTTTAATTGAAGGCATTTGCATTTGTTGTTTCGATCGTTTTGCGTGAAATCCCACTGAACTTCACACCCTGGGCTATCATGTATCTGAGGTGAAATTGCCCAAGCACCTTTTACTGAGGTGGTTTTGAAATAATGGCCCGTAATGGTCAGCAATGAAGGAAAGGCACTCACTGTTCATTACGCTTACAGCTGGCCACAAATTTTTTGTGGGCTTTTGAGCGGCAACTTGCGACTACTCGTGATCCTTTTCAGCACGGTGCCCTCTACATGGGATCTGTGGCGTGTGTGAGCTGGACAAACATCAGCGAGGCTCTTCAACCAATCAGATTGAAGAATCTTCACTAAGCCACGCAGAGTTTAAATCAGGAAGTATTAATTAGAATATTTAATTCACTGTAAAATCATGACAGAAAGAGACATAAAGTAAGGGAAAGAAAGAAGGGATTGAGAAAGAGAAAAGAAACAAAGAAAAATGTTTAAATCTCCAACAATAATTCATATCTGAAGGAATAAGACTCCACACTTCAGTACCAATGAATTAATTGGCAGTAATTAAGTTTTAATTGGCAATAATTAAGATTTTCATGATGTTAAAAATTCACTTACACTTGAATGGACCAGCCCTAACTTTTTCTGGTGTTCTGCTGCATTTAGTGGATAACTCGTGGGTAAGTACTGCAACTTCACACCTTTCATGTATTTTAATGCTGAGACTCTCGGCGAGGTACCGAATTAGCGAAGCTTGTGGAGGAGCAGGGCATCTCAGACAGCAGTTTCCTGATTTACACAATTAACTGCGCATGAGTGTTCGGCGAAATTTGCTGTCCGATTTACTGCATAATAACAGTGACCACTGATCGCCGCACCGTGATTCTTAATGCAAAATCCGATCAATTGTAAAATGCCATGGCAGTGTACAAATTTAACCAATGAATAGCTATGTGCACTGTTTACCTACAACATGCTATTGGACTGGAGCAGCTGCTCTTACTGCTTGTCCCAGATTGGCCCAGAGTTTCCTGGAGACTAGTGCCATTGGAGAGGCACAGCTGCCCCCTTCGGTTCATTTTACACCATAACGCCCCAGGAAATTACGATGTAAGTGGGTTATGCCATTACTTACGCTGCGCTAAATTTTCCTGGCACTTTTTCACCGGTTAATACCTTTGCCGGAGATGTGCAAAAATGATTATCTTAGCTCCGCCCCCAAGTTAAGTCAATGCCAATTGCAAATTCCCTGGATTTCGTCTGTTTTCTTGCTGCAGCCCCTTATACTGAAAAATAATGGTGCAGGTGAAAGTATTTAAATTTATGAGTTCAAAACTGATTGATTAAAATGATATAAAATCTCTGCTCTTTCTTGATATTTTTAATTCTCAGCCAAAATCCATCTTGTTCATCATTGTATGTTAGTTTAGTAAATATTGTATGCACGATGTAGGGTACTGAAGTGCCTGCTGATGAATGTTAGAGTGGGCAAAAAAATCATTTAGGCTCGTTTTCGGGCCAAAAATGGTTGACATGCTTGCAGCACACATCAGAAGCTGCAGGTGAACGAGAGGTGTAGGGGGGAGGGGGCGGTGGGGGTGGGGAGCGGGCTTCCAACAGTCCACAGTCATCCTGTGGAGCCAGAATGAGCATTCCTACTCCTACTGGTTCCACATCAATGTAAGTTAAAAAGAAAAAACCCACCTTTGTTTCGGCGATCTCCAGTAGTTCCTTTTACGGACCACTGGTGAGGCCAAGAAGAAATTGAAGAAACTGCAATGGGCAGGTTTTGATGTATTTCAGGTGCCCTTTGGGTGTGGGAGATAGACCCCAAAATGAACATTTTTGCTTATGTTTTCTGCCAAGAAACAGGTGAAAGGAGGTTCAATTTTGCCATCTGTTGGAGACTTTTTAGATACCTTAGATTACTAATGTCGCATTATAAATTATTGGTAAAAGGAATCTGTAACTTAGAATGTTGCCGAAAACAGAATGTAGCAGCCTTGTGTGTCCATAACTCATAGACTATTCTCTGCAAGTGAACAAGTTCAGCATGGTGAAAGGATTTGAAATTTAGAATCCTATGACTTGGGTCCCTCCCGTAGCGACCTGCTGAATTGATGTAGATAGGGTAAGCCACAGGCTGCAATGCTCGGTACCCTGATTCACCATTATTTTACTGCAGTGTATTCAAATTACTTTTCCAGGAAATTTTGGAATAAGTTTACAATGGCAAGATCGGGGCATGAAATGGATCAGCCATGATCTTATTGAATGGCGGAGCAGGCTCGAGGGGCCAAATGGTAACTACTGCTCCTATCTCTTATATTCTTATGTTCTTATAGGGCATAAGTCACAGATCACACCATTCCAGGAAATTGTGGGCTTGTATCTAGATCTGTTGCAGACTAACTTTGGTCATCCTTGTTTTTTTAAACTAATATTCTTTTTCCTTTTGTTTAGTTGTGAGGTGATAATCGTGTTCTGGTTAGAGATATATCTATAAATGATGTGAAAATGATTGAAAATCTGCTGTTAGATGCGACTGTGAAACATGTAATGCATCTGTGGCAAGTGAGGAGTTTGCGACGAGGAGTCCTGGGGGAAGGATGAGAATGGCACTTCTCAGAGGGTTCATTACATAGAGGAAAAAATGATTTTTTAGTTACTGTAATCATTTTTTTAAGTCAAAATATTTATGCGAGGAACTGGTACGAAAATTCAATTGTGATTCCACCTGTGCTACACTTCCTTTATTGTGGCACGTTCATTCAGCACCAATGATTCCCTTCCATTTAACGTTCACCCACATTGCTATTAGATCATCTCACCCACACTTCACCTCACTGTAACACACCCTTCACTGATCAAGACTTGTATAATAAAGAAGTGTCATAATTGTGAGCCTTGAGCTAAGAGTAGATACTTAATAGACAATGTTATTATTAAGAGCATTGTATCAGAGGTGAAATGTGCTGCAATTGACAACCTTATAATGAGCATTTAAGGTTTACAACAGTTATTGTTAAAGCTGACAGCCTTAATAATAAGGAACATTATATTATAATTTTTATTAAACTGTACAGAGATGCTTATCTTAATGTTGAAGTAGCATTCTTGGGACCGCTTCGTGTACACTGCAACTGTGATGCATTAACTGCAGTAAGCACATCAGTATAATGTTGCAAATCACAGAAACAATTCTGTTTCTTGGTTAGTAAGAAATCGCACAGATAAAATGAATAGAGTTGAGAAGAAATATATTCCATGAAAAAAAAGAACAAACTAGCCAAGGATGAGATACTGGAGATGAATAAAGAGGTGAGGATAACATTGAACAGAAAGAATAAAGGCATACACAAGCTACACAAACAATAGAGGAGAGAATGAAAAAAGGCAATATAATGTGCTTAGGGAAGAGATTAAAAAGATAGTTAGGAAGGCAAAGGGGAAATATGAAATGAAAATATCAAAGAATATAAAAAAGAAATAGTATAGTAAGGCACAAAAGGAGAATTAAGATAGGGATAGGGCCACTAAGGGATGAGCAAGATAAACTCACAGTTGATACTGAACAGATATTCTGCCTCGCTGTTCATTGAAAAGGATACCAAAGAGAAAATGGTAACATTGGAAGAAGTCAAGAGCGATATTAAAAAGTTTAAAGTGGAATGAAAGGGGATATCAGACAAACTAACCAATCATGAGGACAAGACTCCAGGTCCAGATAGATTGCACCTGCAGATATTCAAAGAAACTAGAGAGGAGATAGCTGAGGCATTAATAGCTATATATACATATGAATTCATTAGAAAAAGGAACAGGGCCGGACGAATGGCGAAAAGCAAATGGAATTCCTATCTCAAAAAAAGGAGATAGAACCAGTCCAGTGAACTGTAGACCAGTTAGCTTAACGTCGGTGGTAGGAATGTGCAATGTGCAACTAGGCTACGTTGGTGTCCTGGGGAGGTCGCTTCCATCCATTGGAGGGGAAGAGAACCTCCCTGCATGCTGTGACTCCCTCCATAATCATCTGAAAGGGAGTCATGGGAGAGCCTGAGTGCAACCGTGCACCTTTGTGCAGTGCTTGTCAGTGTTTGCAATACCTCAATGCTGTAGAACACTGACTGAACAACTGTCAAAAAAAAGATGGCCATGGTCCATCAGATGATGTCATCAGACCAGCTTCCTGTTAATTGGCCGGGAACCTCGCTGGCGGGCTGTTAGATGAATATATTAAGCATTCATCAGCCAATACTAACTTCTAGCCTCATAGGTTTAATGAACTGACTTATTTTTACTTTGGCTATTTGAATGCTGAGAATTGGATACAAGAGTCTGAATGGTCTTTAGATGCCAACAAGTGGGAGTAGAGTTTCCGCTTAGTGCAATTAATGCTCCGGGTGCAAGTTGCGCCCAAAGTTGCACTAGTTTTGTGTAGTTTCTTTTGCTCAAGTTTCCACTGAAACAAATTTGCATATCACTGAACGAAAAATTTTTGATTTAAAAAATATTCCTCGATATATTTGAGTGGTAACTTGGTGCAGTTTGTTCAATACAACTGAAGATGTGTTTATCAAAAAAAATGAACATTTTTAATCAGAGTGTCTGGCTCATCTTCTGTGCATAACTCATTTTTAAATAATTAAAAGTGACTTTAAAAACACTATACAGTTTTATTTGCCAATTATATTAGTGTACAGTAGTCAGTTTCTTAGTACATTAAAAAAAAATATTCAAGAACCTTTAAAAATTTCCATGATTGACAAGATTTGCGCTGGACATAATTTGCCCTCAAAAGTTTGCGCTGGTTTGGTCGATTTCAGGTGAATTGCACCAAAAAAACAGTGCTTGTGAGTGGAAACACCAGGCCCCTATATCTAACTGTGAGGCCAGATCATGAAAAGAAGAATCTTCTCCATTAAAATGATTTTCTCCTAATATCTTAAAGAAAGAACTTGCATTTATATACCAGTTTTCACAACCTCGGACATCCCAACAAACCAATAAAATACTTTTGAAGTGTAGACACTGTTGCGATGTAGGAAACGCAGCAGCCAGATTGCCCACACAAGATCCTATAAACTGCAATGAAATTTATGTCCAGATCATCGGTTTTAGGTGTTGGTTGAGGGATAATTGTTGGCCAGGTCACCGGAAGAAGGCCCCTGCTTCTTTGAATCGAGTCATGGGTCATTTTGCATCAACCTAAAGGGACAGATGGGGCCTCGGTTTAACTATTGATCTAAAAGATGGCACCGCTGACAGTGCAGCACTCCCTCAGTGCTAAATTCAGAATTATTATTTTTGCATGCCTGATAATCTTCCTCTTCAAACTATCTTTGTACTTGGAGGAATTGCAGTCCTTTTAACTGTGGATTATTGGTGTATCTTGTGTTGGTAGATTCCTAACATTACATCCTGAAGTTTTGTGTATCGTTATGCTGGAATCTCAACAGCATCTCATGTAATCATCTTTGCACAGTGATTTTACATTTAATGAACCATTCATCCACAAAATGGATATCCCATAGAGGTTCGCACCCCACCACATCAATGCAATTTAAAAATAGAGGAGCCGATGGCGACAGTCTCCACTTATCAGATTGATCTCAGAGGACAGGTTTATATGCAATTTGATTTAATTCTCCCTTTTCTCTAAGCTGCTCCATCTAATCCATGATTATTCCACATTTTACTGCATCAGCTTTTGAGCACTATCTCTCTGTGCCTAGATGCCTGGTTTTAATTTTATAGTGTACTCGATTTTTTCTATCTTCATCCCTCTCTCCTCTGTCAGGACTGCTTGCATCCATCCATCTTCCCTCAGTTGGGACAGGCGGGCGGGCGAGCACGTCACAGACTCTCCTACAGCTGGTGGATTTGTCATTGTTGGTGGGAGTCTAAAATAGATGACCCAGTTTGAGGTACAGTGAGTTTAATGAGTGAGTATTATAACAAGGCTGTAAGCGCTTTTGCTGCAGATAAGAATGGTCTTCAGTGCCAGCCTTGAAATGCGTTGATTGATTATATTCAGGCATTTAACAAACTTGGTCTTGAACTAAATGCTGTTTTGTTGTATACAGATGAATACCTCTTAGTTTGTTATAAATATATTGATCAATATAAGGCTCTGACCCCTGATCTTATATGCCAGCTGACCTACCAAAGCAGACTGCCCTCCAACTCTCCAAAGCTGGTCAATACATAAGGGTAACAGAGAGCCGGCAGCAATTTAAAATAGCAGTTTCAATTTGGCACTTCTGAAAATGCCGTATATCGCAAGAGTGAAGCTCACAGCAGTTTATGAAAGTCAGCAGAACCCTGAGGTTGAACTGCTTCTTGAAACAGTAATTTTAGTTTGTGGAATTTACGTGTATCATTTAGTTAAAATGTGGCATCTGATATTCTTACTGTCATGCATCACGCCCTCTGAATGTTGCAGAGGTGGTGGGATTTAGGTGAAAAGTGCGTATGATCTTGGCACTGAAGGTACGGAGCACAATAGTAACGCATATTTTTCATGGAGGATTACCAGATATAAACTATTCCATATTTATATTATTTTGCATTATAATGGAACGACTATTGGGTAATCAACCACAGTCATCGACAATTAAATCATGTCACTGTTTGGGTTGTTTTTTTTAAAAAAATGTTTTTATTTTCAGCTATGTAATTATTGTTATTGTGCAAGAGTCTGACTCATCCAGCACTTGAAATTCTTGAATGTTTGGCAGCTCCAAATGACTGACAGTATTCTTTCAGGTTATTAGACAGTCGTACCAGCATGTACGTCATGTCTGTCATTTGCTAGATTGTTGGCCATGGAGTATTAACTTGGGCAAATTAATTGTGATTTGCCAGGTTGCAAGATAGTGTTTTCCAATGTGGAAACAATGGCAGTGATTTGCCAGGTTGTTAGGTACAGAATGCCAACTTGGACAAACTGGCAGTGATATGTAAACTCAGATAAAGTGACCGATCTCTGCTGAGTCACTGGGTAGCGTGTACCAGCTTGGCTAAACTGCAACGAATGTGACACATCCTTGTAGAAAGAGGTCCATTCAGACAAACTGGAGGTCTGATTTATGATATTATCGGGCATTAATATACCAGTTTGAATTAACTTGCAAGTCCTGTCCCTCTTCCTCTTCTGCCCTCCTCTTGGCTCTAGATCTGATGAGTTCTATTTTATTTGTTTCAGAAGAATTATCTTATTTCATATGTCAAGAGCTTTTTATTTCAAAAAATCTTGCTTGAGGTGAGAAACATGACAAGGAAAACATAGATTTTGTTGTGGGAGTAAATGATAAATAGCAAAAAGCAACATGAAATGCTGGCTGTAGCCTTGCTCCCTACGGCTATGTGCATCAGAATATTAGTTGAAGGGAATTACTATAAAAGGATTGGAGAGGTAGGGCAAACTACATAACTAGAGATTAAAACAGTTGCATATGATTGTATTAGGACCACTCTATGGGGTCAAGTTTCGGCCTGAGTTGCTCCTGTTTTTTTGGAGCAACTGGTTTAGAATGGAGTATCTTAGAAATTGCAATTCTCGGCATTTAGTTTGCTCCAGTTCTAGTCAGTTAGAGCAGTTTCATTTTGGAACAGATTTTATTTTTCAAAGGGGGGCGTGTCCAGCCACTTACACCTGTTTTGAAAGTTTAGGCAGTGAAAACTTACTCCAAACTAACTTAGAATGGAGTAAGTGCAGATTTTTGTATGCTCAGAAAAACCTTGCCTACACTTTACAAATCAGGCGTAGGTTAAAAATCAGGCGTGAGGCACGAGGGGGTGGGGGTGGGGGGGAGGCGGGGGGAAGGGAAGTAGTTAAATTCGACAAGCATTCAACAGTCTTACTTATACAAATAAAGAGCCATCCTGAATAAAAAATTATAAACAACGCAAAGTCAAAATATTGAATATTCCTACCTGTGTGATAGCAGCAGCAGCCTTCGAGCTGCAGTGCTTCAGGCAGGCCTTCCTTCCATGTAGGAGACAGGGGCGGCGTCAGTAGCTCTATGGCAACCAATGACACAGCAAGCAAGCAGCCTTCGAGCTGCAAGGGAAGCTGAGGCCATTCGGCCACGGGATAGGGACGGCGTCAGTGGCTTGACGGCAGCCGAAGACACAGCAAGCAGCATTCGAGCTGCGAGGGAGACTGAGGCCATTTGGCCATGGGATAGGGGCGGCATCAGTGGCTTGACGGCAGCCGAAGACACAGCAAACAGCCTTCGAGCTGTGAGGGAGACTGAGGCCATTAGGCTAGGGACAGGGACAGGCAGCCAGATAGCCAGTTTGAAACTTAAATTTGCAGAATGGGTGCTGCATTATCAACACCATGGATTATGCAATGGTTCACCATTAATTCACTGCATAGGAGAGAATTGATTAGAGCTCACCGCACCAGGAACGTCATAGCCCGCAGGCTGATGGGCAGGAGACCTTACCCACGTTGACAATATCGAGCCAGGCGCTCGGACCTGGATATGAGCAAGGCTGATTGTGACAAAAGGCTGCATTTCCGCAGAGAAGTTGTCGCTGAGATCTGTGATATGCTGAGAGCAGATTTGCAGCCCAGAAGCAGAACGCCAACTGCCTTGTCTGTTGAAGCGAAGGTAACAGCTGCACTTGCCTTCTATGTCTCGGGATTGTTTCAGGCTACAACTGGAGATGTGTGCGCCATCTCCCAACGTGCAATACATGCCTGCGTTTACCAGGTCACAGCTGCACTGTATGCATGACTCCATCAATTTCCCAATGGCCGCACAAGTGATCCATGAGAGGGCTGTGGGCTTCTTCAGGATTGCCAGCTTCCCAAAGGTACAGGGCTGCATTGATTGTACCCACATCGCCTTGCGAGCACCTTTGGAGGATTCTGAGCAGTACAGGAATAGAAAAGGTTTCCACTCCATCAATGTGCAGCTTGTGTGTGACGACAAGCAGCGCATGATGTCAGTCGATGCGAGATACCCTGGCAGCACCCATGATGCATTCATCCTACGTAACAGCATTATATCTGACATGTTTGAGCAGCAGCCAGAAGGGCAGAGCTGGCTACTGGGAGACAAAGGGTACGGCCTGACCAGTGGCTCATGATGCCCCTATGCGTGACACGGACAGAAGCTGACGGTCAATACAACATGGCGCACAATGCGACGCGCAGCATCATTGAGAGGACCATTGGTATATTGAAACTGCGATTCCGATGCCTGGACCATTCCGGAGGCCACTTGCAATACTCTCCTCAGATTGTCAGTCACTTCACTGTTGTGTGCTGCATGCTCCATAACTTAGCCATCATGAGGCAGCAGGAGCTGGTCGTGGAACCAGAAGACCCACGTGAGGGTCCAGTGCATGATGATAGTATTATGGAAGAGCAGGATGAGGATGATGATGACGATCAGGAAAGCATCCAAGTGCCTGATGCCGGAGCACGAGGTCGGAGGAGGACCGTCCATCGTGCTCCTTTAACGATTGCTCAAGCCTTGCGCCAGCAACTCATCCGTGAACGCTTCAATTACTGATGCCTGAGGGCTCTGCAACAACTGTTGCGCATGGACATGTTTATTCTTTGCAGTTGTTCCTACGTTGTGTTGTGTTAATGGAAGATGAATCAGTTTTAATGAAAAAATATTTTATTGAAAAGTTAACATCACTGTAATAAAATATTTGTATCAAACTTTACTTTTTAATATGACTCATGAAGATCACTTAAAGACTTTAAGATCACTTATAAACTTGTAAAGTTACAAAAGTTACAAAACAATCTAAATGTGAAAAATCTTACACTCTTAAGATCACTTAAACTTCAAGGTCACTTTTTAGATGCAAAATTAAATAAATTACAAAATGTGAGAGCATTTACACTATAAGATCACTTAAAACCCTGAGATCACTTAAAAGTTGTAAAGTTACAAAACTTACAAAACAATTTCAATTTGAAAAACGCTACTACAGCTACATCAAGAACAAGAACAAAAGCAGCAAAGAAAGGCTGCAACCATGTCTCATCCATATCTCAGTGAATGTTCACTTCTTCATGGGGGTGTCATTTGATTGGCCGGGCTGTGTGCCCTTATTGTAGCAGCTACCTCACTCAGGCCCTCCCTGACGGCCTGTGTTGTCGATTGCACTCTCTCGGACATTCCCCCCCTAAGTTCCCGTGTCATTACTGCTATTTCTCCCGTCAGGACTGTCAACTCTTCACCCACTGCACTGACGCCACCGATGAGTGATCGGGTAAGCTCATTGGTCTCCATACCCAATGCCACAACCTGAGCCGCATCTGTTGCACGCTGCATCTCAGGAGAGCGTGTCTCCAATCTCCTTCTCCTCTGCCTGGGTCTGCCTCGTGGCACCACTACACTGGGAAGTGCAGGCATGGACAGTGGGCTGCTCGGAGTTCCAAACGGCACCACTACACAGGGAGGCGCGGGCTGGGACGGTGGGATGCTCTGTGTTCCAGACAGCAGTACTAGGAAGGGAGGCACGGGCTGGGAAGGTGGGGCGCTCGGTGTTCTCGACGACAGCACTCGAGAGCGAGCCGTGGGCTGGGATGGTGGGTGAATGGGTGTAAACTGCTCCATGATATCACCAGCACCACTGGGACCCGCAAAGTCAGAATCAAAACCATGGAAGGTGGAACCAGAACCTATGCGAGTGGGAGGCGCAGGCTCGGACGGTGGGGCACTGGCTGTAAACTGCTGCATTACACCAGCAGCACCACTGGGACCCGCAACATCGGCATCAAAACCATGGAAGGTGGAACCAGAACCTATGCAAGGGTTGAAACCCTGATGCCCCTTAATGGGGGCTCATAAACATTAATTTGGAAGCTCTCCCCTGTAGACATTTCAGTCATCGCTGCCATCATCCAGTCTGGATCATCCGCAGCTGGTTGTACTGGTTCTTGTTCTGTATCTTCAGGATCCTCCGGGTTGGCATCATCATCATCATCATCATGTTCTGCAAAATACATCAGAACAGTCAAATGTTTAATAGCAAGGGAGGGGGCAGGATGGGTGGCATGAGTACTCTCACACATAGCAGGTCAGGCAGCAGGTTGATTTGAAGGGCCGCGATGCGTTTTCAGGACTTACCCTCTTCCTCGCGTGCGGGCCCAGCTTGTGCTGTACTGATTGATTTTCTCCATGTACGACTCACCATAGCAGCTACCCTTTGTTCCAAGGGTGTCAGTGGATGCAGATTGGGCGTGCCTCCTCCTGTCTGAGTTGTTTCCCTTTTGTTGTGGGCCAATTTCTTCTGCAAAAAGTAAAATATAACTTTTTACAGAGTGCGTCTTTCTGCAGGGTGGGACATACAGATAGTCACGTTACAATTACGATGACATTAAAAATGGAAAATATTACTTACACGAACTACTTGACCAAGGTCGTGCCATTTCTTTTTACACTGGCTTCCAGATCTCATGGTATGCACCACTGCGCAGTAATCTTCTGCAACTTGGTTCCAGCGTTTCTTCATTTCTTTCGGTGGCACTTTTATGTGACCTCTGTTGCTGGTATCTAGCTCCTGCCATCTCTGCTCAATGACATTGACTAATATCTCCACTTCCTCATGCAAGAAATTCTTTGTTCTTGGTGGACGTTGTTCCATTGCTGTATTGAATTGACACTCTGATTTTTAAAAACACACAGTCCTTATTTTGCATGCACCTATGCAGCACCTGTTCTGGAAGTTTAGCAGTGAAAAGCAGCACTCACTGATTTCAGCAGGTGATTTCTTCAACAGTGCTGCTAAAAGCACTCCTTCAGACACCAAAAAAATCACCCAAATTCAATACCAAGCCTTTCCATGGGTTGAACAGACAAATGAACACTTTTCTTTAAGTCCCTTTAAAAATGGCCGGGTGCCAATGTTTATGGCCTACTGCACGCGCAAGGCTGCCGGCACGGCGTTGCCTCATTTAAACTAACCCCGTCCCCCACCACTTGTAGAATCGGCACGACACTGTGGCTCTGCCCCCTCGCTGCCATGTGCGCTCCGCGCCAAGCTCCCAGGGACCTGCAAGGAGCTGGAGAATTTAGAGGTATTTTTCTGTCGCACTTTTCGGCGTGATAAACGGGCGTCCAGGTCAGGGCTGCGCTGTTCTAGGCGCGGCCCAAAACTTGACCCCTATAGCTCTGCCTATTGGAACCATGGAAAAGTGTGTTTGAGTGGGGACATGTTACTTAGATTCTTCACTTCATTGATAATGGTGTGACTAATTGGATGCATTTTTTGGTCTGCTCTTAACTAACATATTTTTAATTCCCTAGAGCTGACATAATCAAGCACAATCCTACTGTATAGCCTACTTCATACTATGCAACAGATGTACATCTGTTTCATTGATTGCTAACACTTGCATGTATCTATATTGTGAAATAATCAATTACACTAAATCAAGGCTCTTTGTTTCACAATTCAATTCTACAGCTGCCAAGAATATTTATGTGCCTGTAAGGCACTGCAACTGAGTTCAAACTCATATTGAGACCGAGTGGTCTAGTTCAGTGCACCGCTGCCTTTTCGCCACTGAGACAACGGTTCTAATGCAGTATGGGCATCCGAATGAAAGCCACCTCGCTCTGCAGGCTGGAAAGCTCCCGAGTAAAATGTGGTGGGGGCAATCTCAAGCCGGTTCTTGGTGGGCAGGAGCCAACAGCACAGAGCTTCCTGCAGTTCAACACCAATCAGTGCTAAATTGGCAATCTCACTTCGAGAAACCAGAAAGATGGCTAGTGTGGTAAATGGAAATGCCTGACTAGTCCCGTAGGAGTTGCTCCTCCCATGCTTCACTCTGCTAGTTGTAGACCTCCACCAATGTTGCCTCTGAATTTACTAAAACAAAAATAAAAATAAAATCCTGGAAAAAAACAGTGCATGTGAGTCATTATCTGTAAAGCACAGCAATAGGTTAACATTTCAGGTGTGCACCCTCTTGTAGGTAATTCTAATCTGCTGTGTATTTCTCACCTTTCCAGATTTAAGTTTAGTTTTCCAGGAGTTGCAGTTTTTTTTTAATCTCTGAATTTATTTTCAGTGAGTTGTGGGCAAGAATTGACTTACCATCCATCTTTTCCTCCACCTTTTTCACAGGCAGCTCCTTGACACCACTTAGCAGCTCCTCAGAAGCTCGGCTGAGGTAAGAAACTCCCTGTGTCGGTTGGTGCTTGTACCCTATTGCTCTGTGGCACTGACATACATCGTCTTTCAAAAGGGAAAGAAAAACTGAGCATGAGTTGGTCATTTGCAGATAGATTATATGGATTCTGACAGAGTGCCGTGCAACCGTTCATCCTGATTAAAGACCCAGTAACCTTGTGGATGCCATTTGACATTGTTGCACAGAATTCTGAACGTTCTTAAAGGGGCTGCATACTGTTGGATTCTAAGAATAAATTTTAAATTCCTCTTTTGCTATTAGTAGTAGTGCATAATTCAGCATGTTCTTTGCTGGAATAGTGACTGCTAAACTGACTGGAGCACTCAATGAAATTAAATTGCTGTTCCCAAATCCAACATATTACTTGCTGGATTGTGCACCAGAACCAGTGTTATACTATGGATGTAATATGAATGAATTAATAATTTACCAAACCTCTAAATTGACTTTCACTTAGTAAATTCTGAATGTTCACTTCCAGTGCACACAGAGCAAATTGTAACAATTCACTCCCGAGTTCATGTACATACATAGCTTATCATCAGCTCCTGTAGTTGTAAAATACGCCCTGGAGAAAGAGGACAATTTGCTCACAACTAGTATGCTGCATCTCACATAGGTTCACCAGTATGTGTTTACTGTAAATTGTTAATATTGGTGGAGTTAATATACAACAGCAGGACAAGGTGCCCTGGTTAATCATTATTCTCGCATTTTAGATCGATGCAGCAACTGTATAAAGGGTAATAATCTCCTACTATACTATAAGGATTGAGAACCTAGGTAACATCTTTAAAACAACAACAGCTTGCATTTATATAGCTCCTTTAAAATAGTAAAATGTTTCAAGGCGCTTCACAGGAGCGATTACCAAACAACATTTGAAACCGATACACATAAGGAGATATTCGGACAGGCTTGGTCACAGAAGTAGGTTTTAAGGAGTGCCTTAAAGGAGGAGAGTGAGATAGAGAGGCGGAGAGGTTTTGAAGGTGATTCCAGAGCTTCGGGCATTGGCAGCACAACCGGCAATGGTGAAACGATTAGTATTGGGGATGCACAAGAGGCCAGAATTGGAGGAGCGTAGAAATCTTGGGGGGGTTGCTGGGCTGAAGGAGGCTATAGAATAGGGAGGCGCAAGGCCATGGAGGGACTTGGAAACAAAGGTTGAGAATTTTTAAATTGGGGCATTGCTGGACCGGGAGCCAATGTAGGTCAGCGAGCACAGGGGTAATGTGCAATGTTGTTGTTAAGCTGTGCAGTTGCACACCGGTCTGGAAGTCCCGCACAGGCCTCTTGCCAGCTTCACAGTGGGGAAAAAAAAAGCATACGTGGAAATTTGAATGGGCCACGCAATCCGCTAAAGGGGCCGTGTGCCCCCCCCGCCCCCCCCCCCCCCCCACAAAATTAAAGGGAACATTGGTGATGTGTGAATGGGAATTAGTGCAAGTTAGGATATGGGCAGCAGAGTTTTGGATGAGCTCAAGTTTATGGATGGTGCAGGTGGGAGGCTGCCAGGGGAGCATTGGAATAGTCAAGTCTGGAGGTGACAGATGCATGGTTGAGGATTTCAGCAGCAAATGAGCTTTAGTAATGTTTTAGAGGTTTTTTTAAAATTAAACACTTTTCAAAAGCTAACTCCAAACCACATCCATGCTAATCACAAAGCAGGGGAGGGGGAAACTATTCGAGATTCTTGCTCCTGATCAACAACAGCAACAACAACTTGTATTTTCATAGCGGCCTGGAGTTTCTGCTAGGTTTTTGCAGTGCAATTTGGCCCAAATTGTCTAAACCAGCACAAAGGATCGAGGAATTTCAAGTGAAAAATATACCCAGTGCAATTCGAGTTTCCGCCACCTTTTGCACTAGTTTAAAAAACATTGAGCTGGAAGTCGGCCCTACCCACAAAACTGACCCCGCCCCCAGATCGAATTAATCAACATGACGAGTTTCCGCTGGCAGGCTTTCGAAGAGGCTCTTAAAATTAACTGGAAATTTTTAGGCACAAGGGCACTAATAGGCATTGTTTAAAACCTTTAAAATATATTTTTTTAATTTACTAGGAAATTAACTGCTGTACACCAATGTAACTAGTAAGTGGTTCTGTACAGTCTGTAAAAGTCATTTTCAGTTATTTAAAATCAGGTTACTCACAGGTGAAACAATTGGTTGCTGGTCCAAACCTCAGATACTGAACTGCTTTTGAAAGTACTGTACAATTTCTTTATATGAATAAAGTATATTTTGAAATTAAAAAAACACATCCAAACCTCAGAGACAAGTATGCATTCTGGTAGAACAGGATATTCCACAAGGACATCTCTGGTGGACTAGGCACTCATTATAAATGCTTATTTTTTTGTGATAAGTCCATATTTAACTATTATTAAACTGCACCAGACTGCACTCTTAAATATAATCAAGGAATAGTTTTTCATTCAAATTTTTTTTTAAATTACTTTCAAAAATGCTGTCCAATTGCGCTGATTCTTGGAAGATTCTGCATTGCATAGGATTACATAGGATGTACAGCACAGAAGCAGGCCTTCGGCCCAGCCAGTCCATGCTGGCATTTATGTTCCACTCGAGCCTCCTCCCGTCTTTCCTCATCTAACTCTCAGCATTACCGTATTCTCTTCACATGCATTTAAGGGGAGGCTAGATAAGCATCTATACTTTTCGCTTCAACCACTCCCCGTGGTAGCAAGTTCCACACCCCTACCACCCTCCAGGCAAAGATGTTCCCCCCAAACTCCCCACTCGACTTAATCAGAGTGCCTATTCCACCAGAGACTATCCTATATTGATGACCTCCAGCCTTGCTCTTCCTCACAAGTGGAAACAATCTCTCTGTGTGTCTTCTCTATCAAGACCCGTTCAGTCAAAAGCAAATGAGTTTGAGCGGAAATTTGAGCAAACTTCTGAAAACTAGCTCAATTTTGAGAACGCCAATTGCACCTAAAGTGGAAACTCTTGGCCAGCATCTTAAATGTAGCAAAACATCCCAAGATCACGACCCAGATGTGGAGTGAGATATGCAGATGTTGGGTGCGAACGGAATTGGGTTCAGATCTGGTCTTATGACTCATGCGTTGTCATCCTCAGGAAAGAAAGGGAGAGAATTGAAAGAAGAAAATAGACTAACTGACATCCCCACTAATATCCTATATCCAACATGATGCCTGCATCCAGTTGTTATTCACAGAACTGAGTGTGCGTACTTTTATTTATTGCGAGGTGGAAATGGCACATTCATTGTACTGCACCCAGTGGGAGCCTAAATTGGGTTCACATCAGCGTGACCCAAATGTAATTTGTTTAACACTATTTACCAAGAATAAGATGCAATGCACCTTGTCTGCCTCTGTGAGTTAGAACGCAGACATCGCTCCTTCAAGTGTACTTGAGTAGAACTAAAGTACTTCAGAGGTTGGAAGGTTGCATGGATTTGTGGATTAGACTAATAAAACCGTATTGACTGTTGCAATTCATCGCAAATCCCTGATAGTCTGTATGCTGCTTAAATGGTTAGTGGCTAGGGAAACTCACACCAGTTGAGGTAAACACCCAGGCTGTCTGGGAACACAGATACCAAACCTAAACAAACCTGGCTATTGATTGAGGCAGCTTGCAGCATGAGAGAATAATTACTTGATGATCTGCGTTGTCTCATTTATCAAGTAAGCAGTCATCATGTTTTATTTTTCACTGAATTAAAGTCTCTTCAGTGGAGGTCTCAGTACTTGTCACACTCAACTAAAATGTAAGGTCTGATCACTTGAGAATACTGCTCCCTCCCCCAACTAGATAGAAATTTTCTTCACTGGTTTCTGTCTGATTGTACTTGGGCTGTTTCCTACAAGAACTGGGATTATATTGCCAACAAATGGGACAACTTTATTTCCCATTGTTACATGAGGTTCCCACTAACAGTGACGAAACTTCAAAAGTACTTCATTGGCTGTGAAACGCTTTGAAATGTCTGGTGGTCATGAAAGGCGCTATATAAATGCAAGTCTTTCTTTAACAAGTGACTTTAGACAAGAATCAGCACACTTACCCAGGCAAGGATGTCCATTGCAGGCAGGAAGGAAAGTTGAGATGACCTCAAGCACGTCACAAAGTAAAACATGGCACATCAGATAAGTGGAAGACACCAAACCATCATCTAACCAGAAGAAGCACATTGTGATTAGAATTAATCATTCTTTTTCAACTTTTGCCCATTGTGCATATCTGCTAATGACTATTTGGTCCTCTTCACAGATGGCGCAGGTATTATTTTGTAAGATAGCAGGTAAAAGAAGAAAGAGGGCTTCTCCCATTGCTGTTTTGTACCCATTATTGAAAGAAG
This sequence comes from Pristiophorus japonicus, assembly GCF_044704955.1. Classification (NCBI taxonomy): domain Eukaryota; kingdom Metazoa; phylum Chordata; class Chondrichthyes; family Pristiophoridae; genus Pristiophorus; species Pristiophorus japonicus. The sequence goes on from NC_091980.1 coordinate 37,703,658, forward strand.
AGTCTTCTTGTTCAGTCTTGTTGGGCTCTGGCAGTTTTTGGATTGCTTGTAGACCAAAAATCAAGAAAGTGCCATTTGCTATGATTTGAATTCTCTGAGGCCCTGTTGCAGGGTCATTTGTGTATCCCATGCCTCCATTTCAAGAATTTTTCAGTGAAAGAAATAGTTTCTAGTTCCATGGCGCGCACTCTTGAGCGTTTGCGACATATTCCAAGAGCACAGTGATAGTATTTTATTATAAATTTGTGTCCAGATGGATCTGCTGAATGTCAACCTGAACGATGCAGCTAGGAGCACGCATAAAGTGGGCCAGCTACACTGGATCATAATTATCATTTTTCCTGTGATTAGGTCACAGCTAAAGCAACTTACCTCCTGATCATTTTAAAAAACAGAAACTGTGATTATTTTTCAAGATTATTTTTTTAGAAGCAGCGACTAGTAACCTGAAATGTGTAAATTATATGCTTTGGGCTTTGGTCTGTGCTCTTCTCTGCCTTTCTCTTGCCCCCTAGTTCTAGTTCCTCTCCACCACAGATTCAGGAAATGTGACCGAAAAGCAGAGGTGGGCACCATAAAGATGCAGGTAGCACACCTTAAGTTTATTTGTGTCTACGGCTAAAAACACCAATATTTTAGAAACTGTGGAACAGTAGGTATGCAGATTTTTATGGGTTAAACTGTGGTCGGTCTCTACCCGAAACACTGAATATGGGAACCATTTATCTAAACTAGTAACCACACGACTCCAGACCTCATTAAGCCTTGAACCATACATGGTCACAAGAGCTGATTTCCACAGAAACATAGAAAATAGGTGCAGGAGTAGGCCATCCGGCCCTTCGAGCCTGCACCACCATTCAATAAGATCATGGCTGATCATTCCGTCAGTACCCCGTTCCTCAACTCAGTTCTAAATGCACGGCCCCTTATCCTAAGATCATGTCCTCTAGTTCTAGTCTCCCCTATCAGTGGAAACATCCTCTCTGCTTCCACCTTGTCAAGCCCCATCATAATCTTATATGTTTCGATAAGATCACCTCTCATTCTTCTGAATTCCAATGAGTACAGGCCCAACCTACACAACTTTCCTCATAGATCAACCCCTTCATCTCCAGAATCAACCTTGTGAACCTTCTCTGAACTGCTGCTAAAGCAAGTATATCTTTTCTTAAATATGGAAACCAAAACTGTACGCAGTATTCCAGGTGTGGCCTCACCAATACCCTGTATAACTGTAACAAGACTTCCCTGATTTTATACTCCATCCCCTTTGCAATAAAGGCCAAGATTCCATTAGCCTTCCTGATCACTTGCTGTACCTGCATACAAACCTTTTGTGTGTCATGCACCAGGACCACCAGGTCCCGCTGTACTGCAGCACTTCGTGATCTTTCTTCATTTAAATAATAATTTGCTCTTTGATCTTCTTTTTTGCCTCACACTTTTGAACATATACTCAATCTGCCAAATTTTTGCCCACTCACTTAGCCTGCCTATCTCCTTTTGCAGGTTTTTTGTGTCCTCCCCATACATTTCTTTTCCTCCCATCTTTGTATCATCAGCAAATTTGGCTACGTTACACTCGATCCCTTCATCCAAGTCATTAATATAGATTGTAAATAGTTGGGGTCCCAGCAACGATCCCTGCGGCACTCCACTAGTTACTGATTGCCAACCCGAGAATGAACCATTTATCCCGATTCTCTGTTCTCTGTTAGTTAGCCAATCCTCTATCCATGCTAATATATTACCCCTATCCCGTGAACTTTTATCTTGTGCAGTAAACTTTTATGTGGCATCTTGTCAAATGTCTTCTGGAAGTCCACATACACCACGTCCACTGGTTTCCCCTTATCCACCCTGTTCATTACATCCTCAAAGAATTCCAGCAAATTTATCAAACATGACTTCCCCTTCATAAATCCATGCTGACTCTGCTTGACTGAATTATGCTTTTCCAAATGTCCTGCTACTGCTTCTTTAACAATGGACTCTAACATTTTCCCAACCACAGATGTTAGGCTAACTGGTCTGTAGTTTCCTGCTTTTTGTCTGCCTCCTTTTTAAAATAGTGGCATTATATTTGCAGTTTTCCAATCTGCTGGGCCCTCCCCAGAATCCAGGGAATTTTGGTAAATTACAAACAATGCATCCACTATCCCTGCTGCTACTTCTCTTAACACCCGAGGATGCAAGCAATCAGGTTCAGGGGATTTATCTGCCTTTAGTCCCATTATCTTCCTGAGTACCACCTCCTTTGTGATTGTGATTGTGTTCCTCCCCCGCTACAGCCCCTTGACTATCCACTGTTGGGATCTTTTTAGTGTCCTCTACCTTATAGATTGATACAAAATATTTGTTCAGAGTTTCTGCCATCTCCATGCTCCCCATTACTAATTCCCCGGTCTCATCCTCGAAGGGACCAACATTTACTTTAGCCACTCTTTCCTTTTTATATACCTGTAGAAACTCTTGCTATCTCTTTTTATATTTTGTGCTAGTTTACTTTTGTTGTGGAGTAGTACAAAGATACTCAACGCAAGTTTGTTTTGGAGAAAATAAGCCTTTATCATAAAGTACTCGATCGAGGGAGAGACAGTTTCGACACAAGTTCAGTAACTCGGTGACCCAAACCAGCCATTCTCCTTGAACAATTGTCAGATTACTGGTTTTATACAGTCAAACTACATACAAAATCATGAAATTACGCGCGGAAGTGTTCCATTGGTTGTTTGCCACAAGTCCTCGCCCACCTACTGTGATCACATTGGTCTATACAATTTCAATGATTTCATTGGTTCATACAATTGTAATGATTTCATTGGTACATACAATTCTAATGGTTTCATTGGTACATATAGTTACAGCGAGTTTATCAGGGGCAGCACTTATCAAATGAGTTCCGTGCTGCGTCTTTTCTGTGAATTCCTTTCCCAGGCTCATTGCCTGTGTGCTGGGCGTCTTTGACTAGGTTTGATAAATTCAGCTGGATGTCTCAAAGAGAGTTTGTCTCCTGTTATGTTGTAAAACCCGAGTTGGCCCGCAGCAGTTTGTTATTTTACGAGCACTGTCTCCATCAGCGGCCATTTGTCTTGGTATAAGCTGTTTGTCTGTTCTCAGGCATGTGCTAGATACTATCTCCTTGAGAGTTCCTTGACCTCAGCCACAACCCCTTCTGATAACATAGAAACATAGAAACATAGAAACATAGAAAATAGGTACAGGAGCAGGCCATTCTAGCCTGCACCGCCATTCAATGAGTTCATGGCTGAACATGAAACTTCAGTACCCCCTTCCTGCTTTCTCGCCATACCCCTTGATCCCCCGAGTAGTAAGGACTTCATCTAACTCCCTTTTGAATATATTTAGTGAATTGGCCTCAACTACTTTCTGTGGTAGAGAATTCCACAGGTTCACCACTCTCTGGGTGAAGAAGTTTCTCCTCATCTCGGTCCTAAATGGCTTACCCCTTATCCTCAGACTGTGACCCCTGGTTCTGGACTTCCCCAACATTGGGAACATTCTTCCTGCATCTAACCTGTCTAAACCCGTCAGAATTTTAAACGTTTCCATGAGGTCCCCTCTCATTCTTCTGAACTCCAGTGAATACAAGCCCAGTTGATCCAGTCTTTCTTGATAGGTCAGTCCCACCATCCCGGGAATCAGTCTGGTGAATCTTCGCTGCACTCCCTCAATAGCAAGAATGTCCTTCCTCAAGTTAGGAGACCAAAATTGTACACAATACTCCAGGTGTGGCCTCACCAAGGCCCTGTACAACTGTAGCAACACCTCCCTGCCCCTGTACTCAAATCCCCTCGCTATGAAGGCCAACATGCCATTTGCTTTCTTAACCGCCTGCTGTACCTGCATGCCAACCTTCAATGACTGATGTACCATGACACCCAGGTCTCGTTGCACCTTCCCTTTTCCTAATCTGTCACCATTCAGATAATAGTCTGTCTCTCTGTTTTTACCACCAAAGTGATAACCTCACATTTATCCACATTATACTTCATCTGCCATGCATTTGCCCACTCACCTAACCTATCCAAGTCACTCTGCAACCTCATAGCATCCTCCTCGCAGCTCACACTGCCACCCAACTTAGTGTCATCCGCAAATTTGGAGATACTACATTTAATCCCCTCGTCTAAATCATTAATGTACAATGTAAACAGCTGGGGCCCCAGCACAGAACCTTGCGATACCCCACTAGTCACTGCCTGCCATTCTGAAAAGTCCCCATTTACTCCTACTCTTTGCTTCCTGTCTGACAACCAGTTCTCAATCCACGTCAGCACACTACCTCCAATCCCATGTGCTTTAACTTTGCACATTAATCTCTTGTGTGGGACCTTGTCGAAAGCCTTCTGAAAGTCCAAATATACCACATCAACTGGTTCTCCTTTGTCCACTTTACTGGAAACATCCTCAAAAAATTCCAGAAGATTTGTCAAGCATGATTTCCCTTTCACAAATCCATGCTGACTTGGACCTATCATGTCACCTCTTTCCAAATGCGCTGCTATGACATCCTTAATAATTGATTCCATCATTTTACCCACTACTGAGGTCAGGCTGACCGGTCTATAATTCCCTGTTTTCTCTCTCCCTCCTTTTTTAAAAAGTGGGGTTACATTGGCTACCCTCCACTCGATAGGAACTGATCCAGAGTCAATGGAATGTTGGAAAATGACTGTCAATGCATCCGCTATTTCCAAGGCCTCTGGGATGCAGTCCATCAGGCCCTAGGGATTTATCGGCCTTTAATCCCATCAATTTCCCCAACACAATTTCCCGACTAATAAAGATTTCCCTCAGTTCCTCCTCCTTACTAGACCCTCTGACCCCTTTTATATCCGGAAGGTTGTTTTTTTTTTATCTTAGCCCTGATAGCAGCAAAATACATTCTGTTCCGAGATTAATGAGTTCAATAGGGCGCCAACAGTTGGTTACTGGAATGCAGAGCTCAACTGTTCGACCATGAACACGTATGTGTCTTTTCTTTCAGTCTTTCTTGCCTAAGATTTTAACTTTACTAAGTTAATTTCCCCCCTGATTAATTTGTTCTTCTACAACTTTCATAGTCTATCTTCCCTTAATCCTTTTTTTAGTCATTGTTTGCTGGCTTTTAAAAGCTTCCCAATCTTCTGTCTCCCAGTAGTTTTGGCAACCTTGTATGCTCTTGTTTTTAATTGGATACCATCCTTTATTTCTTTAGTTAGTCACGGGTGGCTATCTTTTCTTTTACACCCTTTCCTCCTCACTGGAATATATTTTTCTTGAGAGTTATGAAATATATCCTTAAATGTACACCACTGTTCATCAACCATCCTACACTTTAATCTATTTTCCTAGTCCACTTTAGCCAACTCTGCCTTCATACCTTTGTAGTCTCCTTTATTTTAGCTTAGTATGCTGGTTTGAGATCCAACTTTCTCGCCTTCCACCTGAATTTGAAATTCAACCATGCTGTGATCACTCATTCCAAGAGGATCCTTTACTAGGAGACTGTTTATTAATCCTATCTCATTACACAGGACCAGATCTAAGCTAACCTGCCCACTGGTTGGTTCCGTTACACATTGCTCAAGAAACCTGCCCCTTATGCACTCTATGAACTCTTCCTCAAGGCTACCCTGACCAATCAATATGGAGGTTAAAATCACCCATGATTATTGCTGTTCCCTTTTTACAAACCCTCATTATTTCCTGGTTTATACTCCGACCAACAGATTTGCTATTGTTAGGAGGCCTATAGACTACGCCCACCAGTGACTTTTTCCCCTTATTATTCCTTATCTCCACACAAACTGTTTCAACATATTGATCATTTGAGCCAATATCATTTCTCACTAACACACTGATCTTATCTTTTATTAACAGAGCTACCCCACCTCCTTTTCCTTTCTGTCTGTCCTTCCGAATTGTCAAGTACCCCTGAATGTTTATTCCCAGTCTTGGTCACCTTGCAACCAAGTCTCTGTTATGGCTCATCTAATTTGTTATTAATGCTGCGGCATTCAGATAAAGAACTTTGAAATGTGTTATCTTACCATTTTGTCCTGCTATGGCCCCAGTTTCTGATACACTCATGTTCATAGATTCTGTCCCTTCCTGTCACTCTGCTTTTCATTTCCCCCAATGCTACTCTGCTCTATTGCCTTCAGCTTGTTCTTTGAGCTTTTAGGTTTCTGCTCATCTGAACCCTCCCTCCCAGTAATTAGTTTAAAGCTCTCTTTGCAGTCCGAGTTATTCAGTTCGCCAGGACCCTAGCCCCAGCACGTTCCAGGTGGAGTCCGTCCCGACAGAACAGCTTACTCTTTGCCCTCAGGTCATGGTGGGCTGTTTCCTGATAATTCCACAAGTGTTCAGCTCCATTCACAACTCTTCCAATAAACTAGCTGGTTCTGGGTAACATCTAGGCTTGGACACACACGTGATAGGTAACATTCATACCACATAATTGTCAGGTAATGACTGTTTCACACAAGAGAAAGCCCAATCATCTCCCCTCCACCTTCAATCTCCAAGTCCTTGACCATCAACATTCATCAGAAGTTGAATTGGACCAGCCACGTCAATACGGTGGCTACAAAAGAAGGGCAGAGGCTGGGTACTCTGCAATGAGTGGTTCATCCACTGCCCATTCAAAGTCTCTCCACCATCTACAAAGTTTAAGTCAAGAGTGTGATGGAATATTCATGACTCACCTGAATGGTCCAGCCATAACAACAAGAAAGAAAGACTTGCATTTATATAGCACCTTTCACGACCACCAAACGTCTCAAAGCACTTTACAACAAATGAAGTACTTTTAGAAGTGTAGTCACTGTTGTAATGTGGGAAACACTCAAGAAGTTCACACCATCCGGGACAGAGCAATTTGCTTTATTAGTGCCTCTACCAATGGACTCAATATCCACCCCACCCATCCCGTTAAACTGTTGCTGCAGACAGTGTGTGTAATCTGCAGGAGGCAGTGCCAAAGGTGACTCCAACAGCATCTTCTTCCCCTGTAACATCTATTACACAGAAAGATATGAACAGCAATATTATTGGAAGATTAACCCCTCCAAGTTCCCCTCCAAGTCACACACAATTCTGACTTCGATGTAGATACCCATTCTTTCAATGTTTTTGGTCAATATCTTGCGAATTCCTTATCTAACACCATTGTGGGAGCATCGTCACCACAAGGACTGCAGTGGTTCAAGGAGAAGGCCCAACCCCACCTTCTCAGGGCAACCAAGGATGCACAGTAAATGTGGCCTTACCAAAGTCACCCAGCTTCTGAGAACAACATTTTTTTAAGTTTTCTTTTTTTTATTTGTTTTAAAAGTTTTCTTTTTTTTTTATTTGATAATAAATTAGGTATTTATTTCTAAATTTTGAACTACTGGCTGTCTCTTTAAAACTCTATCATTATACAGGGAGTTTTATCATTATACAAGGAGTTTAACAGCCAACTAGAGCTAATGTTTTGCACAAGGTTTGCCTTGATAAGACGTTGTGAGAATTGTTGTAATCCCTTGCTAACAGTTCTCCCGATTATCTCAAACTAACATGATACTGTGAATATTCATGGTTCTGGCTACTAGTCATTTGGTGCCTAGTTAATGGATCTGTTCAATATCATCAACAGCTTGGGTTGCTAGGACTGAAATTAACTTCGTAGCAACATCTTAATAAAATTAACCCCAAAATCGCAAATAGACAAAATTCTTGATTCATGACAGTTTGTATGAAATTCCTTCACTGTATTGACAAAGTTGTCAATTAATTTATTTGAAACAAGTTAACACACCTTTGTTAAAGTAGCAGAAGTTAAAGGAATTTCACAAGTTAAAGTGTCCATGACCAATACTGCACATTGTAATTTCAACTCCAGTGACTGCTACAACTGGCAGGCATTGTGTGGATAATAAAGGGAGAATTTGTGGCTGAGCTCTCTGCCCTATACCCCAGGATCTTGTACCGTAATTATCTCCTTTGTACATCCCGACTTAGAGCATCACCACGACTTTCTATGGACATTCTGTAACAGTAAACTGTAGGGTAGAATTTTTGCTGAAATTCTCCCGATCTCCCGTTGTAAATTTGGCAGAAGACTGGTGGAAACCCTGCTGAAATGACGCATACAGCTATTTCTCTAGGGGCCTGCTGTTCATCCACTAAAGTTACGATGCAAGGTCGGATGAAACCAAACATCGTAAAAATTATTGCTTGTTAAACATTCTGTGGCACTTGTTTTTTAGGTCTTTCGGCACCTTATCTATATTCTTAGTCTCTCCAGGAATCAGTACTTTATAATTCCACCTTGTTAAATCACCAAAACTTGGCAGATCCATACCGACTAACATATTATAACAGGATGTCAGGATGTTTGACCATTTTCCTAGATGAACAGGTTAAAGTACCGTTACCTATAAATACAGGACTTTTAAAGCCAAGTGCATTCACAAGTACTGAGATGAAAAGCTGTATATAATAATAATTGGTTGAAGATTTTTTTCCCCCAAAGATGGCAAGCAACAAGCAAGGAATGAGCTTGCCTCACACCCATTGTATGGGGAAGTCCTGGCAATTGGCACAGATTGTCTTGTATCAATCCACCCCTTAGGTTGTGTACACAGGGAGCGAAAACAAACAACAGAAACACTCCAGTGAAGATTTCTAGCACAACAAGGGAGTTTGGACCAAGTTTAATAAAAACTGAAAATAAACATCTTTAATATTCCATTATTGAACATAACAGAAGAAATAGGAGCAGAAATAGGCCATTTGGCCTTTCGAGCCTGCTCCACCATTCAGTAGGATCATGGCAGATCTTCTACCTCAACTCCACCTTCCCACACTTTTCCCATATCCCCTTGGTTCCCTTAGTATCCAAAAAGCTATCAAACGCTGTCTTGAATATGCTTGAAGACTGAGCACAGCCCTTTGGGATAGAGAATTCCAAAGAGTCACAACCCTTTGAGTGAAGAAATGTCTCCTCATCTCAGACCTAAATGGCCAACCCTTTGTTCTCAGACTGTGACCCTTGTTCTAGTCTCTCAAGCCAGTGGACACATCCTCCTAGCATCTACCCTGACAAGCTAAACTCCAGAGAATATAGGCCTACTTTACTCAATCTCTCCTCTTTGGATAATCCCCCCATTCCAGGAATCAGTCTAGTGAGCCTTTGTTGTACCCCCTCTAATGCAAGTATATCCTCCCTCAGGTAAGGAGACCAAAATTGTAAACAGTACTCCATGTGTGGTCTCACCAGGGCTTTATATAATTGCAGTAAAACTTCTTTCCTCTTCTACTCCAATACTTTTGTAACAAAGGCTAACAAAACTTTGCCTTCTTAATTACTTGCTACACCTGCATGTCAATGTTCTGTGATTCTTGTGGAAGGACACCCAGGTCCCTCTGAATACCAATATTTCCCAATCTCTCACCATTTTAAAATTATTCTGCTTTTCTATTTTCCGAGCAGAGTGGATAACTTCACATTTCTACACATAATATTCCATTTGCCACGTTCTTGCCTTTCCCACTTAAACAGTCTATAATCCTTTTATAGCCTCTTTTGCATCCTCCTCACCATACTTTCACACCTAGCTTTGTAGCAACAGCAAACTTTGATATAATACACGCAGTCCCCTCATCTCAGTCATTGATATAGATTGTAAATAGCCGAGGCCCAAGTACTGATCTTTGTAGTACCCCACCAGTTACAGCCTGCCACCCTGAACATTACCTGTTTATTCCTACTCACTGTTTTCTGCCTGTTAATCAATCTTGAATCCATGCTAATATATTGCCCCCCATTAGAAATAACCTCTTTACGGCTACCTCTAGTCACTTTAAATAATCAGGTTCGAGTGCAAACCAATATGGTGGGTATATTGTGTTTAATCAGAGCTTAAGATGGAATATAATACATCAGTTATACAGCAAAAACATATTTATGTGACAAATAGCTGGTACCGATCCGATCGGACAGATGGTTGGCACACCTGAGCAGTTTTCTGAGTGGCTTCTTTTCCTTTCGTCTACAGCCTCCTTCTTTCTCCTCTGCCATCTGTAAGGACAAACTCTTCGGAGGATAATTTTAATCTATTTTTAGGGGTAGGCCTGAAAATGAATATTGACAAGAACTTTTGGCCGATAGAGGTTGGCCTATAAAACAACAACAACAACAACTTGTATTTATATAAGCACCTTTAACGTAATAAAACATCCCAAGGCACTTCACACGATTGTTAAAAGACAAAACAAATAAATTTGACACTGAGCCAGATAAGAAGAAATTACGGCAAATGACCAAAAACTTGGTCAAAGAGGTATAGAAACCTAGAAAATAGGTGCAGGAGTAGGCCATTCGGCCCTTCTAGCCTGCACCGCCATTCAATGAGTTCATGGCTGAACATGCAACTTCAGTATCCCATTCCTGCTTCCTCATCATACCTCTTGATCCCCCTAGTAGTAAGGACTTCATCTAACTCCTTTTTGAATATATTTAGTGAATTGGCCTCAACAACAGTCTGTGGTAGAGAATTCCACAGGTTCACCACTCTCTGGGTGAAGAAATTCCTCCTCATCTCGGTCCTAAATGGCTTACCACTTATCCTTAGACTGTGTCCCCTGGTTCTGGACTTCCCCAACATTGGGAACATTCTTCCTGCATCTAACCTGTCTAACCCCGTCAGAATTTTAAACGTTTCTATGAGGTCCCCTCTCATTCTTCTGAACTCCAGTGAATACAAGCCCAGTTGATCCAGTCTTTCTTGATAGGTCAGTCCCACCATCCCGGGAATCAGTCTGGTGAACCTTCGCTGCACTCCCTCAATAGCAAGAATGTCCTTCCTCAGGTTAGGAGACCAAAACTGTACACAATACTCCAGGTGTGGCCTCACCAAGGCCCTATACAATTGTAGCAACACCTCCCTGCCCCTGTACTCAAATCCCCTCGCTATGAAGGCCAACATGCCATTTGCTTTCTTAACCGCCTGCTGTACCTGCATGCCAACCTTCAATGACTGATGTACCATGACACCCAGGTCTCGTTGCACCTCCCCTTTTTAAGGTTTTAAGGAGCATCTTAAAGGAGGAAAGAAAGGTAAAGAGGCGGAGAGGTTTAGGTAGGGAGTTCCAGAGCTTTGGCCTAAGCAGCTGAAGGCACGGCTACCAATGGTTGAGCAGTTAATACCCAATGGGGCTTTGAGTTATTTGTCTCGATTCTTGTGTCAAAGCCCTCCCTAAAGATGTCTCATGATCTTGTTCACATGTCTTTCCTGTTTATATTTGCCCTGGGTTTTTTAATTGGAATTTGTGACTTATCTCCCTTGTACCTATCCTCTCGGGTATCAATAATTCAAGTCCTAGCCAATTACTCTTTCAACCATGAGGCCCAAGCCAGAGCTATGTAACACTTCAATCAGTCATTCCCTGTCTTTATGACCAAGCAAATATCTCCATTCTGAGATATTGTTTACATTAACTTCCCCAACTTCCTTCCATTCTAAGTCTTTCTATACTAATTATCGTTTACTTATCTTCACAAGCAGTTCTGTTAATCTAACTTCAATCCCTACCTTAGCATTATATATAAAATACATAAACAAAGTTCAAGTCTTAACTTAAAAACATCAGATAATATCTGTCATAGTGCAGAATGCTGTAACATCTACAGGAAACCAAAACATTCACACATTCCAAGCATCTATCCAGCAATCCTAATAGTCTGAGGAGACTTTTCGTCTCCGGTTCTAATACAATCTTGTAAACACAGCATTCTTCACATCAGTTTTATTTGCATAACCATATATTTTTTTAAGTATGTCTAATTTCTAACACCCCAATCCCGTAAGCCCTAATTTTGTGTAATAACCTCTTGTGTGGCACCTTACTGAATGCTTTTTGAAAATCCAAATACACTACAACCACTGGTTCCCCCTTGATCTACCCTGCTAGTTACAACCTCAAATAAAAAAATATTTAACAAACATGATTTCCCTATCATAAATCCATGCTGACTCTGCTCAACCATGTTCTGAGAACCCTGTTAGCAAGTCCCTAAAAATAGGTTCGAACATTTTCTCTATGACTGATGTCAGGTAGTTTACTGGTGAATAAACTTCTTGAGTTCACTTGCAAAAGAGAAACAAAAAGTACCACCAAAGAACTTGTGAGTAGAGTTGAACAAAATTAACTCACTTTAATTACCTGAAGTAAGGAATTATGAAAACATTTACAAAACGAGAGCAATTCCGAGTTTCACTGTGATATAACAGATAACAAGGGAAGCATTTCCCTATGACTGATTGCATATTGGAAAACTGCACATGTAGCAGCCCCTATTTAAAAAAGGAGACAGACAAAAAGCAGCAAACTATAGACCAGTTAGCCTAACAACTGTGCTTGGAAAATGTTGGAGTCCATTATTGAAAAAGCAGTAGCAGGACATTTGGTAAAACATAATTCGGTCAGGCAGAGTCAGCATGAATTTATGAAGGGGAAGTCATGTTTGACAAATTTTCTGGAACTCTTTGAGGAAGTAATGAACAGGGTGGATTAAGGGGAACCAGTGGATGTGGTGTATTTGGACTTCCAAAAGGCATTTGACAAGATGCCACATGAAAGGTTACTGCACAAGATAAAAGTTCACGGGGTTGGGGGTAATATGTTAGCATGGATAGAGGATTGGCTAACTAACAGAAAACAGGGAGCCTGGATAAATGGTTCATTCTCTGGTTGGCAACCAGTAACTAGTGGGGTGCGGTAGGGATCAGTGCTGGGACCCCAACTATTTGCAATCTATATATTAACAACCTCGAAGAAGGGACTGAGTGTAATGTAGCCAAATTTGCTGATGATACAAAGATGGGAGGAAAAACAAAGTGTGAAGAGGACACAAAAAATCTGCAAAAGGACATAGACAGGCTAAGTGAGTGGGCAAAAATTGGGCAGATGGTGTATAATGTTGGAAAGTGTGAGGTTATGCACTTTGGCAGAAAAAAATCAAAGAGCAAGTTATTAGTTAAATGGAGAAAGATTGAAAAGTGCTGCAGTACAGCAGGACCCTGGGGGTACTTGTGCATTAAACACAAAAGGTTAGTATTCAGGTACAACAAGTAATCAGGAAGGTCAATGAAATCTTGGCCTTTATTGCAATGGGAATGGAGTATAAAAGCAGGGAAGTCTTGCTACAGCTATACAGGGTATTGGTGAGGCCACACCTGGAATACTGCGTGCAGTTTTTGTTTCCATTTTTACGAAAGGATATACTTGCTTTCGAGGCAGTTCAGAGATGGTTCATTAGGTTGATTCCGGAGATGAGGGGATTGACTTATGAGGAAAGGTTGAGTAGGTTGGGCCTGTACTCATTGGACTTTAGAAGAATGAGAAGTGATCTTATCGAAACGTATAAGATTATGAGGGGGCTTGACAAGGTGGATGCAGAGAGGATGTTTCCACTGATAGGGGAGACTGGAACTATAGAACAACGGTCCCCCCATTTAAAACTGAGATGAGGAGAAATTTCTTCTCTCAGAGGGTTGTAAATCTGTGGGATTCGCTGCCTCAGAGAGCTGTGGAAGCTGGGACATAGAATAAATTTAAGACAGAAATAGACAGTTTCTTAAACGATTGGGATAAGGGGTTATGGGGAGTGGGCAGGGAAGTAGAGCTGAGTCCATGATCAGATTAGCCATGATCTTATTCCATGGCAGAGCAGTCTCGAGAGGCCGTATGGCCTACTCCCGTTCCTATTTCTTATGTTCATATGTTCTTTTGTCCAATATATCCAAGTTTGCTGATGATACAAAGCTAGGTGGGAATTAAGTTGTGAGGAGGATGCAACGAGGCTTCAAGGGGATATAGACAGGCTAAGTGAGTGGGCAAGAACATGGCAAATGGAATATAATGTGGAGAATTGTGAAGTTATCCACTTTGATGGAAAAATAGAAAAACTGAGTCTTTTTTAAACTTTAAGAGATTGGGAAATGTTGGTGTTCATAGGGACCCGGGTGTCCTTGTACACGAATCACTGAAAGTTAACATGCAGGTACAGCAAGCAATTAAGAAAGCAAATGTATGTTGGCCTTTATTACATGAGGATTTGAGTATAAGAGTAAATACATCTTACTGCAATTATACAGGGCCCTAGTGAGATCACACCTGGAGTATTGTGTACAGTTTTGGTTTCTTTACCTAAGGAAGTGCCATAGAGGGACTGCAACAAAGGTTCACCAGACTGATTCCTGGGATGGGGGGATTATCCTATGAGGAGAGATTGAGTAGACTAGTCCTATATTCTCTAGGGTGTAGAAGAATGAGAGGTGATCTCATTGAAACATACAAAATTATTACAGGGCTTGACCGGGTAGATGCAGGGGGGATGCTGGGGAGTCTAGAACCAGGAGTCACAGTCTCAGAATAAAGAGTTGGCCATTTAGGTCTGAGATGAGAAATTTCTTCACTCAGAGAGTGGTGAATCTTTGGAATTCTCAACCCCAGAGGGTTGTGGAGGCTCAGTCATTGAGTATATTCAAGACAGAAACCGATAGATATTTGAATATTAAACAAATTAAGTGATATGGGGATAGTTCAGGAAAGTGGAGTTGAGGTAGAAGATCAGCCATGATCTTATTGAATGGCGGAGCAGGCTCGAGGGTCCAAATGGCCTACTCCTGCTCCAAATTCTTATGTTCTTATGTCCTCTTTAAGCATTTAAACAGAGCAATTAACAGTGGTCCCTTCGAGTTATGTGAACATATATGATCTTTTAAACTCATAGTTCTGCATACTCAGTTTGAAGAGAGGAACAATTCTTTCTGGTTTGGTATTAGATTTTAAACAGTATTATGGAGAGATCATCTGTTGAATACTTTCCCCCAATGCTGCTCTGAATATGTGTTCAGTGAGCACTTACTGCCTTATTGATCCTATGTCAGTCTGTAGTTTTGTGTGTAGAAAATGAAGTGTCTGTAGCCCTTGCCTCAGGGGAGGGAGTTAAAATGTCGAGGGACATGCTAATGAAAAAGGATAGCTGAGAAAAATGGGCTTCAAATACTGGATGAGCATTGATTAAGAGGTTATTAACTAGCTTAATGTGAAATAAATGTTTGGCACTTGGGTCATCAATGAGTTATGTCCATTACAAGGGTGACTTGATAATCAACATTTACTAAAGACAGATTCTGATTGATTAACATAGCCTGCTAGAGTTTTTAAGCAGGTAGATTTACTCAGCAAATAACACCGATCTGTAACATTAAAGCAGGTTCTTTCTTTTGCTGTTATATGATGATGATGATGATGATGATGATATCTGTTATTGGATAGAAAAGTACATATCCGTAAGCTATCCTACCAAGAAAGAAAGACTTGCATTTAAGCAGCACCTTACATGACCTCAGGATGTTCCAAAGCACTTTAGCCAACAAAGTACTTTTGAAGAGTAATCACTGTTGTAATGTAGGAAAGGCGATAGCCAATTTGCGCACAATTGGCATGCCACTGGCATCCCATCCACACCATCTTACACATTCACTCCCACCACCTCCGGCGCACCATGGCTGCAGTGTGCACCATCTATAAGATGCACTGTAGCACTTGCCAAGTTTTCTTCGGATGCACCTCTCAAACCCGCGATCTCTACCACCTAGAAGGACAAGGGCAGCAACCACATGGGAACATCATCACCTCCACATTCCCCTCCAAGTCACACACCATCCTGACTTGGAAGTATATCGCCATTCCTTCATCGTCGCTGGGTCAAAATCCTGCAACTCCCTCCCGAACAGCACTGTGGGAGCACCTTCACCACACCACTGCATCGGTTCAAGAAGGCAGCTCACCACCACCAACTCAAAGGCAATTAGGGATGGGCAATAAATGTTGGCTTTGCCAGTGATGCCCACATCCCATGAATGAATAAAAACAAGCTCCCACAAACAGCAATGTAATAATTACCAGATAATCTGTTTTAGTGATGTTAATTGAGGGATAAATATTGGCCCTACCACAAGGGAGAACTCCCTGCTCCTCTTCAAAATAGTGCTGTGGGATGTTTAAGGTCTGCCTGAGAAGGCAAGTGGGGCCCTAGTTTTGTCTTGTTTGAAAGATGACACCTCCAATAGTGCAGCACTCCTTCAGTAGTGCACTGGAATGTTAGCCTAGATTTTGTGCTCAGGTCTCTGGAGTGGGACTTGAACCCACAACCTTCTGACTCAGAAGTGAAAGTAGTATGCACTGAGCCATGGCAGATGGCGAATGATGCTTCTTTAAAACATTATTGTGGGGTGAGGTAAAATTGGGAAAGACTATTCCTCTCGTTGGGGAGTCAGGAACAAGGAATTGTGAACTTAAATGTGGCACTGTGAAGAGAGATTAACAGAAATGTGCAAAATATGCGTAATGCTTCAGGCTAACTAGGTTTTGTACATTACCTCCTTGCTTTTGTATTCTATGCCACTAGATATTAAACCAGGTGGTCCTGTTTGCCTTTTTTATGGTTTTATTTACCTAGTTGGGTGTGTTTGCACACTGAGCTCTTCTACTCCATTTAAACTCTTACCCCTTACGTATTTCCTTTCCTTATTCTTGCTTCCAGCTCATTTGTTGCTGAAAACCTCATCCATGCCTTTGTCACCTCTCGACTTGACTATTCCAATGCACTCCTGCATCCTCCCATTTTACACTCTCCATAAACTTAAGCTGATCCAAAACTCTCCTGCCCATGTCCTAACTCGCAGCAAGTCTCACTCATCCATTATCCCTTTGCTCGCTAACCTACATTGGCTTCCGGTTCAGCAACGCCTCGATTTCAGAATTCTCATCCTCATTTTCAAAGCCCTCCATGGCTTCACTCCTCCCTATCTCAGTAATCTCCTCCAGCCCCACAAGCCCCTGAGAAGTCTGCACTTGTCTAATTCTACCCTCTTGAGCATCACGAATTATAATCACTCAACCATTGGTAGCCGTACCTTCTACTGCCCAGGCCCAAGCTCTGGAACGCCCTGCCTAAAACTCTCTGCTTCTCTACCTCTCTTTCCTCCTTTAAGATGCTCCTTAAAACCTACTTCTTTGACCAAGCTTTTGGTCACCTGCGTTAATTTCTACTTATGCAGCTCGGTGTCCAATTGTTTTATCTCATAATATTCTTGTGAAGCACCTTGGGAAGTTTCACTACGTTAAAGACGCTATATAAATACACATCATTGTTGTTGAGGTACCTGCGCTCCTCTAATTCTGGCCACTTGCCCATCCCCAATTTTAATCGTTCCACTTTGAACAAGTTTTTGGTCAGCTGCTCTAATATCTCCTTTGTGGCTTGGTGTCTAATTTTGTTTGATAACGCTCCTGTGAAGCACCTTGGGATGTTTTACTGTGTTAAAGGGGCGATATGAATGTAAGTAGTTGTTGCTCCAAAAATTACTTTGCATACGTTTCCACCTTGAGCTGAACCTGCCACCCATCTGACGTCTTTCCATTCCCCTAAATTAGTGCTGTCAGAAAATGTTGATTTTTTTTTTGTTCTAAGTCTAGATCATTGATGTATGTGTGTGATACATAAGAACATAAGAAATAGGAGCAGGAGTAAACCACCTGGCCCCACGAGCCTACTCCGCAATTTAATAAGATCATGGCTGATCTGATTATGGACTCATCTCCACTTCCCTGCCTGCTCTCTCTCACCCTGTCCGTTCCTCCTGTTACGGCCCTCAATTTCAGTCCCTCAAGTCCAAGGGGCGCAGACTTGAATGAATATGGCGGACAACAAGTTTAACCATTCATCACCAGATCTGTCCGGACCACACAAAACATTATTGGATCCTTCTCTTGTCTGACAAAACTGCTCACTATTCTAGGATCATTCTGGAATGCAAAGAGAACCCCTGGCTACTATTCTCTACTGCTAACCATCGTCTTAAACCCCTCTCCCCTGTCTCCACCACACTCGCCTCCAACAAATGCGAGGAGCTCATGGACTTCTTTGTCTCAAAGATTGAGACCATCCGATCAGCTGCCTCTGCCACTTCCCTTCCTACCTCAAGTCCACTGGGCCAAACTTCCTCTGAGGTTCCCCACCTTCCCTAGCCCTAAACTCGCATCTTTCTCCAGTTTCACTTTGATTTCCCCTCTTGACCTCTCCACACTCATCTTGTCCATGAGATGAATTTCCTGCTCCCTTGACCCTATTCCCACTAAACTGCTGACCACCCAATTTCCTTTTCTGACTCCCATGTTAGCTGATATTGTTCACAGTTCTCTCTCCTCAGGTATGGTCCCCGTCTCCTTCACTTCCGCTGTCTTCACTCCTCTCCTCAAAAAAACAACCCTTGACCCCACTATGCTTACAAACTATCGTCACATCTCCAACCACCCTTTCCTCTCCAAAATCCTTAAATGTGTTGTTGCCTCCCAAATCCGTGCCCTTCGTTCCTGGAATTCCATGTTTGATTTCCTTAAATCTCGTTTCCATCCCTGCCACAGTACCGAAACAGCTCTCATGAAAGTCATAAGTGACATCCTTTGTGACTGTGACAAAGGTACACTATCCCTTGTTGTTCTTCTCAACCTGTCTGCAGTCTTTGACACAGTTGGCCACTTCATCCTCCTCCAACGCCTGTCGACCATCGTCCATTCTTACCTATCTAATCTCAGCCATGAACTCATTGAATGGCGGTGCAGGCTAGAAGGGCCGAATGGCCTACTCCTGCACCTATTTTCTATGTTTCTATGTTTCTATAGCCAGATAATCACCTGCAATGACTTCTCTTCCCACCCCCGCATCGTTACCTCTGGTGACCCCCTTGGCTCCCTCCTATTTCTCATCAATATGCTGTCTCTTGGCGATATCATCCGAAAACACACATCAGTTTCCACATGTACGCTGACGACACCCAGCTCTACCTCACCACCACTTCTCTCGACCCCTCCATGGTCTCTAAATTGTCAGACTGCTTGTCCGACATCCAGTACTAGATGAGCAGAAATTTTCTCCAATTAAATATTGGGAAGACTGAAGGCATTGTCGTTGGTCCCCGCCACAAACTCTGTTCCCTAGCCACCGACTCAATCCCTAGCATCTGTCTGAGGCTGAACCAAACTGTTCGCAACCTAGGTGTCATATTTGACCCTGAAATGAGCTTCCGGCCACCTATCCGCAGCCATAACTAAAATCGCCTATTTCCACCTCCATAACATTGCCTATCTCTGCCCCTGCCTCACCTCATCTGCTGCTGAAACCCTGATCCTTGTCTTTGTTACCTCTAGACTTGACTACTCCAATGCACTCCTTGCTGGCCTCCCACATTCTACCCTACGTAAACGTGAAGTCATCTAACACTCGGCTGCCCGTGTCCTAACTTGCACCAAGTCCCGTTCACCCATCATCCCTGTGCTCGCTGACCTACATTGGCTCCGGATTAAGCAACGGCTCAATTTCAAAATTCTCATCCTTGTTTATAAATCCCTCCCTGGCCTTGCCCCTTCCTATCTCTGTAATCTAGAGTATGAGAGGAAGCTTGCTGGTAACATAAAAACTGACTGCAAAAGCTTCTATAGATATGTGAAGAGAAAAAGATTAGCCAAGACAAACGTAGGTCCCTTGCAGTCAGAATCAGGTGAATTTATAATGGGGAACAAAGAAATGGCAGACCAATTGAACAAATACTTTGGTTCATGAAGGAAGACACAAATAGCGTTCCGGAAATACTAGGGGACCAAGGGTCTAGTGAGAAGGAGGAGCTGAAGGAAATCCTTATTAGTTGGGAAATTGTGTTAGGGAAATTGATAGGATTGAAGGCCGATAAATCCCCGGGGCCTGATAGTCTGCATCCCAGAGTACTTAAGAAAGTGGCCCTAGAAATAGTGGATGCCATTGGTGATCATTTTCCAACAGTCTATCGACTCTGGATCAGTTCCTATGGACTGGAGGGTAGCTAATGTAACACCACTTTTTAAAAAAGGAGGGAGAGAGAAAACGGGGTATTATAGAGCCAGACATCAGTAATGGGGAAAATGTTGCAGTTAATTATTAAAGGTGAAATAGCAGCGCATTTGTTAAGCAGTGACAGGATCGGTCCAAGTTAGCATATTAGGATTTATGGAAGGGAAATCAGGCTTGACAAATCTTCTAGAATTTTTTGAGGATGTAACTAGTAGAGTGGATAAGAGAGAACCAGTGGATGTGGTGTATTTGGACTTTCAAAAGGCTTTTGACAAGGTCCCACACAAGAGATTGGTGTGCAAAATTAAAGCACATGGTATTGGGGATAATGTATTGATGTGGATAGAGAACTGGTTGGCAGGCAGGAAGCAGAGAGTCAGGATAAATGGATCCTTTTTAGAATGGCAGGCAGTGACTAGTCGGGTGCCACAGGGCTGGGTGCTGAGACCCCAGCTATTTACAATATACATCAATGATTTAGATGAAGGAATTGAGAGTAATATCTTCAAATTTGCAGATGACACTAAGCTGGGTGGCGGTATGATCTGTGAGGAGGATGCTAAGAGGCTACAGGGTGTCCACTTTGGTGGCAAAAACACGAAGACAGAATATTATCTGAATGGCGGCAGATTAGGAAAAGGGGAGGTGCAACGAGACCTGGTTGTCATGGTCATCAGTCATTGAAGGTTGGCATGCAGGTGCAGCAGGCGGTGAAGAAGGCAAATGGCATGTTGGCCTTCATAGCTAGGGGATTTGAGTATAGGAGCAGAGAGGTCTTGCTGCAGCTATACAGGGCCTTAGTGAGGCCTCATCTGGAATATTGTGTTCAGTTTTGGTCTCCTAATTTGAAGAAGGACGTTCTTGCTATTGAGGGAGTGCAGCGAAGGTTCACCAGACTGATTCCCAGGATGGCATATGAGGAGAGACTGGATCGACTGGGCCTATATTCACTGCAGTTTAGAAGAATGAGAGGGGATCTCATAGAAACATATAAAATTCTGACGGACTGGACAGATACATGAAGAATGTTCCCGATGTTCGGGGAGTCCAGAACCAGGGGTCACAGTCTAAGGATAAGACGTAAGCCATTTAGGACCGAGATGAGGAGAAACTTCTTCACTCAGAGAATTGTTAAATTGTGGAATTCCCTACCGCAGAGAGTTGTTGATGCCAGTTCATTGGATATATTCAAGAGGGAGTTAGATATGGCCCTTACAGCTTTCGGGATCAAGGGATATGGAGAGAAAGCAGGAAAGGGATACTGAGGTGAATGATCAGCCATGATCTTATTGAATGGTGGTGCAGGCTCGAGGGGCCGAATGGCCTACTCCTGCACCTATTTTCTATGTTTCTATGTTTCTATGTTTCTATGTTTCTATCTCCTTCAGCCTCACAACCCCCCATGAGATTTGTGCTCCTCAAATTCTGCCTTCTTGAGCATCCCTGATTATAACTGCTCAATCTTCGGTGGCCGTACCTTCAGCTGCCTGGGCCCTAAGCTCTGGAACTCCCTCACTAAAGCTCTCCACCTCATTACCTCTCTTTCTCCTGTAAGGCACTCCTTAAAACCTACCTCTTTGACCAAGCTTTTGGTCATCTGCTGTAATTTCTTATGTGGCTCGGTGTCAAATTTATTTTTTTGTCTTATAGCACTCCTCTGAAGCGCCTTGGGACATTTTACTACATTAAATGTGCTATATAAATACAAGTGTTGATGTTGTTGTTGAGATGCCCGATAGTCATGAAAGACACTATATAAATGCAAATCTTTCTTTTTGTATCGTGCTTTTTGTTTGTAGGCATGTTCTTTTCAAGTTTCCTTTCTGCTGCCATAGCAACCTTTGAACAAGTTCTGTTCATGTTCCTCTATTTATCCCAATGGACCATTCACTCTTCCTCTTGCAGGATTTGCAAAGATAATTTTTATTCTTTGTTTTGCTTCTAATTAATTTAAGTTAATGCTTAGTTTGTCTATACTTGTTACTCTAATCCTAGCTATAGATTTATCCTCGTGGTTCAACATTACGTATTCCCTGACTGAGAAGCCAGACAAGCAACCTTCTTTTATCAGTGCTGCTGTATAATTCATTGATGCAAAGTGCATTGCAGCCCTGGAGTGATTGGGCTTCCAGCTATTCCTCTCTACGGTGTGGAAAAATGCTTATGCATCGCTGTTCCCCACCCCACCTTTCCCAGAAGGCACTGCCAAAACCGGTAATTGGCCTGCAAACCTGTGCTTTACCATCAGGTGGCAGAGCCCATTGGCACAATGGTGATAGTTTACTTGGGATTTTTGGTCACCACCTTTGCACAATCAGGAAGGGGTAGACAAAATTCATGTGTTATACATGAACTTGTGAATGATGCAGATGTTGAAAGGGTTTGTGTTTTTAGAAGTTTTCTTTCTTCAATGGCACCCTATTAGACTGCATTTGCAGTTGCGTGACTATGGTATTGTGATCCAGTAAATTGTAGCAGTGGATCCTGAAGGCTGTAATTTGTGTCGAAGTGTTGTTCGGTAAGTTTATGCCTAGTTTTTCAGCTTGTGCCTGTGTCCTTGTTCCATTTCCCTGTACCTGCAAGTGACAACCTTGTGGTGTTTTGTTTGGATCTCGTTTGGCTGTTTTCTGTTTGGGGGTTCAGTGATTTCGTACAGAATTTCCAATGGTTTTGGAAGCAAACTCTTGAGAACTTAGCTTTTTGGGATCTTCATAATGTCAAGAGATCTGTGCAATGCACAATATATGCAGTCCACCATGATGCTACAGCGCAACAACTGAATCTTTATAACACAGCACATGTCAGTGAAGGAAACCGATGATATCATCAGTCTGAGAATTTTGTATCTCTCCATTTTCTAATGTGATGAACAGACCCCTTCTCAAACAGCCACCCTTGACTGGATTCATAGTCAACTTCAAGGAATGGCAGAGACATTGCGACTTATCGTGTGGCACCTGAATGTAAAAAACAAAGAAAATAATATGACTCGACAACGATTTGGAACAGAGATTGAGGGGAGACCTAACTGAGGTGTATAGATAGAGTGGATATGAAGGACCTATTCCCCTTAGCCAAAGGGTCAATAAACAGGGGATATAGATTTAAAGTAAGTCGTCGGAGATTTGAGGAGAAATGTTTTCACCAAGAGGGTGGTGGGGGTCTGGAACTCACTGCCTGAAAGGGTGGTAGAGGCAGAAACCCTCATCGCATTTAACAAGTACTTGGATATGCACTTGAAGTGCCGTAACCTACAGGGCTTACGGACCAAGAGCTGGAAAGTGGGATTAGGCTGCATAGCTCTTTCAAAAGCAAAATACTGTGGATGCATAGCTCTTTGTCGGCCGGCACGGACATGATGGGCTGAATGGCCTCCTTCTATGCTGTAAATTTCTATGATTCTATTCTATGATTACTAGCAGACATTCTCAATCACCATTGGCACTCCAAAACCAGAACCTCAACATTAATGACAGGGTAAAATTTACAATAAATGGATATTTGCAGTCAGAGAAACAACTTTAAAATGATCATAAGCTTCTCTTGTTATCACAAATCTTACACGCCAGCAAGACTAGAATAAAACAAAAGAAATCAGAGACAAAAGCAGGCTGATGATGATGCTTGCTCTTTAACGATGAGTTATTGCTGTCATTTGCTAATTTGTCATACAACTCCATTATTTATGTTCTGCTGTTACCGATAAGGCGCCATCTCGCTGGTGTCAGTCTCCAACCCCTTCAGCAGGTAAAGCCCTTCAGATCTTAAAGTTCCCTGGTATCATTGTTTCCAACAGGACTTATCTCTTCTCCAAATGTCTACAGACCCAAAGGCAGGCAAATAATCTGTTGGAAACAGAAGAGTAAAATACACCTTCCCTGAGGCATTTTAGAAAAGAAATACACATTGCAGCGGCTTGGTAATATTTTCATTTCAAGAGTTTGCTTGAATCAGGGGTAGATACTATAATTTGTGCTGTGTGTGATGATGACGACAAATGATAGCCATGGAATATTTTTCATACTTAATGAAGGTGGCACCATTACACCACCTTTTCATTAGTTCCCTTTGAAAATCTGTGTGAAGAGAATGTTTAAAGTGTTCTTAAACCATACTGGGTAACAATCGCTAAATTAGCACTCATAATGCCTCCTCGTGCAATCTTATATCCACCAAGTGCACCTTCAAACACATTGCTTTTGCCTCATGAATTTTCCGTAATGTCTTTTGAAACAAAATTTAATTTTAATACATAGCTTAAACAGAATGCATTATAAAGTCCTATGGGATCTAGTTTATATTCCACTTGTGGTGCAGATCATATGAATATAAGTATTCCATATATTCATGTCGTGTATTCTATTTTCATTCTGACAGTTTTACAGGATATCTTTTTTGAAATAAGCTGATAACTCACATGATTCAACCATAAGCGCAGATAGAATTTTCATTCTCT
The DNA here is from genome assembly GCF_044704955.1 of Pristiophorus japonicus. Taxonomy (NCBI): domain Eukaryota; kingdom Metazoa; phylum Chordata; class Chondrichthyes; family Pristiophoridae; genus Pristiophorus; species Pristiophorus japonicus. The sequence goes on from NC_091980.1 coordinate 37,728,065, forward strand.
TTTAACTGTTGCAACCCCCACTCCAGGATTTTAGCACAAACTAGGCTGACACCAGTGAAGTACTAAGGGAGTGCTGCATTCTTTGCATTAAACCTGAAAGCATCACACTGTCTACCTGCTCAGGAGGATGTAGAAGGGCACCATCGCACTATTTAAAGAGCATACAATTCTCCTGGAAGAGAGGGTGCCAGGCTGCCTGTTGGCGGCCCGGCCGAACCCGGGGGGAACAGTAGTCCGGCCGACATGGAAGCCGGCCAGCAAAAAAAATAAGATGGCGGCCGAGGCATTCGGCCCTCGCCTTTATTGGCCACCACACCACCAGGGCAGAGAGAGAGAGCAGACAAGGCGCACTGACAGAAAAAGCTGTTGAGGGCATTGTCCAGCGGCTCGTGGATTTTTTTCATTAAACTTCAGGCAGATTTCAATGGAGGTGCGGCAGAGCGGTGGTGCGCAGTTTTATTTCGCACTTGCGACGGTCGGCAGCAGTGGAGCGGAAGTGGGGACAGGCCGAAAAATCCCCGAGCTGATTTAGGTCGGGGCGGCAAATGGACTGGAACATAGCGGCCACTCGTTTCCGCCGCATGGCCGCCACAAAACGGCGGTAACGAGCCTTATACAGACCCTGAATTTCAGCCCCGTGCTGTCCTCCCACTGAGTGGGGTCACCACAGGAGGGCAGTAGTTGGCACAATCTCGGCAAATCAGCTGGAATTATGTCCAAAGGAATTTCAGAGCCTTTGGGTTTTTTGTAGGTACATTTTGTAAGAAGTATTAGTTCACAAATCAATTCAGTATATATGAGCTAAATTCTCAGGAACCGGACTCTAAAATTGTACGGCATTTTGTGTAACTATCTTATTTTAGTATTTAGCATATATGCAAACTTTCCAAGGTATATATTAGTTTTTAGCTTGAAGGGCAGAATGATAATGGACACAAAAATGCACCAAAAAAAGTGCTAAAAATACACATTTTCGGAGGCGGGTGCATGTTCATGCTGAGTGTGTGAGGGCAAACAGAAGTGTAATGAAGTGTCCCGTTGCCAATGGTGGAAATGGGGAGGGAAGGATTGCTCGTGCTGAGGCTAAAGTCTGGTATTGCAAGACTGTGCAGAAAGTGAGAGATATAGGGCTCAAAATTGGCCCCTGCAGATTATTGGCGCACTCACCGGAGTTGCGCTGCTTTTGTACGATGAAAAGGGCGCCGAAAAAATGTCCTCCTGGCCGCTGTGTTGCCTCTCCTAGGGCTTAGTGCGGAGTGGCCAGTAGATTAGGGATGGAGCTTACTGTCCTGGTGCTGAAAACAGTACCGGGACATCTGCACATGCGCGTTAGAGTGTGTGCGCATTTGCAGTAGCTCCTCACCCCCAGCGCATCCTGCAGCTTGTGTGGGAGGGACCCAATACTTGCCGCCCCTATCCCTGGCCGAGTGGTCTCCCGCACCGGCCGGGCACACTGTGGAATGTATTGTAAATGTGAAGAATTGTAAGTAAGTGCTGTTCAGAGGGCATTGTCGTTGATTTAGAACTTTGTATATCAATAATACAAACCAGGAATCGGTGAGTGTAGATGAACAGAGTCTTGTGTTTTGAGATGAAGGTAGGACTTACTTATGTTTTTTTATTTGTTATTGAACTATTTGTTATTACTTTTTGTGCTTTGTTTAGTGCTTTGTAAGTCTTGGTGCTTTAGGTGCAGGTCATCTCTGCTTCTTTCTATTTTCTATTTGTTATTGAATGCTTATTTTTGTGCTTTGTTTAGAGTTTTGATATGAAGGTAGAACTTAGTTTTATTTTTTATTTCTTCTTGAATGTTTTTATATCTTCTTGAATGCTTACTACTTGCTGTGCTTTGTTTAGTGCTTTGCAAGGTCCTCTCCACTTCCCTCCCGCCCCTATCTCTGGCCGAATGGCCTCCGATGTATCTACCTGCGCTGATTTCTTAACTTTCCGCAAGGATTTTCACAAGTGGCCACATACACTGGCCTAAGTTAGTTTGGAGTAACTATTACCTGTCCAAAGTGGCGTAAATGGCCAAAACGGGTGTAGGTGACTGGTAACGACCCTTTTGAAAAAAAATAAACTAAACTAAAAAAAATCCTAACTAAGTCACTTACACTGGTGTAAATTGAATGTGCAAAATCGGGATTTTTAAGATACTCCAGAAAAATCAAGTTGCTCCAAAAAAAAATGGAGCAACACCTGGCCAATTTTGAGCCCATAAAGAGGAGTCTTACCTTGGCAAGGCTGCGGACCAAGAGCTGGAAAGTGGGATTAGGCTGATAGCTGTTGGTCGGCCGGTGCGGACACGATGGGCCAAAACGGCCTCCTTCCGTGCTATAAATTTCTATGAATGCTGGTACAGTTATTACATTTCCTCCTGTACTGCAGCCAAGTCCTAGGAATGAAGTGCTGGCATTGACCTGCCCAGCCACCAACCTTCAGTGCTACTGGTTAGTTTTCAAGGACAACCATAGCCCAGCTGAAGGAAAGAGGCCATCCTTTCTGCTCCTCACTTGCTCCACGAGCACCTTCATTTCGGTAGCAGAGAATTGGGGTGCCCTGGGTGGCGAATTGCTGCCTGCTGGCTCATTGGTGCTCTGTCCACTGATCACTGTTGAAAAGTGATCCTCCCCTCTAAGGAGGGCAGGCTACCTTCAAGTGGCGGCAGGCCCACCGGCTTTTTTTCCCTCACAAATGGTGAGCTACCTGTAAGCATTCAGATGGGGCCTTCTGCTAACATTATCAGGCCTGCCCAATATACTCCAAAGACAAAAACCTGCCCCTATATCTTCAAAACTCATATTCCCCCTCAAAAATGTCCACACCTGTCACTGAAGGCCATAATGCAGAGCAGCCAATAATTAAGTATACATTTCATTGAATTAAATCTTTTTCAGATTTACTCTACATCTAACCCTTGTTCTATCCAACCTGGGGGAGACTGATACCAATACTGTATAAAAAAAACAAAAGGTGACAAAAAATGTTTGATTCTCCAATATTGACAATCCTGATCTTGATGGGCACAAAATTCAACCAACATTTATTTGAAGACATTTTTAGATACGAGACATTCATTGAAACCTGGTTGACTGAATCTGCCATTTATAATGTGCATTGTCGCAAGTCTGTTCCAGATCCGCTGAAATCGCTGATAGTTTGTGAAACTGAGGTGAAGAAAACTACAGAAAGGCTGATGGGTGAAGACCTGGGGCTGCATTAATGAACACATGTCTATCTCAAGTTCGCTAGCAACAGCATTAACTTGTACTGAGCTTCATCTTCACAAGTCTGGATAAACCCTTTGAGGATTGCAGTGATATTTTTGTTCCTGCAGAATTTTGATTTTAACATTCTCTGCTGAATGTGCCAAAAGCAGCGAGATATTCTGTCCTCTCTTCTCATGGGCCCTTATGTGAAACTTGCCTCTTTTATCACAGTCTGTCAAATAATCGGTCTCGTGCCATTTAGGGAGTGCACATCAAAAATTTCAACTATTTTTGCATTTTTTCTCTTCCCCAGGGATTAAGGCACTTTCTTTTCTACGCGATCTCTATATGAGTTTTGGAAAAATTGGTAACATTAAATAACTTCTCCAGAAGCATTAATTTACTCATTTGGAAGAAAGAAAGATAATTTATGTGTGTATGGCACTTTTCACAACCTCAGGATATCCCAAAGCGCTTTACAGTCAATTAAATACTTTTGAAGTGTAGGCAACGTTGTAATGTAATTTTAAATTTACTTTTAAATTTAAATTTACATGTGGCTTTTTATATGTACTTTGTGGGCAACTTGTTATTTATTCAATTAATTTGACATGATGCTATCTTCATCTACAATAGATATTGGGTAAAGTCTGTTACAATATAGTTACTGCAAGCTACTGAATGTATAGTGCACAGTCTGGTCCAGTACAGTGCCACCACTTGCCTTTACAGTTGACACCAAATACAGTTTAGTACAGTATAATGTCAGCCTTTCAACATAAAACAGATGATGTGTGATATAATGCGCTGTCAGGGGAGTGTTAGCCACTGTATTTACATTACGCAACAGATAAAGTCTGGTACAGTTTGGTTAGTATCATTGTAAGCTATCATATTTAGACTGATTTTTGCGATTAGGGTCTGTCTCAATGACAATTTAGTGCATATTAGGCAAAGCGTAATAGTGTCAGATGATTAGTGTATGTGTCAACTCCTGCGCCGAAAGTGCATTAAAATCACAAAGGTAAGCACTCTGAGGAAGGCTAATTGGCTCATTGTCCTTCCAAAGAACTCGACAGTCCTTACACACCAGGTAATGTCCGGTGCATTGTAGTTAATGTCAGTTCCTGTGTGCACAATATACTCTGGGTGAAATCTGGGATAGGACAGTCTGCGTCCATGTCAACACCTGCATGTATGGTGTGAACTAGATACTCTTTCCTCTTGCACAAATGTGCCGTGCGCTTTATGCCCACCATACCAGAAGAAGTGATGTTTGAGAGCATGACAAGCTGTGTTGCTGAGGGAGGGATCAGTATTCATTTCTCCAGTATCTCCGACAGGTACACCAGCTGTATAAACATCTCCTGTACAAACATTGTGTGATTCTTGTGCAAATGGCATGCACCTCTCATGTGATATTCATGCGATAAATGTACAGGTGTTAGCTTTTATATGGTGCATGTTGTGTACGACCAAACTGTGATTCCGGAGAATGCAAGTATCAGCTCCTGCCTCTTCAAAAATCCTTTAGCGATAGCTGGAATACGGCATTAATCTGGTGTGAGATGTTAAGGAATGTTGTAACAGGAGAACTTTATTGTTATAATTTCATAGATTTACATACATAGTATGTACAGCACAGAAACAGGCCATTCAGCCCAACTGGCCGATGCCGGTGTTTATGCTTCACACGAGCCTCCTCCCCCTCTCTTCACCTACCCCTATCAGCATTACTTTCTATTCCTTTCTCCCTCATGTCTTTATCGAGCATTCCCTTAAATGCATCTATGCTATTCGCCTCAACTATTCCTTGTGATAGCAGGTTGCCCATCTTAACCACTTTCTAGTTAAAGATGTTCCTCCTGAATTCCCAATTGGATTTATCAGATTTATTGGTTTTATTTATGATGAAACAAACTCGAGGATCAGTGGGTCACTCCACACACCCTGACTCTGCAAAACATAGCTTAGGGAGCAGGAGATAACGAGCAGTAATCTGATCAAACAATCAGAGCCAGCGCACTGTCGCTAACTGCCCCAAGGATCTCCGAAAGGTGTGATGCTGCAAAATGTAAACCAGAAATCTGATAAAATAATTGCTTCCGAATGTGAAGTTGTCTTACTCTGTTTCCATATTGTTTGGTGATGAGTGAGATTATGAATGTTTACATAGAGTGTAAGATTGCGATGGCAGATTTTTTTGTTAGTCAGGATAAATGCTGTTTGCTCAATTTTTAAAAAAATAAAGAAATGCAGAAACTTGATGACCCAGGGCCCATTAAGTAGGACACTACCAAGACTGAAAAGAGTACCCAAGGAGCTATAGAATTTTACAACACAGAAAGAGGTAATTCGATTCAGCATATCCATTCTAGTGAAATCCAAAGTGCGCTCCCCCATAGCCCTGCATCTTCCAAGTTTTTTTATTCATTCCAGGTTGTGGGCGTCGCTAGCAAGTCCAGCATTTATTGCCCATCATAATTGCCCTTGAGAAGGTGGTGGTGAGCCACTTTTTTGAACCGCTGCAGTCCTTGTGGTGAAGGTACTCCCACAGTACTGTTAGGTTGGGAGTTCCAGGATTTTGACCCAGCAATGATGAAGGAACGGCGATATATTTCCAAGTCAGGATGGTGTGCAACTTGGAGGGGAACTTGGAGGTGTGGTGTTCCCATGCGCCTGCTGCCCTTGTCCTTCTAGGTGGTAGAGGTCGCTGGTTTGGGAGGTGCTGCCGAAGAAGTCATGGAAAGTTGCTGCAGTACATTTTGTAGATGGTACAAACTGCAGCCACTGCTTCATATATTGATGCAATTTTCCCTTAAAGAATGCAACGATCTCCACGCCAACACTGCCTGTGGAAAAACAGTCCATGCTCCAACAACCCTCTGTATAAAGAAATTTCCCCTCATCTCCCTCCTCAGTCTCTTAGTGACAATTATGAATTGGTGACCCCACATCATTGACTCCTCAACTAGAGGAAATTACTTTTCTCTACTCACCCTAACAAAACCCTTCGGGCTGAAATTCAGGCACGCCAGAAAGCTGGCACGCCTATAATTTTTTAACTCATTTTTCCGCTGGGAGGTGGCCTCTCGATCGTTTTTTGGCACTTAGTAATTTTTTTAACGTTGGACCGGAAGTCAGTCATAGTGGGGGCAGAAGTGCGGCGGTAAGTCAGGCTGAAGGGCGGAAGTTGGGGCGGGATCGAAACTCCACCGAGCAGTAGTGACATCACAGAGAATGTGCGTCACCATGATCTCTCCCCTCCGTTAAAGAGCATTTTTCATCTTCGGCTACTGGGCCACCAGGGAGGGTTTTGGCTGAGCCAGCGGCCTGGCATCCAAGAGGGGGTGCCAGGCTGCCTGTTGGCAATATTTGTCTGGCCACGCTGCCGGGCCGCACGCACTCAGGATAAGGTGCACCGACAGAGAAAGCTTTCGGGGGCACTGCACGGCGGGGCAACGATTTTTTTCCCCCTAAATATGGGTTGGAGTCTTCTGCAGGTGAGGGAGAGCAGTGGTGCATGTTTTGATGATGCGCTTGCAGCGGTCATCGGCAGCGGGGCGGAATTGGGGACAGGCCGAAAAAACTCCAACCTGAATTTGGGTTGGGGCGGCTATTGGGGTGCAACGTGGTGGCCACTCAATTCCGCCGCTCGGCCGTCGCAAAATGGCGGAAACGGGCCTTATCTGGATCCTGAATTTCGGCCCCTTCATATTTTTACAAACTCTGGTAGGAGGCATGAAACAGTGAAAAAGCAGTGATTTTCTGATGCCAACTTTTGGTTTTAAAAGCTTGTAAGCTGTCGGAGAAAGCAAAGAATGAGAGAAGGAAGGAGTTCCGCAGTTTTAAGATGCTGGGGAAAAAATAGTCAGATAAGGGATTCAACAATTCTCCTGTTCCTGGCATGTTTGTTCTATTGGCTCAAGAACATAACATTAATTTGAAAAGTTTCTTCAAATCAAATATCCTATTGTAAACTATTGATTATTTATTTAACAACATGAAGGAAACATCTTTATTATTGTCTCTTAGTCCTTAAAAATAATGAGTAAATCTGCAGAATATTTATCCAGCTTTACATCTCCAATACTACCTTGGATGGTTGATTCCATATATGGCATTTCATTGGTTTCTGCTTGTCCTTATTCGGGGGTATTGTGAGGTTCAGAACAGGATGATTAGATCACTATAATCGGGGCTGTTTACTTGTAAAACCAATAAAAATGTAAATTGAAAAAACAGCTAATTTTCTAAATATAACTGAGCACCAGGACTGCAGGCAATAATCACTGGAGCTATGATGAATTGGCTATCAGGGAGTGCTGCTCTCCATTCTGAGCTTTACATTTATTAGCAACCCCAGTATTATTATCCTCCCCTCTCAACATGCCTTCTCTTCCTCCTTCCTCTATGCCATGTAATACTCTCTGATGGAAGAGATAGACAATTTTGTACCCTGTAACCAGGACTCAGCTGAGCCTACACTTGATAAGTGGCAATAAGGTACAGTGAAGCCAGTGAATTAAGACACCTAGGGGACTGGCATCAGCTGTCCATATTTTGCAGGTGTCTGTCTTTCCAAAATGGTCATTGTACAGTATATAGTTTTAGGCAGGTTGCATGTAGATTGGTATCAGTATCAGCAAGGATATACTTGCTTTGGAGGCAGTTGAGAGAAGGTTCACTAGGTTGATTCCAGTGAAGAGGGGGTTGACTTATGAGGAAAGGTTGAATAGGTTGGGTCTCTACTCATTGGAATTGAGAAGAATGAAGGGTGATCTTATCGAAATGTATAAGATTATGAGGGGGCTTGACAAGGTGGATGCAGAGAGGATGTTTCCACTGATAGGGGAGACTAGAACTAGGGTGCATAATCTTAGAATAAGGGGCCGCCCATTTAAAACTGAGATGAGGAGAAATTTCTTCTCTCAGAGGGTTGTAAATCTGTGGAATTCACTGCCTCAGAGAGCTGTGGAAGCTGGGACATTGAATAAATTTAAGGCAGAGATAGACAGTTTCTTAACCAATAAGGGGTTATGGGGAGAGGGCAGGGAAGTGGACCTGAGTCCATGATCGGATCAGCTATGATTGTATTAAATGGCAGAGCAGGTTCGAGGGGCCGTATGGCCTACTCCTGCTCCTATTTCCTATGTTCCTATCAGTTGATGAATTTTACCTGGTAAATACTCATATATTCCAGCAAACAAATCTTCTTAAATGGTATTTTGATTTTCATAAAATCAGCAATTAATAAGCACAATCAATTACCCATTCATACAAATAGTTGCAATCAGCCTTTCATAATTAAGTGTTTTAAGGTGTGAAGTACACTAAGTACAAAGGGCTTGTTACAATGAAGGCTGTCCATAGTCTGTAATTTGCAAGTGTCTGTCATCTCAGAGAGCCTCTTTTATCCTTTATAATATTAAATATTTGGGACTGTCATGAAGTGTTCATATTTTACGGTTGTCCATTGTTTGTCAGTGCCCATAGGACAAGGTTTTTTTTTTTTTTTAATTCGTAGCCAATCGTTCCAATTCTTTGTCAAATCACAAACGCCAGAGGTCACCTTGCACATGCCAAGGATCACTCTGCGCCAATGCTCTTAGCCAAAAGGCCTAGAGCCACTGCACCGTTCCTGGAAGTACTGCAATACCAGGTTCGTGCCATGGAGGTGGATGGGTCAGGTCCCCCACACACCTCCGTGGAGGTGGATGGGTCAAAAAGGTTTTTACTGTATGTGAGAATGCCTGTCTCTTGGGAATTGGCCTTGCCTTTCCCCAGTCAGCCCTGGCTGAGCTTGACAAGTCATTGTTCGCTGATGGTGGAGGGGGAAAGGGAGGGAACTGGAATGGGAAAACATAGTTGCGCACAATTATTTTAAAATACCGCAAATTAGTTTGCAAATGCGCTACGCCACCCGATCATCTCCCTTATTTTATCCACTCGTAGTTCGGTGCAAAGCAAACTACTCGGCATTGTGTGGAACTACAAGGAAAAGCCAAAGTGAGCCGTCATCTTTCATCCATCATCAGCCACGCAGGTACCTCCTATCGATTGTGGAATGTGATACGATGCAATCATGGAACTATCTGCGCCAGCCTACTTAAGAGGGCTCCCTTTAAAGTAAGACTGTGAACTTGTGGTGTGTGGTGTGCCGGGCCAGAGGTGTGTGAAAAGTTCAATCATGCGTAATTTCCGAAGTTGAGAGATGTCAGCGTTTGTTTTGTTTTCTTTCAGTCAGTTTCAAAGTCAGTCAATAATAAGAGATGGGGCTGTGTCAGATTGATGTTCCTGTAATGAGCTCCTTATGAGATGTTATATTAACTGTTAATCAATATACATGGCAGCGTAGCTTTCTATATGACCTTGTAGAGTTTTTAATTAATCCTTATTAAAAATATTGACTTGTTCTGACTTCTGGTCGCTGCAATTTGCAGAGCTTTTCATCCTAATTAGGAGGTTAGGCTATGTTGCTTAGATTGCAGATTATAATATAATGATTTCTTACATTAAATCAATGCATGACAGAAACTACTGACTGCAATTAATCCATTTAGTCAGGATCTATCAGGCTGCTTTTCAGTGTTAGTAAGTGTCTGTCACAAAGTCGAGCTTGATAGAGGTTTTCAAACGATGGTGGGATCCAGAGGTGGCCAGTCACTTCATTCCTGTTTGTTGACACATGCATTCCTCTGTAAAATCTGACAAGCTCAAGCAGACATGTTCACGGGCGAGGGATGTGAGACACAAGGACGATCCCTTTGGCAAGCACCTGCAATAATGCTGTCTCAGTTAAAGCTCAAAGAATTTTGAAAGAAAAACCCGACAGTCAAGCAAAAAGACAATCAGGCTGACACTAATATCAGGAAGCAGGTGTCCTCGCACAGGATCCTCCTTGGCTTGCATCCGTCCAGTGAAACCACTTCACAGTTTGTTTAATAACTGGACGACTATGATGATACCAGAAATGTGAAGGTATACGTATCATTAAAGGATGAACAGGCTGGGTCTCTTTTTCAGTTGAAAAAGAAGGCTGAGGGGTGACCTAGAGGTCTTGAAAATTATGAACGGTTTTAATAGAGTGACTACAGAGAGAATATTTCCACTTGTGGGGAAGAGCATAATTAGAGGCCATCAATACAAGATAGTAGCCAAGAAATCCAATAGGGAATTCAGAAGTAACTTCTTTACCCGAAGAGTGGTGAGAAAGTGGAACTCGCTACCACAGGGAGTTATTGAAGTGAATAGCACAGCTGCATTTAAGGGGAGATTAGACAAGCATATGAGGGAGAAAGGAAAAGAGGGTTATGCTGAGAGATTTAGATGAGGAAAGACGGGAGGAGGCTCGAGTGGAGCATAAACCGGCGTGGACCGGTTGGGCTGAATGGCCTGTTTCTGTGCTGTATAGCCGATGTAATCCTTTGTAATCCTATGGCGCTCCATACCCTGGACAAAGTATTGCTTCTGTGGGCTGGATTTTCGGGTCGTTTGCGACTGGGTTTTCGCACATTTTGATCTTCCGCAGCGTAAACTGGGGCGCTCAGCTGTTTTTCGCCCGGTCGCGATCCTCGGTTCTGTTTTTGCGGCGCCGCTTAGGAGCACTGCCGGGGAGAGCTGCACCAGAGGTGTAACAGCTCGTGTTGTGACACCGTTCGAGTTTCAAGACTCACCCGAACCGCAAGGGGAAACACGGCGGTCCTGCCCTGCTGGTGGCGGGAAGTTGAATAAACTGAAAAAAGGGTAAGTTAAAGTTTTTCTTTTTTTATATCTTTGCATCGATTTGTGAGGTAAGGGTGTTTGTTGGCAATGTTTTTGCAATTTTCCCCCCCCCCCCCTCCCAAGGCGTCTCTCGGAGCGCTCCCGGCCCCGCACTAAAGTTGGCGAGGCTTCTGTTTTTGCACCGCAAAAATAGTTCAACGCCTCCCTTTGTGCTGCGCCCCTGGCACAGACTCCATATGCCAAAAGTTACACAATTAATCGGTAACGCTAATTGGGTGGTAATTTTCCTGCCCCGCCTCCGTTTCACCCTGACAATGGAGAAGTCGGAAATACAGCTCTTTGAAGGTTTAAAAAAATAACTGGCAGTGAAATTGATAAAAAAATCTGTGGGACCTCACCCTGAGCTATCTTCCTCTGTAAAATAATGGAGTGCCAATGAAGCATGTTGTATGTGTGATTTTCTTCACATGCTGAGAACTTTTTGGAGGAGACAGCAAGAGCTCCAAAACTAAGAGGGGTGGCTTTTTTCAGTCTTCTGGTGCTCTTGAGCTTGCTATCGTAAGATACACCGTTGACTTGCCTCGGAATATATTTTTTCTCTGCATTTACTCATGCTCTTCCTCTGTTTTCCTTGTCTGGACTCTTAAATCCAAGTGATAATTCAGCATGTGCGAGTTGCAGGAAGGAGGGTAAGAGAGGCGGGGGAGGGGTGGCATTTGCACAAACTGACTTCCTACAATGCCATGTTTCTGTAAAGTGTTGCAGTTCTTCACAGACACTTATCTAGTCTTAGCTGCCTCGCTGGATGGACTGTTTTGAGGAAATGTTGGCCGACCTAATCTTGCCCATTCTGGCGTGCAAGCATCTGCTGATGTATAATCCCGGATCCTTTGCCTGTGCTGAGAAGTTTGCAGGCTGGATTACTCTGCTCATAAAAAGAATACAGAATTCAATAAATAAGGAAATATAGAAATGAAAGCAGGAAAGAAATAAAGAAGGTAAAGTTAAAAAATATATTTTTTAATTATAATCCTCTAAGGATGGGGAGGTCTACCAAGGCAGGGGAATATACATTAAATGGTATGATACTGAAAAGTGTCGAGGTACAAAGGGACCTTTGATGTGCAGGCCCACAGATCACTGAAGGTAGCAGGCCAGGTAGATAAGGTGCTTAAGAAGGCATATGGAATACTTGCTTTTATAATTCGAGGCATGGAATACAAGAGCAAGGAGGTTATGCTTGAACTGTATAAAACATTGGTTAGCCACAGCTAGAGTACCGTGTGCAGTTCTAGTCACCACATTACGGGAAAGGACGCAGAGGAGATTTACAAGAATGTTGCCTGGACTGGAGAATTTTGGCTATGAGGAAAGATTGGAGATGCTGCGTCTGTTTTCTTTGGAACAGAAGAGGCTAAGAGGAGATCTGATTGAGGTGTATAAAATTATGAGGGGCCTGGATAGAGTGGATAGGAAGGACCTGTTTCCCTTGGCAGAGGGGTCAGTAACCGGGGGGCATAGATTTAAAGTAATTGGGAGGTTTGGAAGAGATATGAGGGAAAATTTCTTCAGAGGGTGGTGGGGGACTGGAACTCACTGCCTGAAAGAGTGGTAGAGGCAGAAACCCTCAACACATTTAAAAGATACTTGGATATGCACTTAAAATAACTTACAGGGCTACGGACCAAGAGCTGGAAAGTGGGATTCGGCTCGATAGCTCTTGGTCGGCCGGCATGGAGCCGATGGGCTGAAATGGCCTCCTTCTATGCTGCAACTTTCTATGATTCTATGTATTATGCCTGTAATGCACTTATGAATGACTCCACGAGGCAATGTGTTGTACTCAAGCTGTAGTGACCTTGGTCCTTTATTCATAACTCCAGAGTGAGTCATAAGCATGGTGGGCAGCCTTTTGTACTGGGCCCTGCACACCTATGCAGGTGACCCTCAGGTCTCCCACCGCACTGCCCTCTGGTGGACAGCCTCTGCCACAGGAGCAGGAAACCCCAGTCTCCACCAGTTGCACACTCTAGTGGTGCCAGCATAGTATATACACATGTAAACCTTATTGATAATATATCAGGTAACAAGTCTCCATCTTATGCAACTAAACAGTCACTACACAGAGAGGATATCAATAGTCTGCGTATATAACATCACTCTCCCCCAAGTCCTTTGTGCCGATTACCTTTGCACTATGTGCTCTGGCTTAGCTCTCCCCAGACTTATGTGCCAATAGCCCTTGCACCTTGGCTGTGATTTGGCTTGGCTCTCTCCCTGTTAACCCCCAAGTCCTTTTGCCACAACGTTGGGTAGTGGTTACCAGTTTGGATGGTTCGATGATGCAGTGGAGGTTCCAGTGGGTTTTGGCTGTGATCCATGTGTGTGTCCATGGCTACATACATCCATTTCCCTCCCCTCTCCCCTGCCCCCCCCCCACCCCCGCCACAGCGGGATCATGCAGCAGGCCCATTACATTAACATACAGTGCAAGTACAAAGAAAGGAAGTTACAGTTTGTATCGTGACACCTTGGTTCAGTGACATTCGTTAAATTTTGCAGTCATGCGCCAGGATAGGATAGATTGCATTCATGGTTCAGGCATGGTAAGTACTGACGTAGCAGTACAGGTATGCGAGGACGCAGGTTCCAGAGCAACCGGACAGGGTCCTAGTCATCTGATAGCAGCGCTGCACCCCCTGCTAGCGGGGTGGGCTTGGTTCGCTCACCTTGCCAGGACTCAGGGCCTTTGCCTTTGCCTAGTGGTGGGCAGAGCCACAGATGTGTGTGGCCTCCCTGTCCTCTTTGAGAACTGCAGAATCTTTTGCCTGCTCTGTAACGGTGTTGGGAACCTAGCTGTTCCAGGTCCCGTTTTGGGAACTCGTTGGTTCTGACCTTTTGCTCCCGGACATGGCCGAGGTAGCGACTGGGTCTGGGGGCTGCACCGTCTCTACCCAGGTGGTGGGCAACGGCGGCCAACTGTGAGCATTGACGGCGTTTTCGTTTCCAGGTCCGTGGCGAATTGTGCCATCGGGTGACTGCAGCGTGAGATAGACCTGGGGAAGGGTTTCAGGATCAGTGCCTTCACCCTCCTGTGGTTGCTGGCTTATAACTTGTGGGGACATCTGGGGTACGGCATCAGGACCAGTGCCTTTACCCTCCCAAATTCGTTCGCTTTCTACTTTTGGGGACACTCTATTCCCAACATCTCGCAACAACATTTTGTTCGTTACATTAGGACTGGTACTGACATCTCGCAACAACATTTTGTTCTTTACATTAGGAATAGTACCTGTTATGTAATGATGTGTGTATCGTCCCAGTACCGTAAATGTAATGTAAGCACTATCCCACACCACAGAGGGCGCTGTGGTGGGAAACCTGGTAGTGCCTGCAACAAGGGCTATATGAGGCTGACCACCACACCTGAGAGGCACTCTGGAGCTGAACAATAAAGGACGAAGGTCACAGCAGTTAGATTTACACCAGACCGTGTGAAGTCAGTGATTTGTGTGCTACATACACCACATTGGCGACGAGGAAGCGGACGAACTCCACGCAACCATGGCTACTCTGGGCTCGCTAAAGGATTTTACCGTGGGCAATGATTGGGAGGCCTTTACGGAAAGGCTCGAGTACTACTTCACAGCAAATGATCTGACGGAGGACATATATGCAATGAGAGAGAAGCGTAAGGCGATATTGCTCTCCAGTTGTGGAGATGAGGTTTACTGTCTCGTCAGGGATTTGCTGGCACCCGGGAGCGCCAGGCACAAGTCATACGAGGAGCTGACTGAACTCATTCGTGACTAGTTGAAACCGAAGGAGAGCATCCTCATGGCCAGATACAAATTTTACCATCACTGCAGACCCGAGGGCCAGGATATCACCAAATATGCTGCGGACCTCAGGAGACTCGCGGCGCCGTGTGATTTTGGCGCACACCTTAACGTGGCTTTGCGGGACGTTTTCGTCATGGGGATTGGCCACGAGGGCCTCCTTCACAAGCTGCTGGCCACGGAACCCACAGTCACTCTGACAAAGGCCATCACCATCAGCTGGGCACGTTAGTGGGAGTTGTGTACAGACCTCCAAACAGAAGTAGTGATGTTGGGGAGGGCATCAAACATGAAATTAGGGGTGCATGCAATAAAGGTGCAGTAGTTATAATGGGTGACTTTAATATGCACATAGATTGGGTTAACCAAACTGGAAGCAATACGGTAGAGGAGGATTTCCTGGAGTGCATAAGGGATGGTTTTTTAGACCAATATGTCGAGGAACCAACTAGGGGGGAGGCCATCTTAGACTGGGTGTTGTGTAATGAGAGAGGATTAATTAGCAATCTCGTTGTGCGAGGCCCCTTGGGGAAGAGTGACCATAATATGGTGGAATTCTGCATTAGGATGGAGAATGAAACAGTTAATTCAGAGACCATGGTCCAGAACTTAAAGAAGGGTAACTTTGAAGGTATGAGGCGTGAATTGGCTAGGATAGATTGGCGAATGATACTGAAGGGGTTGACTGTGGATGGGCAATGGCAGACATTTAGAGACCGCATGGATGAACTACAACAATTGTACATTCCTGTCTGTCGTAAAAATAAAAAAGGGAAGGTGGCTCAACCGTGGCTATCAAGGGAAATCAGGGATAGCATTAAAGCCAAGGAAGTGGCATACAAATTGGCCAGAAATAGCAGAGAACCCGGGGACTGGGAGAAATTTAGAACTCAGCAGAGGAGGACAAAGGGTTTGATTAGGGCAGGGAAAATGGAGTACGAGAAGAAGCTTGCAGGGAACATTAAGACGGATTGCAAAAGTTTCTATAGATATGTAAAGAGAAAAAGGTTAGTAAAGACAAACGTAGGTCCCCTGCAGTCAGAATCAGGGGAAGTCATAACGGGGAACAAAGAAATGGCGGACCAATTGAACAAGTACTTTGGTTCGGTATTCACTGAGGAGGACACAAACAACCTTCCGGATATAAAAGGGGTCAGAGGGTCTAGTAAGGAGGAGGAACTGAGGGAAATCCTTATTCGTCGGGAAATTGTGTTGGGGAAATTGATGGGATTGAAGGCCGATAAATCCCCAGGGCCTAATGGACTGCATCCCAGAGTACTTAAGGAGGTGGCCTTGGAAATAGTGGATGCATTGACAGTCATTTTCCAACATTCCATTGACTCTGGATCAGTTCCTATGGAGTGGAGGGTAGCCAATGTAACCCCACTTTTTAAAAAAGGAGGGAGAGAGAAAACAGGGAATTACAGACCGGTCAGCCTGACATCGGTAGTGGGTAAAATGATGGAATCAATTATTAAGGA
Organism: Pristiophorus japonicus; assembly: GCF_044704955.1. Taxonomy (NCBI): domain Eukaryota; kingdom Metazoa; phylum Chordata; class Chondrichthyes; family Pristiophoridae; genus Pristiophorus; species Pristiophorus japonicus. The sequence continues at coordinate 37,744,319 of NC_091980.1, forward strand.
TGTCATAGCAGTGCATTTGGAAAGAGGTAATATGATAGGTCCAAGTCAGCATGGATTTGTGAAAGGGAAATCATGCTTGACAAATCTTCTGGAATTTTTTGAGGATGTTTCCAGTAGAGTGAACAAGGGAGAACCAGTTGATGTGGTATATTTGGACTTTCAGAAGGCTTTCGACAAGGTCCCACACAAGAGATTAATGTGCAAAGTTAAAGCACATGGGATTGGGGGTAGTGTGCTGACATGGATTGAGAACTGGTTGTCAGACAGGAAGCAAAGAGTAGGAGGAGTAAATGGGGACTTTTCAGAATGGCAGGCAGTGACTAGTGGGGTACCGCAAGGTTCTGTGCTGGGGCCCCAGCTGTTTACACTGTACATTAATGATTTAGACGAGGGGATTAAATGTAGTATCTCCAAATTTGCGGATGACATTAAGTTGGGTGGCAGTGTGAGCTGCAAGGAGGATTCTATGAGGCTGCAGAGCGACTTGGATAGGTTAGGTGAGTGGGCAAATGCATGGCAGATGAAGTATAATGTGGATAAATGTGAGGTTATCCACTTTGGTGGTAAAAACAGAGAGACAGACTATTATCTGAATGGTGACAGATTAGGAAAAGGGCAGGTGCAAAGAGACCTGGGTGTCATGGTACATCAGTCATTGAAGGTTGGCATGCAGGTACAGCAGGCGGTTAAGAAAGCAAATGGCATGTTGGCCTTCATAGCGAGGGGATTTGAGTACAAGGGCAGGGAGGTGTTGCTACAATTGTACAGGGCCTTGGTGAGGCCACACCTGGAGTATTGTGTACAGTTTTGGTCTCCTAACCTGAGGAAGGACATTCTTGCTATTGAGGGAGTGCAGCGAAGGTTCACCAGACTGATTCCCGGGATGGCGGGACTGACCTATCAAGAAAGACTGGATCAACTGGGCTTGTATTCACTGGAGTTCAGAAGAATGAGAGGGGACCTCATAGAAACGTTTAAAATTCTGACGGGGTTAGACAGGTTAGATGCAGGAAGAATGTTCCCAATGTTGGGGAAGTCCAGAACCGGGGGACACAGTCTAAGGATAAGGGGGAAGCCATTTAGGACCGAGATGAGGAGGAATTTCTTCACCCAGAGAGTGGTGAACCTGTGGAATTCTCTACCACAGAAAGTTGTTGAGGCCAATTCACTAAATATACTCAAAAAGGAGTTAGATGAAGTCCTTACTACTAGGGGAATCAAGGGGTATGGTGAGAAAGCAGGAATGGGGTACTGAAGTTGCATGTTCAGCCATGAACTCATTGAATGGCGGTGCAGGCTAGAAGGGCCGAATGGCCTACTCCTGCACCTATTTTCTATGTTTCTATGTTTCTATATGACCTCGACTTGCAGCACCAAGCAAATAATCCACACAGTCTCGAACACGGCAGGCACTGTCCACAGGATAGCGCCCACCACGGACAAAACTGCAGAACGTGGCTCTGCCCGGGGCAGAGAGCACGGACCTCGGGATCCTGGAACTCAGAGTCCGCTGAGGGGGGCCAATCAAGCAGCACCATGCTGGCGTTGTGGAGGAAGCCATGGGGCTCACCGGTGCAGGTTTGCGGAGTACACGTGCAATTCCTGCCACGTTGAAGGCCACCTTCAGCGTATGTGTAAAAGAAATCAGACTCACCATGTGGCTGAGGAGATGGGGGATGATCTACTGTTCAGTGAGGAGCAAGTAAAAGATGATGAGGTGTTTGGACTGTATACGTGTACCGACAATTCGCCCCCAGTGATAAGGGAAGTAAAAATCAACGGAGTTCCTGTGAGTATGGAAGTGGACACGGGCTCGGGTCCGTCGTTGATGAGTCAGAGAACTTTTGATAAACTGTGGATTAACCCAGCTGCACGGCCCAAGCTGGTCCCGGTCACGGCGAAGCTGCGTACCTACACCAGGGAACTGATACCTGTTCTTGGCAGAGCGATGGTGCAGGTATCGCAAGGGGACGAGACGCACGGTTTATCTTTGTGGTTGTTGCAGGTGATGGGCCGACACTCCTCGGCCGGAGTTGGATGGGGACGGTCTGTGGGAGCTGGGAAGACTTCACCACTCCACAGGCTGCTGCTCCCCGGGGTGCTGCCATGCCCCGGGTCTCCAGAGAGCAGCGCCGACCGAGCTGGAGCTGCAGCCTCAATCCACCCACAGGCAAGTCCCAGGCCCGGACCTCACACAGAGATCCTGCAGCCTCAGTCCCCACAGGCAAGTCCCAGGCCCGGATCTCACACAGAGACCCTGCAGCCCCAGCCCCCACAGGCAAGCCCCAGGCCCGGGCCTCACACATAAATCCCGCAGCCTCAGCCCCCACAGGCAAGTCCCAGGCCCGGACCTCACACAGAGATCCTGCAGCCTCAGCCCCAACAGGCAAGCAGCCCTGCAGAGAGGGGCCTAGTTGGTGGGGGCGGCGGGAGGGGTGCGAGGGATCCAGGATGGCCGGCGGTTCGGAAGAGCCCTGCCGAGGAGCTGTTAGCATCGGGCGGTGGCAGCAGCTGGAGGTCGGCGGCCGCATGGGAGGCCGCGGGGGAGGCGGCAAGTGCGGCCACTGGAGAGGCCACGACGGCCGCAGGAGAGGCGGCAAGTCAAGTGGCAGCGGAGGGGAGCGGAGGCTGCGACGGCGGAGGGCATCCGGAGCGGCGGAGAAAAAGATGGCGGCGGCATCGTCTCAGAGCAGCAGAGCATCAAAGATGGCGGCGCCCAAGGAAAAGCCTCGTGGAATCCTCCTGCATCAAAGATGGCGCCTTAAAAAGGAAATGCACCCGGGAGTTTTAAAAGGGCCTTATCAAGAGGTGGTCCCCACAAAGGACTTCTGTAAGGCAGCGCGAGTCCAAAATGTGCTATGTTAATGTGAGATGGCGAATTTATAATAAGAATTAATTTTTTAATGCTGAATGGCCACTGTATTTGTGTAAAGTAATGGATGAAGTACAATTAATGATAACGTCTAACAAGGAAATCAAGGATCCGTTACCAGTCAATAACTAGTTAATGTACCAGATAATATGTACCATACTAACGCACTGTCTATGCCTACCTGCCTTTCGTTGGACAAGTGTGATGTTATGTAATGATGTGTGTATCGTTGTCCTGCGTCCTGGTGGGGGGGGGGGGGAAGGTGATGTTATGTAATGATGTGTGTATCGTCCCAGTACCGTAAATATAATGTAAGCACTATGCCACACCACAGAGGGCGCTGTGGTGGGAAACCTGGTAGTACCTGCAACAAGTGCTATATAAGGCTGACCACCGCACCTGAGAGGCACTCTGGAGCTGAACAATAAAGGACGAAGGTCACAGCAGTTAGAGTTACACCAGACCGTGTGGAGTCAGTGATTTGTGTGCTACATACACCACAGTACCGACATCTCACGACAACATTTTGTTCACAATCTTAATCGGTTCGTTACATTGATTGCAATGCATACAATGTCTCTTTAAGCTCAGTTGGTTGCAGGTCTCCTTTAAGAGAACCCTGCTGGCTTTACCCCAATCGAATCCTTTGTTAGACATCACGTGTTGGTCCCTCAGCGTTGCACCTTGTGATATGGCCACGGCCATCTTTTATTTCAGCCACGCTGCACTCGCTGCAGCAGGGATGCCATCTTGCCTTTTAGGTCGTTCCGGTCGGATCTTTGCCACGCAGTCGTGATGGACGGCCTGTGCCTCAGGTGCTGCACTGGTCTGTTCTCTGGTGCCTGGCCCAAGCGAAGATGAGGTTTTGCTCTGCATCTGAGCATGGGGGACATCGATTGCTGGAGTGAAGAGGTCTTCCCATTTCCACTGGATCTTCCCCATCCACCTTCTTCCTGAGATCAGCTCCTTGGTGTAGGTGCGCAACTTTTCCTGAACTGGAACCAGCTCCGGTCATTTTTCATTCCATAGCCTCTCAATGGCATCCTGGCTCATCACTGATTGGCTTGTTCCCGTGTCCACTTCCATGAAGACTGGAATGCCGTTTATCTTGACTTCGATCTTCACTGGAGGACAATCGGTGGTGCAGGTATACACCCCTTACACTTCTTCTTGGGGTTGAGCTGCCTCTCTGGCCAAATCATCAAAGTCAGCTACCGACTCCTCTGCTAGACGGTGATTCGTATTTCTTTTACATATACGCTGGAGGTGGCCCTTTGTGTTACAGGCTTTGCATACGTACTCAGCAAACCGACACTGGTGAGCCCTTTGGTTTCCTCCACAACGCCAGCATGGTGCTACTCGATTAGCACCCCTCAGCGGACCCTGAGTTCTGGAACCCTGAGGTCTGTGCTCTCTGCCCTGGGCAGAGCCACGTTCTACAGTCTTGCCTGTGAAAGGCACCATTCTGTGTACAGTACTTGCTGGGTTAGAGTTCACAGGATGAATAATTTGCTTGGTGCTGCAGGTCGAGGTCATGAACTGATGTTGATGGCCTTCTGCAGGTTGACTGTGGTGTCAGCAGATAATAGCTTGTGAAGGAGGCCCTCGTGGCCAATTCGCATAGCGAAGATGTCCCGCAATGCTTCGTTGAGGTGCGTGCCAAAATCACACGGTGCCCAAGTCTCCTACGATCGGCAGCATATTTTGCAATCTCCTGGCCTTCAGGTCTGCAGTGAATGTAGAATCTGTGCCTGGCCGTGAGGATGCTCTGTTTTGGTTGTTGTTGGTCGTGAATTAGTTCAGTCAGCTCATCGTATGTCTTATCCTTGGCCTTCGTGGGTGCCAGCAAGTCCCTGACGAGGCGGTAGATCTTGGGCCCACAACTGGTCAGCAGTATAGCCTTGCGCTTCTCCGCCAATGTGTCCATCTCCCCTGCCAGGTCGTTTGCCACAAAATATTGCTCGAGCCTTTCCGTGAAGGCTTCCCAATCATCACCCTCTGCGAAGTCTTTTCGTGTGCCAAAGGTAGCCATAATCGCGTGAAAGTCCGTATTCTCATCTTATTATGTCTGTAATGCACTTATGAATGACTCCACGAGGCAATGTGTTGTGCTCAAACTGTCGTGATCTTGGTCCTTTATTCGTAACTCTAGAGTGAGGCACAAGCATGGTGGGCAGCCTTTTATGCTGGGCCCTGCACAACTATGCAGGTAACCCTCAGGTCTCCCACCGCAGTGCCCTTTTGTGGACAATCTCTGCCACAGGGGCAGGAAACTCCGGTCTCCCCCAGTTGCACCCTCTAGTGGTGCCAGCATAGTATATACACAGTGTAAACCTTATTGATAATAGATCAGGTAAACAAGTCTCCATCTTATGCAACTATACAGTGACTACACAGAGAGTATATCTATAGTCTGCATATATAACACTATGATTAACCAACACAAGTGAATCCTTATTTTCTTGAAATCCTACAGGACAATGACTTTGAGCAAAGAGCTCCAAGCAGATTGAAATGGTTTGCTTTGTTAGCCTGTGACCTTGTATGAGCAAAAAGAAAAGCCAATCCCAACAGGTCAGACTGTGTAATGTCAACCCTCCATCTCCTCATTTCCTCTCTGATCAATCACCATGTTCTTCCACGTGTTCAGGATGGAGCTACGAATCCTTCGCCACCTAACTGTACTGCCCTGACTAAAACCAGCAATATCAAAAATGTCAAAACTCATCAGCTCCTCTGAAGAAACAGCTGATGATTTGTGACACATGCACTCAGGAGATAGTAGACCCAGGTCATATTTATACAGATGTCATATTGTACCTTACAGCTAAATCTTTGTCAGGGAATTTCCGTTCCTTTTCTTCTGATAGCTGTTTGCAGTGCCTGCACTAGACATGAGATCATCATCATCATCATAGGCAGTCCCTCGGAATCGAGGAGGACTTGCTTCCACTCCCAAAGTGAGTTCTTTGATGCTGAACAGTCCGATACAAGAGCCACAGACCCTCTAACAGGTGGGACAGACATTCATTGGGGGAAGGGGTCAGTCGGGCTGGTTTGCCGCGCGCTCCTTCCGCTGCCTGCGCCTAGCCTCTTCATGCTCCTTGCGTCGAGACCCAAAGAGCTCAACGCCTTCCCGGATGGACTTTCTCCACCTCAGGCGGTCTGCGGCCAGGATCTCCCAGGTGTCAGTGGTGATGTCACACTTTACCAGGGAAGCTTTGAGGGTGTTCTTATAACATTTCCGCTGACTTCCTTTGGCTCGTTTACCATGCAGAAGCTCTGCATAAAGCATTTGCTCAGGGAGTCTCGTATCTGGCATGCGTACTATGTGGCCTGCCCAACGAAGCTGATGGAGTATGGTCAGTGCTTCAATACTGGGGATGTTAGCCTGGTCGAGGACACTGATGTTGGTGCGCCTGTCCTCCCAGGAGATTTGCAGGATCTTGCGGAGACATCGTTGGTGATACATCTCCAGCGACTTGAGGTGCCTTCTATACAGGAGGGCGGGTATTACTACAGACCATGTGTTTGGTGATAGATTTGAGGGCCTGGTCTTCAAACACTCTTTTCCGCAGGCGGCCGAAAGCTGCGCTGGCACACTGGAGGCGATGCTGAATCTCCGCATCAATGTCTGCCTTTGTTGATAAGAGGCTCCCGAGATATGGGAAATGGTCCACGTGGTCCAGGGCCGCACCGTGGATCTTGATGATTGGAGGGCAGTGCTGTGCGGCGATGACACGCTGGTGCAGGACCTTTGTCGTATGGATGTTAAGCGTAAGGCCCTTGCTTCCATATGCCTCAGTGAATACATTGACTATATCCTGGAGTTCAGCTTCTGAATGTGCACAGACGCATGCATCATCCGCATACTGCAGCTCAATGATAGAGGTTGGGGTGATCTTGGACCTGGCCTGGACCTGGCCTAGCCATGAGAACACAGGAATTAGATTGTGGTGCATGAAAAAGTAAGAAAAGTTTTAATAACCGTAAATATTAACCTCAAAAGCGTCTTGCTTCTTGTAGAAAGTGAAGCATTTTTATTTTCTTTCACTGTGCTGTGTTCCCCCCTTGCCAACTCCTCCAGTTAATGAAAGACTTTCATTTGTATCGCGCATTTCACGACCACTGGGCTGAAATTGCCCCTCCCAGATCAGGACTCTGGCCGCTACAAAATGGCTGCCGACTCTCCGTGGACGGGTAGCCAATTTAGAAATTGCCCTACCTCAGGAGCGGAGTGGTGTCTGGGACCGGTCATCCCGTTTACCCGCCATGGCGTGCATGCCTTTCTGACTGGCGGAGACCTCCTTGCGAAATTGCCCCTTACCCAAAATTGATCCACAGGAGAGGCCCTGCCACAGCCCTCGATAGCTTTTGCTGTCAGTGCACTCTGTGAAATGGCGGCACGGCTGCCCTTAAAGGGCCACGGCTGCCATGTTTTTTTTGGGGCGGCCGACTGCCAGGTCGGCTCGACAATAATGCCCCCGGGTTCAACCGGGCCACCAATGGTGACTGATGACTGAGCGGGGCCGCAGAGCCGCTGCGAGGTCACATCTGCCCTGCACTCGACCGGAACAAAAATAAAGTGCTAAATTTCTCCGGTATATCCGCTCCATGGACTTAGGTGGAGAAAAACTTAAAAAAATGTTAGGTGCACCCTGTTTCAGGTGGAGCACAATTTCTACCCCATAATTTTCACAGAACTAGCTCCCACAAACAGCGATATGATAATGATCAGATAATCTGTTTTTTTAGTTATGTTGATTGAGGGATAAATATTGGCCAGGACACCAGGGATAACTCCCCAGCTATTAATCGAAATAATACCATGGGATGTTTTACGTCCACCTAAGAGAGCAGATGGGACCTCGCTTAACATCTCATCTGAAAAACGGCACCTCTGACAGTGCAGCACTCCCTCAGTACTGCACTGCAGTGTCATCCTAGACTTTTGTGCTCAAGTCTCTGGAGTGGGACTTGAACCCACAACTTTCAGAGCACAACAGTAGGACAGCTAAGATCATGCGTAACTGACCTGACAGGGGAGTAACCATGACCAGAAAGTGGTTCTTCCTGGATCAGGAAGGTGGTTCTCCTATGCTTTTTGGAAATAGGAGGCGGGTGGGGTGGCTTGACCCATCCACCTCCACGGAGGTGGGTGGGGGGCACACACCCACCTCCATGGCACGAACCTGGTATTGCAGTACTTCCAGGAACGGTGCAATGGCTCTAGGCCTTTTGGCTAAGAGCATTGGCGCAGAGTGATCCTTGACAGGTGCAGGGTGACCTCTGGCGTTTGTGATTTGACAAAGAATTGGAAAGATTGGCAACGAATAAAAAATTAAAAAAAACAGTAGGACAGCACTTGTTCCATGTCGTCACAACATTATGGCATTGTTGCAGTCTTTTGGGTACAGTGGGCGTGTCATAACTGGACTACATTTCATGCAGTTTTGGTTGAATATTGTTTTTCTGTCATAAGTCATAATCAAAAGGGTGGCTTTGGGCTTATGCCTATAACTGACAAGTCTGGTGCCCTCCAGTAAATCCAGAGATCAATCCTGGGGTTGGGAGAGAATTTAGACTACATTGGTGCCTGATCCAATCTGCTTTAGTAAGGATGTATCTACATGAAGTTGAAAAATTTAGTCTGTGTTGCACAGCTGGAAGACTTTAATGGCCATTTTAGTGGGAGGAAGTGAACTCCACACTCGTGATCTAGTTAATGGTAGCATAGCAAATGTGGACAGTATTCTTGCTAGATTGTCTAAAGAGTACCTATTCATGGCTTAGAACTCCTCATCTTGCAATAAAAGAGCTTCCTTTGGTCCATGTGCCAGACCAAGGACCAAGCTATGAGATAGATTTGTGGCAAAAAAAAGGGGAAATGGTTGCATGCAGGGAGGATCTTAGCTGGAACTGACTTTTTATTGGATTTTCTGGAAGAGTGAGATACTTGTCCTTGCTAAAGCTAATCACATGAGGACCTGGATTAAACAATTGATGATGTGATGATGCAGCATTTGACTTGGATGCTTTGTCAAAATTGGCAAACAGGTTCAGAGCGAGTATGGTCCATCCAGCCCACTGAAGTTCCAGTATACATTAACGACTTCATTTTGGCATCTAAGCATATTTTCAATAACTCCCAATGTTTTTGACTTCATTGCTGGTAGATTATTTCAAACATTTAGCACTCTATGATTAAATAACATTTCCTGTATCTGTTCTAAATTAATTTTTCAATAATTTTCAATTACATCCTCTGGTCCTACTATCCTCGTTCTCTTTGAAGTAATAATCTGAGTATGCTTTATCTATACCATTTAACATTTTACATACTTTGATGACGTTCCTTCTATCTAGATTGTAAAGCTTAATCTGCTGTAATCTTTCTCAGAGCTGGGACTGCACATTTCCATTTATATTTGATTAAATTTTATGATCTTTGGAAAGGAGAAATTTCATGCATTTGTTTTAACTGAGTGAAGTTTGTCACCATTGTTTGAATATAGATGCTATGTTTGCCTGCTTCCAGTTCTGTGGAGTATAAGAACATTAGGAGCAGGAGTAGGCCATACGGCCTATCGAGTCTGTTCCACCATTCAATAAGATCATGGCTGAACTTTTACATCAACTCCACTTTCCTGCCCGAACCCCATATCCCTTGATTCCCTTATCATCTTCAGCAATTACTCCATTACGTTGGTCAATGACCGGTCTACCTCAGCACCTTAGTATATCCATCATCTGACCCAAGTAACTTGAATCATCCTTAGTTCCCCCTCTAACTTATAACTACCTCTAAACAAAATTCTCCAAGATGCTGGGTGTATTACAGAAAATTGCTACAGGTTCGACCTCCAAAATCCGGAGTTCCGGAATCGAGAACATTCCAGAATCCGGACACCGGGCTGATCCGTGGCGGGGTCGTCCGGAAACCAGAAAATGTTACAATATCCGGACTCACCCCACCTCGGCAAACCAACTTTGCCCGCCCCGAATTTGCAGGGTCCGACCTCACCCCGACCCGACTTCGCCCCAGCCCCCTCCCTCCCCTTTACCTTGGCTGCCCAACCCCACCTACCTTGGGCCAGACAAGGAACTCCTCCACGGCGGCGGGGCCCTGCCTGAACACTTCCTCGGCGGTGGGCCCCGCCCGAACATCTCCACGGCCGTGAGGCCCCACCCGCCCGACGACCCGAACAGCTCATCGACGAGCACCCCCCCTCTCTTCCCCCCCCCACCCCACACCCTTTTCTGATGTTCCAAAATCCAAATATACCCAAACCTGGGCTCGGGTGTTTCCAGATTCGTGACGTCAGAAAGACGTTCTAAAATCCGGCAAAACGCAAAATCCGGAATGGCCTCTGTCCCGAGGGTTCCGGATTCGGGACGATGCACCTGTATCACGTTATTGTTATTCTCTCTAGTCAATACTTCGACAAAATTATTAAATATTCCAACCTCTGATTGGTCTTTTGTGAGTCCGCTGTTCCTTCACCATATCATTGCTGGCAGAAGCTTCAGCTGCCCCAGCCTTACACACTGTAGTACCTTCCCTAAACCCCTCTATCCCTCCAGTTTCTCTCTACCTTTAACACTTACTCAAATCCATCCTTTCAAGCAAGGTCGGAAGTGCCGTCTTTGAGATGAAATGTTAAACCGAGGCCCATCTGCTCTCTCAAGTGGACGTAAAAGATCCCATAGCACTATTTCGAAAAAGATCAGGGAAGTTGTCCCTGGTGTCCTGGCCAATATTTATCAATCAATCAACATTGCAACAACAACAATTATCTGGTCATTATCACATTGCTGTTTGTGAGAGTTTGCTTGTGCGCAAATTGGCTGCCGCATTTCCTACATTACAACAATGACTACACTCCAAAAGTACTTCATTGGCTGTAAAGCGCTTTGAGATGTCAAGTCATCGTGAAAGGCGCTGTATAAATCCAAGTCTTTCTTTATTTTAAGGTTTTGGTCGCCTCTCCTTACTCTCATGCCACGGTTTGTTTTCTATGTTAAGGGTGCAACATAAATGCGTGTTGTTATCTAATATTTCCAGACTTTCTTGGAAATTTCACTTGTAGTTCACCCAGAATACATAAAATGGAGCATCTGTGACAGTGCAGATCATGTCTGTTCAATATTCTTTTCCCATTGTAAGGTAGAAGTAGATATATACAATCCTCAAGAAAGTTGTAACTCCTTCCCTCCCAGAGATACTCTGATTTTGATAGGTATCAGCTTGCCAAGCATTTCTGTAGGAAACCCTTTTCAAAACAGCAAGTCCGATTTTCTTGTTATGACAGCTGGAGATATTGGCTCGCCTGGGCTGAGCAAACAAAGGTGCAGGGGAAGACCAGCTGGTCCATCAAACATGTCCTTTTCCATGTGCTGCAACCCATTCACACCATTACGCGCCCCCCCCCCATCCCCCACCCAACAATTTACAGGAAAATTGGATGGAGAGTAATGTTCCTCCAGCTATGATCTTATTGAATGGTGGAGCAGCTCGAGGGGCCAAATGCCCTACTCCTGCACCTATTTCTTATGTTCTTACGTTCCTATTTTTTTTTGGTGTGTTGTCCCTTTAACGGGCTGCATGGCCCATTCAAAATTTCACATATTCGCGAAATGTCCCACCAAAAGCCAGTGATTGGCCTGTGCGGGACCTCTAGACAGCACCCAGCTTAGCGGGAATGTTGGTGGAGAGTTGGTGGACACCCCTAATGTCTGATTTTCCATTCATTAGTTTAAATGGATAAAAAGTTGGGCAGGTTCCAATGGGCCTGATATTCCTGTATTCCCTGCGTCTAGGCAATCCAGGTACAAGAACAGTAAATTCTGCCCCTGTATTGATCCTAAAATTTCCTGTAAAGCCCCAAGTACCTGAAAACGGATGATTTATTATAAATGACTGTACGGGCACAGTTCAAAAAGAAGATGGTTCTTTTTCAGCACTTGCATCTCAACTATCAACCAACAGGTAAAATATGCCCACTAATAAAATGAATCTTATTATCACAGTAATCCCTGCTGTTCATATGAGAAAGTTCAGCAAATCAAGACTGTGAGCAAAGTAACAACAGTTGTTTGATTCCGTTTCCCAGTTTAATTCTCGAACAGCTAATGGGCAGTTGACAAGCTAAATTGTTGGACAGGTATATCAGAGAAATAAATAGGTATATTTTCCTCCAGGCAATAAGTATAACAAAAAAAAGACCTGAGTAATTTGAGAGAGAGTATCAAGTAGTTGAGTGAGTTTATATACAGGACGATGGACAGGGAGTGGGTTTAAGGCCGTAATCTTATTATCAGGTTAGAATTGTCAAATTTTGCAGCATAACGGAAGCCATTCAGCCCCTTGTTTTGTGCCAGGTCTTTTCTAGAACAGTTCAAAAGGAATCCCACTATCCTGCTCTCTCCCTGGACCACCTTCTGTTTCAAATATTTATCCAGTTCTCCCTGAAAAGATCCAATAATCTCTGCCTCAATCGCATCTTGAAAATGGAATTCAGATGAATAGAAAGAATATGGTTTCTTGGAAGTACATTGTGGGATATAATTTAAATGAAATTATGGGCTTGAAAACCAATTTTAGGATTGGGTTAGTGTACTTGATGCTGTGGCACTGAGCCATTCCATTCAGGAGGAATCCATCTTTGATCCCTTTTTTGTACTGAGTTATCTGGGCTGCTCTAGAACAATAGTCTGCAAAAGATTCTGCAGTCATTCCCAAAGCTGGTTAGAATGAGGAACTCGCTACCACAGGAAGTGGTTGAGGCAAACAGCTTAGATGCTTTCAAAAGGAAGCTAGATGAGTAGATGAGGGAAAGGGAATAGAAAGATATGCTGAAAGGCTGAGATGAGGTAGATGGAATGGGAGGAGACTTGTGTGGAATGTAAACACCAGCACAGACTAGCTGTGTCGAATGGACTGTTTCCATGCAGTATATTCTATGTCATTCTAATACCTCTCAATTATTCACTCCCATAAATATCAGTCCAATTCTCGCTTAAATTGTTCCAGACTTCCTGTTTACAGTTTACTTCTACAATCAATTCCACACATTCATGACTCTTTGCGTAATTTATTTGAATCTAAACTGTCTGTACATCTTCCTTCTTCTACGTTTGAGCCCATGTCTCCAGGGTTTGAGTATTTGCGGCAATCTCAACATATTTGTATTCCTTTTATTTATTTCCTTAAGAAACTTGAATAATATCTTCCCTGATCCTTCACTTCTCCAGAGTAAACAATCCCCACTTTTCAGCCTCTCCTCCTACTTTGGATGCCTTATACCAAGTACAAGTCTGTTTGCCTTTTACTACACTACTTCCAATACCTGGAATCATGTCGAGTACTCTAGGTATGGCCATCTCGGAATTTTGTATAGATTTATTGGGCTCAAAATTGCCCAGGAGTTGCTCCGTTTTTTTTGGAGCAACTTGCTTTTTCTGGAGTAACCATTTTGCACATTCAATTTGCGCCAGTGTAAGTGAGTTAGTTAGGATTTTTTTAGTTTAGTTTAGTTTTTTTCAAAAGGGGGGCGTTACCAGCCATCTACACCCGTTTTAGCCATTTCGGTCACTTTAGACAGCTAATAGTTACTCCAAACTAACTTAGGCCAGCATATGTGGCCAGTTGTGGCTGCACAGAAAACTCTTGTGGAGAGTTAAGAAATCAGTGCAGGTTGGTACATCGGAGGCCAGCAGAACTTAATGACTTGACTAAAGAATGTGAATAGGATTAAACAGCTATACAGGACATCATATTACAAACTTCGTAAAGTTAATTTACTATACAACAGAAGCATTCATGGAAGCTTAAATTATAAAAATAAACAAGTAGAGAGACAAGACATATTTACTTAATTTTTTCAAAATATCCAAATAAAAAATAGAAGTACCTTCTGCTTGTAATTCTTATGTTCTTATGTTCTCCCAGCCGCCTAAGCTCACGCACCATCATAGAAATATTTTATACCATATAGCCAGGAAATTTACTGTTTCTTTTATGCTTTTAAATATTTTGAAAATTCAAGCAAAATTATTCCACCAAATCTAATGTTCAAGAATTGATTATGATGTATTTGAAAGTATTTTCTGTTAATTTGGTTTGGAAACAAAACATATTGGCAGATGGAATACAATGTTGGAAAATGTGAGGTCATCCACCTTGGAAAAAAAAACAATAAAAGGGAATATTATTTGAATGGGGAGAAATTACAACATGCTGCAGTGCAGAGGGACCTGGGAGTCCTTGTGCATGAATCCCAAAAAGTTAGTTTGCAGGTGCCGCAGGTAATCAGGAAGGCGAATGGAATGTTGGCCTTCATTGCGAGAGGGGTGGAGTACAAAAGCAGGGAGGTCCTGCTGCAACTGTACACGGTATTGGTGAGGCCGCACCTGGAGTACTGCGTGCAGTTTTGGTCACCTTACTTAAGGAAGGATATACGAGCTTTGGAGGGGGTACAGAGACGATTCACTCGGCTGATTCCAGAGATGAGAGAGTTACCTTATGATGATAGATTGAGTAGACTGGGTCTTTACTCGTTGGAGTTCAGAAGGAAGAGGGGTGATCTTACAGAAACATTTAAAATAATGAAAGGGATAGACAAGATAGAGGCAGAGAGGTTGTTTCCACTGGTCGGGGAGACTAGAACTAGGGGGCACAGCCTCAAAATACGGGGGAGCCAATTTAAAACCGAGTTGAGAAGGAATTTCTTCTCCCAGAGGGTTGTGAATCTGTGGAATTCTCTGCCCAAGGAAGCAGCTGAGGCTAGCTCATTGAATGTATTCAAATCACAGATAAATAGATTTTTAACCAATAAGGGAATTAAGGGTTATGGGGAGCAGGCGGGTAAGTGGAGCTGAGTCCACGGCCAGATCAGCCATGATCTTGTTGAATGGCAGAGCAGGCTCGAGGGGCTAGATGGCCTACTCCTGTTCCTAATTCTTATGTTCTTATGTTCTTATGAAAGTATTTTCATCAACAGGGTTAAGGAAAGTCTTGAGTATGCTCATTAAAATTATTGGTTACACAATTATCACCCTCCCCCCCCCCTGGGGATCAAAACTCCCCCCCCCCCCCAACCAGATCAAAACTCTTTCCCCCCCCACCCCTCAATCAAAACTCAACCCCCAACCCCCACCCCCCAACCTCTCCCGCCACCCCCAACGAAAATATAATTGAGTGTGCGGAAAATTAAACTGGCAACCTCATGACGTTTATAATCGTTTTGCTACAAAAATACCTGGATATAACTTTTAAGCTGGATTTCAAAATAAACAATTCTACCTGAACCTTTGAATGGCAATATCCTCAAGTCTTCAAGTTGTGTGTAGAATATTGACATAAAGTGGCAATAATGCAGGCAGTCAACAAAGGAACCAAGTGCTTTGGAAGAAGGCCGGCTTCGCTATCAAAGTCTCATTACTGTGCAGTAGGCCACTCGGCCCGAGATAGGGGTGGGACGCATTGGGTCCCAAGCTGCAGCACGCACACAGAGACTGGGGGCAGGAGCTACTGCGCATGCGCGCATACTCCAACAAGCATGTGCAGAGCTGCCGGCACTGTTTCTGGTGCAGGGCCCTAGCTCTGCCCCCCAATCGATTGGCCATGCGCCGCCAAGCCCCAGGAGAGGCAACACAGTGGCCAGAATTGGGGGAGATTTTTTAGGCGCCATTTTCAGCCCACAAAGTCGGCGCATCTCTGGTGAGTGTGCCGAAAAAAAGGGTGAGCCAAATTTGAGCCCATTATCACCAATTATTAATAGTTGCCCTCGGGGTTCCTGAGATCTTTGAAGGTAAATATCAGTCAGTAATTTCTCATCCGATTGCTGAAAAGTGCATGTTTTGGATAGTATTGGGCTTCTGTTTAATGTTCACAGGGTCAAATATAGTGCCAGCAATCACTGTCTTGGCTCACACGTGAAGAATGGTTCAGTAAGTGAGGTACTGGAAGGCTGCCAGTGCTTCTAGAATTGTACCCAAGCAAAAGTCAGTACCCTGGGATGAGTGGAGAAAAGCCCTGCTACTGCGGGTTTGGAGGCAGGCCCGCTGTCAAAATGGCGTTGATTGACAGCGCCTCAGTGTGAGTTTCTCAACTGTCAGGTCAGCGTGCAGATAGCAGACCCGACAGCAAGCGATGGGACAGGTACTTAACATTATTAAAAGGCACTTAAATGATAGTTAAGATAGTTAAAAGCAGGCACGTACAATTTTATCAACCTTTTGTTGGCTTTGCCGTCCTTCGGGTTTCACGCCATGTAAGTGTGTCGAGTTCTCAGTGAGTCTCCATGGCTAGCACAAGTGGTATAAAAGCTACCATTTTACAGCTGTTCACTTTACAATGTCAGAAGGTGAAGCCTTCAGGTTTTGGAAAAGATTTGTGAACTGTATGTAAACTTTGGAAGTGTCTACAGTGAACTCTCTATTCACTCACCTCCTTGGACCAACATCACTCACCACTGTCAGGGTTCTTCTATCATCTCGACCTCACCTGTCATCTATTCCAGCAGCATCGGTGCCCATTGAAAAATCTCAACTTAGTCCTCAGAATCCCACAACGATCAGCCCCAACACCAATATCACTAAACACACCAACATCACTACCAACAGCACCAACCTTGTCCACAATCACCTGATGCTGCACAGTAGACAGGACATCAGCACCCAACCATAATACTGCCCGGGAGGCCAGTGATGGCCTCAGCTTGGCCACCTTTACTTAACTTTACGCTGTACACCCTGACTGCCACATGATGCATCAGGTTGGCACCACTCCATACAGCATTCCTGCAATGTCCAATCCATTCCTTTCACACTCATCACCATTGTGGAGGTACCCTTATATATTACCATTCACTACAACTTACTAAACCACTTCCAAAGGTGCTTACAAATCTGCCCAAGAAAGCAAAGTCCTGACAATAAATATTTCAATGTTTGACAATATATCAATATAAACTATACATGAACATTGGCTAAAGGACCCAAGTACCTACCCTTGTGTGTTGTTAGTTGATATGATTGGACAAAAATGAGGGAGTGCATGAGGGGTGACTAGTGAAATGGGACACTGATGTTGTAAACATAGAAAAATCGAAAATAGTTGCAGGAGTAGACCATTTGGCCCTTCGAGGCTGCACCACCATTCAATATGATCATGGCTGATCATGCAACTTCAGTACCCCATTCCTGCTTTCTCTCCTTACCCATTGATCCCTTTAGCCGTAAGGGCCACATCTAACTCCCTTTTGAATATATCTAACGAACTGGCCTCAACAATTTTCTGTGGTCGATAATTCCACAGGTTCACAACTCTCTGAGTGAAGAAGTTTCTCCTCATCTCGGTCCTAAATCGCTTACCCCTTACCCTTACACTGTCAGCCCTGGTTCTGGACTTCCCCAACATCGGGAACATTCCTCCTACATCTAACCTGTCCAATCCCATCAGAATTTTATATGTTTCTATGAGGTCCCCTCTCATTCTTCTAAATTCCAGTGAATATAAGCCTAGTCCATCCAGTCTCTCCTCATATGTCAGTCCTGCCATTCCGGGAATCAGTCTGGTGAACCTTCGCTGCACTCCCTCAATAGCAAGAATGTCCTTCCTCAGATTAGGAGACCAAAACTGTACACAATATTCAAGGTGTGGCCTCACCAAGGCCCTGTACAACTGCAGCAAGACCTCCCTGCTCCTATACTCAAGTTCTCTGAAGGCCAACATGCCATTTGCCTTCTTCACCGCCTGCTGTACCTGCAACGTTTTCACTGTGGAAACTTTCAAATCAGGCGTCAGTGGCCGGACACGCCCCCTTTTGAAGAAAAAATTCTGATCCAAAGTAGAACTGTTCTACCTGAATAGAACTGCAGAAAAAAAAATGTGGAGAATTGCGATTTCTAAGATAGTCCGTTCTCCACCAGTTGCTCCTAAAAATCAGGCGCAAATCATGTGGAAACTTGGGCCCAAAGACACTCTCCACCGGTCTTCCCTTCTTTAAGATGCTCCGTAAAGCCTACCTCCTTGACCAAGCTTGTGATCACCTGTCCCAATATCTCATTCTGTGCCTCGGTGTCACAATTTGTTTGATAACGCTCCTGTGAAGCAATTTTAGGGCCTGAAGTTGCCCCAGTTCTGAAGGGACGGGACAGGTTAAATGCGGGTAGAATGTTCCCGATGTTGGGGAAGTCCAGAACCAGGGGACACAGTCTTAGGATAAGGGGTAGGCCATTTAGGACTGAGCTGAGGAGAAATTTCTTCACTCTGAGAGTTGTTAACCTGTGGAATTCCCTGCTGCAGAGAGTTGTTGATGCCAGTTCGTTGGATATATTCAAGAGGGGGTTCGATATGGCCCTTACGGCTAAGGGGATAAAGGGGTATGGAGAGAAAACAGGAAAGGGGTACTGAGGGAATGATCAGCCATGATCTTATTGAATGGTGGTACAGGCTCGAAGGGCCGAATGGCCTACTCCTGCACCTATTTTCTATGTTTCTATGTTTCTATGCCAACTTTCAATGACTGATGAACCATGACACCCAGATCTTGTTGCACCTCCCCTTTTCTTAATCTGTCACCATTCAGATAATATTCTGCCTTCCTGTTTTTGCCACCAAAGTGGATAACCTCACATTTATCCACATTATACTGCATCTGCCATGCATTTGCCCACTCACCTAATCTGTCCAAGTCATCCTGCAGCCTCTTACCATTCTCCTCACAGCTCACACTGCCACCCAGCTTAGTGTCATCTGCAAACTTGGAGATATTACATTCAATTCCTTTGTCGAAATCATTGATGTATATTGTAAATAGCTGGGGGCCCAGCACTGAAACTTGTCTTACACCACTAGTCACTGCCTACCAATCTGAAAAGGACCCGTTATTCCTACTCTTTGCTTCCCATCTACCAACCAGTTCTCTATTGTAGATAGAGAGCGAGAGATAGGGATGAGTGGAGGTGCAAGCTAAGTTAGTATTAGTAAGGATGTGCAGGAGTAGGATAAGGAAGGCAGAGTGATGGGGATGTGATGAGTGGCACAGCAGCATGAGATTGAGTGTGGCTTAGCAGTAATGTTTTGTTATCTGCTGAGATCATTGAAGGGTTCGTGCCTCTGCAGCCTGGTCCTCCTGACAATGTCCCTGCTTGTGTCTTTCTGTGCAGTGTGCAACTAGGCTGCGTTGGTTCCTGGGGAGGTACCTTCCGCCCATGGGAAGGGAAGAGGACCTCCCTGTGTGCTGTGACTCCCTCCATAAGCATCTGGAGGGACACATGGGAGAGCCTGGGTGCAGCCGCACACCTCTGTGAAGTGCTTCTCAGTGTTTGCAGCTCCTTAATGCTGCAGGACACTGATAGAAGAACTGTCAAAACAAGTGTGGGGATGGTCCCTTTAAGGAAACCGGCTGATGACGTGTCATCAATTGACGTTATCTGACCGGATTCCTCTTAATTGGCCTGGAGGCCCACAGGGCGGGCTTAACAAGCACAATCATTGGAAGATTCGGCAGAGACAGTGGCCTCAAGTCGGGAGCAGGCTGTCCACTGCCAGTAACCCCGACTGCATCGATCCCACCGTGTGTGGAGAAATCCCGGCCAAAGTGGGGAAACCCAAAAATAAAAGAAATCTGGTATAATTTCATGATGCAACACAGTTAGTACAATTAATCTTTGATTTTATGTAATAGGTGAGGAGAAAATGGAATTTTGTTCATTCTATATTGGTGAAATTCTTTCTTCCTCCATCTCTGCAGATAGTTAACAGTCCAAGAGGGGGAATTGAAATTCTGAAATGTCTGATGTGCAATTTCCATTTGCAGATGTCTTTTGGATTACATCGGATTACATAAGATATACAGCACAGAAACAGGCCATTCGGCCCAACCAGGCCATGCCACGTTTATGCTCCACTCGAGCCTCCTCCCATCTTTCCTCATCCAATTCTATCAGCATAACCCGCTATTCCCTTCTCCCTCACATGTTTATCTAACTGCCCCTTCAATGCATCTATCCTATTCGCTTCAACCAATCCCTGTGGTAGTGAGTTTTTTTCTGAATTCCCTATTGGATTTCTTGGTGACTGTCTTATATTGATGGCCTCTAGTTTTGCTCTTTGCCACAAGTTTATCTCTCTGTATCTACTCTATCAAAAACCTTTCATGAGTTTAAAGAACTCTATTAGGTCACCCCTTAGCCTTCTCCTTTCAAGAAAAAGAGACCCAGCCTGTTCATCCTTTCCTGATAGGTATACTCTCACATTTCTGGTATCATCCTTGTAAATCTTCACTGCACTCTCTCAAGTACCTCCATATCTTTTCAATAATATGGTGACCAAAATTGCACGCAGTACTCCAAGTGTAGTCTAACCAAGGTTTGATGCACGTTTAGCACAACTTCACTACTTTTCAATTCTATCCCTCTAGAAATAAATCCAAGTGCCTGGTTTGCTTTTTTAAATGGCCTTGTTAACCTGTGTCGATACTTTTAGTGATTTGTGTATTTGTACTCCGAGATCCTTTTGCTCCTCTACCCCATTTAGATTCTTATTTTCCAAGTAATATGCGACCTCTCTATTTTTCTTACCAAAATGTAATACCTCACATTTATCTGTGTTGAATTTCATTTGCCAATTATTTTAATATTAAAAATTGTAATACAATTTACAATTAATATAAAATCATCCTATGGTTCACTGCATCTCCCTAAATCCATTCACTTGCAGATATTTATTAATAGCTTCTTTCACAAAAATCACTCAGTAGGTGTATAACACAAAGGACACGTTTGTGTTGTGTGGTCGTCAGATTAGTCCCCTCATCTTTTTCCATGGGATCAAAGATGAATGTTTTTGTACAATCTTGTACTCGCTGTTCAAGGTTATCGTGATTGATCAGTCTTGCCAGATGAGGTTGTCATGATTTGAAAGAAGAATGGATAAAGCTCCACTTGTGACTCGAGGGACTGCTTTAAAACATTTCGAACTATCGGTGCACCAGAATTAAAGCAAAAAAGTGTCAATTGCTGGCATTTGGTTTGTGCCTTCTTCTTGTGAATAAACATCAGCTCCTGCATATTCATTTCAGTGCTTCCATTCATTTGTATTGGCTTGAATTAGTGTCATCTATCATTTATCACAATCTCTGCCCCTTATCACTCTTTCCTATTAATCAGGCACAGTTGATTGCCCTTTGTCTCTTTGACATTCGCCATCTCTGTTTCCTTCTCCTTATCCTAATGTCTCATTCTTCCTCTCACTTTCCATTCCCTTCTTCTCATAATTTCCTCTTTGCATCTCTCCCTTTCTCTCATCCCTTCTCAGTGACATCTTCTCTCCTTGGTTTCTTTTATGTGTTCCCTTATCAGACTGCAAACACACTGAGCTGGCAGGTAGTCATGCAGAGTGACTTAATTGTGATAAAAATAAAACCCTGTTATTGTCGCTTCTCAGTAAGTCTCGCTGTTTGTGAAAATGAAAGTGACAAGGGGCGGCAAGCCACGTATGAGTCATGTAAGCTGTGTCATTCAGAGAGACAGATGCAGTGGTTTCCTTTTCGGCGAATCTCCGGTTCTCCCCCAAATTAAGATCAATGTTTCGGAATTCGTCGCAAAATATTGATACTTTACAATTCATGCTGCTTTTAATTGGACGTTGCAGCTCAGGAACTGGCTGTTGTCGGTAACCATTTCTCATCAGACTGGGCTAAAGTAGGCTGGGAAAATAGATTAAAGTGTAGGACGGTTGATCAACAGTGGTGTACATTTAAGGAGATGTTTCACAACCCTCAAGAAAAATATATTCCAGTGAGGAGGAAAGAGTGTTAGAGAAAAGAGAGCCATCCGTGGCTAACTAAAGAAATAAAGGACAGTATCCAATTAAAAACAAGGGCATACAAAGTGGCCAAAACTAATGGGAGGACAGAAGACTGGGAAGTTTTTAAAAGCCAGCAAAGAATGACTAAAAAAATGATTAAGAACGGGAAAATAGATTATGAAAGTAAACTAGCACAAAATATAAAAACAGACAGCAAGACTTTCTATAGGTATATAAAAAGGAAAAGAATGGCTAAATTAAATGTTGGTCCCTTAGAGAACGAGACCGGGGAATTAGTAATGGGGAACATGGAGATGGCAGAAACTCTGAACAAATATTTTGTATCAGTCTTTACGGTAGAGGACACTAACAATATCCCAACAGTAGATAGTCAAGGGGCTATTGGAGGGGGGAGGAACTTAACACAATCACAATCACTAAGGAGGTGGCACTCAGTAAGATAATGGGACTAAAGGCGGATAAATCCCCTGGACCTGATGGCTTGCATCCTAGGGTCTTAAGAGAAGTAACGGCAGGGATTGTGGATGCATTGGTTGTAATTTACCAAAATTCCCTGGATTCTGGGGAGGTCCCAGCAGATTGCAAATGCAAATGTAATGTCCCTATTTAAAAAAGGACACAGACAAAAAGCAGGAATCTATAGACGAGTTAGCCTAACATCTGTGGTTGGGAAAATGTTGGAGTCCATTATTAAAGAAGCAGCAAGAGGACATTTGGAAAAGCAAAATTCTGTCAGGCAGAGTCAGCATGGATTTATGAAGGGGAAGTCATGTTTGACAAATTTGCTGGAGTTCTTTGAGGATGTAATGAACAGGGTGGATAAAGGGGAACCAGTGAATGTGGTGTATTTGGACTTCCAGAAGGCATTTGACAAGGTGCCACATAAAAGGTGACTGCACAAGATAAGAGCTCATGGGGTTGGGGGTAATATATTAGCATGGATAGAGGATTGGCTAACTAACAGAAAACAGAGGGTCAGGATAAATGGTTCATTCTCTGATTGGCAACCAGTAACCAGTGAGTTGCCGCAGGGATCGGTGCTGGTACCCCAACTATTTACAATCTATATTAACGACTTGGAAGAAGGGACTGAGTAGCCAAGTTTGCTGACAATACAAAGATGGGAGGAAAAGCAATGTGTGAGGAGGACACAAAAAATCTGCAAAAGGACATAGACAGGCTAAGTGAGCGGGCAAAAATTTGGCACATGGAGTATAATGTTGGAAAGTGTGAGGTCATGCATTTTGGCAGAAAAAAATCAAAGAGCAAGTTATTATTTAAATGGAGAAAGATTGCAAAGTGCTGTAGTACAGCGGGACCTGGGGGTACTTGTGCATGAAACATAAAAGGATAGTATGCAGGTACAGCAAGTGATCAGGAAGGCCAATGGAATCTTGGCCTTTATTGCAAAGGGGATGGAGTATAAAAGCAGGGAAGTCTTGCTACAGCTATACAGGGTATTTGTGAGGCCACACCTGGAATACTGCGTGCAGTTTTGGTTTCCATATTTAAGAAAGGATATACTTGCTTTGGAGGCAGTTCAGCGAAGGTTCACTTGGTTGATTCCAGAGATGAGGGAGTTGACTTATGAGGAAATGTTGAGTAGGTTGGGCCTCTACTCATTGGAATTCAGAAGAATGAGAGGTGATCTTATCAAAACGTATAAGATTATGAGGGGGCTTGACAAGGTTGATGCAGAGAGGATGTTTCCACTGATGGGGGACACTAGAACCAGAGGGCATGATCTTAGAATAAGGGGCCGCCCATTTAAAACTGAGATGAGAAGAAATTTCTTCTCTCAGACGGTTGTAAATCTGTGGAATTCACTGCCTCAGAGAGCTGTGAAAGCTGGGACATTGAATAAATTTAAGACGGAAATAGACAGTTTCTTAAACGATAAGGGGATAAGGGGTTATGGGGAGCGGGCAGGGAAGTGGAGCTGAGTCCATGATCAAATCAGCCATGATCTTATTGAATGGCGGAGCAGGCTCAAGGGGCCGTATGGCCTACTCCTGTTCCTATTTCTTATGTTCTTATGTTCTTATCAGGCTGTGAAAGCTTACAATCGAGAAAGATTCACTCAAAAGGTGACTGCTACCATTTGGAAGAACGATGCATCACAATCGCAACATTTAGCTGCCAATGCAAAGACATTTTGCAGTGTAAATAATGTTATTAAAATCAAATTGCATTTTTGCACTATATATTTAAGAAAAAAATAATAAAAATCCAACATTTCAAGGGCAGCCCAACTTGCATTTAAATAGTACTTTCAACATAGTAAAACAGGAAGGTAATCAGATAAAATTTGTTGACAGTGGTAAACATGGTCCCAATATTTACTAGGAGCTGGGAAGATAGCGGGGGAGAGGATTTTCCTGTCACATCAGACATCATGGGGGATGGGGTATCAGCCAATCGCAGGGGTCTGATCGTGTGGAGGTAAGCTTGGTGGGCCGGGGGAAGCAATCCTGCTCCTCCTGGCCCACATGCTGTGCAATAAAGGCACTTACCACTTGTCTCATGGATCTGACCATTCTCACCTCCTTTGACCTGTCAGGATTCCAGAGGCCTGGGAATCCTGGCCTCCGTGCGTAAAAAGTAACAATTGAGATAAAATGGAGGCACGCAGCCTCCTCAAAAGATTTTAGTGACTACCCCCTGACCAACCTCCGTTAAAACTGGAAGTGGGCGGGTTGGGGTCGGGTTTGAGAATTATAAAATTATTACCTTCCCACCCACTACTCTCACTCCCCCCAACCCAACAGTCCTCGGGGGTTAAAATCCCCCCCCCACCCCCCCGCCAGGATTTTAGATAGAAACAGATTTTCAGATTCTCTTCAATGAACAGACCTATTGTACAGTCAATGCCAATAACATCAGGGTGTAGGTGTCCTATTTTATTTCAAACATTATTTAATCAAGTCATACAATGCCTGCTCAGAGAGCTGTTGCTAAGGTCACATTTTATTTGATTTTGAGTAGTGTCATAACTAACACTGAAATACCACTGTCATCCATTAATGCAAGTCTCAAATCCCCATAAAAGCATTAAGTGACCTCACCAGCTGCAGGCATATCCCTGTGATTTCTAAAACCTTCACTTGCTGCTTTCAAAATGACCCAGTGCCTAATATTTTGTTCAGCATTCAGGCAATACAAATGTGATATGCAGCGACCAGCATTAAGTGGGGGTTTGTCTCAAAGAATCTGAAACTCCAGCCCATGCACAAAACATTACTGGTGGCGAATTTCAATTATGCCTCGATTTCAAAATTCTCATCCTTATTTTCAAATCCCTCACCCCTCCCGATCTCTGTAATCTCCTCCAGCCCCGCAACACCCCCCCCCCCCACACCCCGCGAGATGTCAGTGCTCCTCTAAGTCTGCCCTCTTGAGCATCCCTGATTAAAATCGCTCAACCATTGGTGGCCGTGCTTTCTGTTGCCTCGGCCCCAAGCTCTGGAACTCCCTGCTAAACCTCTCCGCCTCTCTACCTCCCTTTCCTCCTTCAAGACGCTCTTTAAAACTTACCTCCTTGACCTGCGCTAATTTCTACTTATGTGGCTCGGTGTCAAATTGTTTATCTCATAATTCTCCTGTGAAACACCTTGGGACATTTCACTGCATTAAAGCCGCTATATAAATACAAGTTGTTGTTGTGGAATACACTGCATCCTGCTTTGGAAGGTTTTTTTTCCACTATTCATTTTTCTGGTTTTTTTTTGGCAATCTCTGGCAGACGGTTCATTTCACTAATGAGAAGAATTCTAGAAAACGTTCCTCCAAAACTTCTAATGTGCACAGCACCACTATCAGATCGTTGCTTTTTAAAAATGTCAATGCAAATTACTGCAGCTCCCTTCCCCAACCTGCAACAGCATTGTTTACCTCAATGGCCCTAATTTACCATGCCATTTTGAGATGTTTCAGTTGATAGACTTTCAGTCTCATGATCCACTTGAAGCCTTTGTTAGTTTATGTACTCTCTCAGTACCAGATAAATCCCATGGCAACAAGGTCGCTTGAAAGTAGTAACCAAAATACTTTGTCAGAGACCTTAATGCACCATCTTTTCCGGATTTATTTTTCCGTCTCTGTTCCCTTGTTTTCCCCTGTTTATCTTCTTTTTGGGCTCCGTGACAATCGCCCTATGATCATTGGTCACTGCAGCTTTAAGGGAGAACCAGACAAGTTGCTATTGACCTTTCGTGAGCTCGGCTCTTCCATATAAAAGGTTCTGCACTGACCCAGTTACTGCCAAGTAGCATCAGGGATCCTCTTCGGTTTTGTGCATGCATGCAATTCAATGCTAAGTGTCAGCTGTGGCTCAATGGGTAGCACTCTTGCCTCTGAGTCAGAAGGTTGTGGGTTTAAGTCCCACTCCCGGGACATGAGCACGAAAATCTAGGCTGACACTCCAGTGCAGTGATGAGGGAGTGCTGCACTGTCAGCTGAGCCATTAAACTGAGGCCCCATCTGCTCTCTCAAGTGGACGTGAAAGATCCCAATGCACTATTTAGAAGACGAGCAGGGGAGTTATGCCCAATATCCTGGCCAATATTTATCCCTTAATCAACATCACAAAAACAGATTATCTGGTCATTATCACATTGCTGTTTGTAGGAGCTTGCTGTGAGCAAATTGGCTGCTGTGTTTCTGACATTACAAGAGTGACTACACTCCAAAAAGTAATTCATTGGCTATAAAGCACTTTGAGACATCTGATGGTTGTGAAAGGCACTATATAAATGCATGTCTTTCTTTTACAAACAACAGATTCCTTCTGAAACAATATGTCATCCTTGCCGCAAAACAGAACCTGTTGAAAATACTGAGGGCCAGCCTCTCGAAGCCTTTGCACTTGCAGGTGAATGCAGTATTGCCAACATTGGAACACTGGGAGTTTGTGGGAATAAAACAAATCCAATTACTTAAGAAGCATAAAGGAAGAGGTCACCTTTGTCACAAAAGTGAGCATTGACCGATTTCTAGACACACTTTAACATTGAGAAGGGTAGAGACTCATTCACAATATACATTACCCTCGCCATATTTACCCAGTAGGAATCGTATTTGCTGCTGTGTTAGGACAGTGTCTTGTAAAAACTAGGGAACCGCAGGTCATACATCCTGGCAGTCTGGTAAGCTGAAAGGTCACAAAACCTGTCCAAGATATGGCTCGAGAATTTGAGGAACTGACCATCTTTGATCTGGAAAATTGTGTTAAAGGTCCTGGCCCCTCTTTATTTTGTGTCTTTATTATTATTAATGGCACTTTCATACACTTGCATTTCTTGTAACTTAATCAGTGGAGTCTGCTGCATGAAGTGACTGAGACTGAAGGTGGGAGGAAGCTGTACTAAAAAACATGCATCTGACACAGTGGATATATGCTCCCTTGCACTGTCAAGCTTTCCAAGTAAATGTCCCCATTTGAATGTCATCAATGTTCAGCAATTATAGGGAGAGAGTACCTTGTTTCTGCACAAAGATATTTCTTGATAATGCAGTAACATTGTAGCATTACTGGTCACATCCATCCATTAAAATGTGCACATCTTCTTCATTAAATCTCCCGTATGAACATTTGTTTGCCAGACATACTTTTCCAAAAACTAGCACCACTTCAAACAAAAACATTTAATAGACTTGTTTTAAAGGAGGTGCAAATCCCTTTTCAAGGGTTAAGAATCCATCAGTACTGCAGTGCCCTTCCTATCATTGAGCGACTTGACTTATTTTGTTAACAAGTTGAATGATAGTTCACCTAGGATCTATAATTACCAACAGAAATGTTTTTTCAAAAGAAGCTGCTTTCAGAGAATTCTGCTCTAAATGGCTGTTGTTGCCGTAGTAACGTATCTCTCTTGTGCATCATTCGGCGTGATGATATTATTCCATCTTGCACATCAGTGTATGAGTTAAAACTCTAAAAATGGGTGTTTATATACATAAGGATGACTTAACAATAGAGAGGATCGCTATTGTTGACACCTGTCATGTTCTGGGCTTGAAGGACAGTGAGTCAGGAATGAAAGAGAAAAAACTAAAGTCAAATCAGTCCGTTCTTTCCTTGTTCAGAGACGGCTGTCGATGCTTAGTCAAAGTGAAACGAAATAGATGACGCAAAATAGCTTTAAATTGCAAACACAACGAGTCTGTGGATTTGGGGAGAGATGTGGTGTCAATGTGTGTAAAATAATGCTCTCCACTTAGTTTGGGATAGTGTGAACATACTGTGCCAATCCCAGATAAAAGTAGGTTCTTTGGGGATGTTACGGGCTATATTGTTTCCTGGGAGAATAACACGTCAATTCCCACATGAGCATATTAAAACTTTCTTGCAGTCTTAAGAAATGTTGAGAGCTCTCTGATACTGAGTTTAGTTCTTCTCAGATCATTGCAGTGAGCCAATGGATCTTTTCTCATCCTGAGTATATGACATAGCATGATATTACAAGACATGATATAAAATTATGCTTCCAACTGTCTGACAAAATAACACAAAAATGTTCCTTCAGTAAAGAAAGAACTTGCATTTATTTTGCTCCTCATCACTTCATAACTAGAGACCAGCAATAGAAGATAGTCGCCAAGAAATCCAATCGGGAATTCAGAAACAACTTCTTCACCCAAAAAGTGGTGAGAAAGTGGAATTCACTACCACAGGGAGTGATTGAAGTGAATAGTATAGATGCATTTAAGGGGAGGCTAAACAAACAGATGAGGGAGAAGGGAATAGAAAGAAAGAAAAACTTATATTTATATAGTGCCTTTTACGACCACCGGATGGCTCAAAGTGCTTTACAACCAATGAAACATAGAAACATAGAAAATAGGTGCAGGAGCAGGCCATTCGGCCCTTCGAGCCTGCACCACCATTCAGTAAGATCATGGCTGATCATTCACCTCAGTACCCCTTTCCTGCATTCTCTCCATACCCCTTGATCCCTTTAGCCGTAAGGGCCATATCTAACTCCCTCTTGAATATATCCAATGAACTGACATCAATAACTCTCTGCGATAGAGAATTCCACAGGTTAACAACTCTCTGAGTGAAGAAGTTCCCCCTCATCTCAGTATTAAATGGTTTACCCCTTATCCTTAGACTGTGTCCCCTGGTTCTGGACTTCCCCAGCATCGGGAACATTCTTCCTGCATCTAACCTGTCCAGTCCCGTCAGAATTTTATATGTTTCTATGAGATCGCCTCTCATCTTCTAAACTCCAGTGAATACAGGCCCAGTCGATCCAGTCTCTCCTCATATGTCAGTCCTGCCATCCCAGGAATCAGTCTGATGAACCTTCGCTGCACTCCCTCAATAGCAAGAATGTCCTTCCTCAGATTAGGAGACCAAAACTCAAACACAATATTCCAGGTGAGGCCTCACCAAGGCCCTGTACAACTGCAGTAAGACCTCCCTGCTCCTATGAAGTATTTTTGGTGTATAGTCACTGTTGTAATGTAGGAAAAACGGCAGCCAATTTGTGCACAGGAACTGCCACAAACAGCAATGTGATAATGACCAGATAAACTGTTTTGGTTATGTTGATTGAGGAAAAAATATTGGCTAGAACACAACTCCCCTGCTCTTCTTCAAAATAGTGCCATGGGATCTTTTATGTCCACCTGAGAAAGCAAGGGGGGGCCTCGGTTTAACGTCTCATCTGAAAGACGGCTCCTCCAACAGTGCAGCACTCCCTCAGCATTGCACTGGTATGTCAGCCTAGATTTATGTGCTCAAGTTGTTGGAGTGGGATTCGAACCCACAACCTTCTGACTCAGAGGCGAGTGTGCTACGCACTGAGCCACAGCTAACACAATGAGTGATGTGCTAATAGATTTTGATGAGGAAAGACGGGACGAGGCTCGAGTTAGAGGAAAAGAGTGTTCGAAGACCATGCCCTCAAATCTACCACCAAAGCTAATGGTCAATAGGGCTGTAGTAATTCCTGCCCTCCTGTATGGCTCAGAGGCATGGACCATGTACAGAAGATACCTTAAGTTGCTGGAGAAATACCATCAACGATGCCTTCGCAAGATCCTACAAATCCCCTGGGAGGACAGGCGCACCAACATTAGCATCCTCGACCAGGCCATCATCCCCAGCATTGAAGCACTGACCACATTTGATCAGCTTCGCTGGGCAGGCCACATCGTCCGCATGCCAGACACGAGACTCCCAAAGCAAACGCTCTACTCGGAACTCCTTCATGGCAAACGAGCCAAGGGTGGACAGAGGAAACGTTACAAGGACACCCTCAAAGCCTCCCTGATAATGTGCCGACACCTGGGAGTCCCTGGCCAAAGACTGCCCTGATTGGAGAAAGTGCATCCGGGAGGGCGCTGAGCACTTCAAGTATCATCGCCGAGTGCATGCAGAAAGCAAGAGCAGGCAGCGGAAGGAACGCGCAGCAAACCTATTCTACCCTCCCTTACCCTCAACGACTGTCTGTCCTACCTGTGGCAGGGTTGTGGCTCACGTATTGGACAGTTCAGCCACCTACGGACTCATTCTAAGAGTGGAAACAAGTTTTCCTCGATTTTGTGGAACTGCCTATGATGATGATGATGAAAATGCCAGCATGGACTGGTTGGGCCGAATGGCCTGTTTTTGTGCCGTCTATCCTATTTAAACTTCCTCAGTCCTGAAGTGCACCTAAACCAATGAATTACTTTTGAAGTATAGTCACTATTATTCACATTCGGACCGGGGTCAAGCAAGGCAGCGTCATTGCACCAACGCTCTTCTTGGTCTTCCTTGCTGCAATGCTTCATCCCACCCTCGGCAAGCTCCCCGCTGGAGTGGAGCTAAATTACAGGACAAACAGGAATCTGTTCAACCTCTGCCAGATCCAAAGTCGTCCCATGCTCCGTCATTGAATTACAGTGCGCAGACGATGCTTACGTCTGCGCACACTCGGAGTCCGAACTCCAAGCCATCGTCAACACCTTCACCGAGGCGTTTGAGAGCATGGGCCTTACACTAAACATCTGTAAGACAAATGTCCTCTACCAACCTGCCCCCGCCACACAGCACTGTTCCCCGGTCATCAAAATCCATGAAGAGGCCTTGGACAACGTGAAACATTTTCCATACCTTGGGAACCTTCTGTCAACAAGGGCAGACATCAACGACGAGATCCAACACTGACTTTAGTGTGTCGGTGCAGCCTTCGGTCACCTGAGGAAGAGAGTGTTTGAAAACTAGGACCTCAAACCCGACAGCAGTAGTGATACCCACTCTCCGATATGGCTCAGAGACATGGACTATGTATCGCAGGCACCTCAAAACACTGGAGAAGTACCACCAGCGCTGCCTCCGCAAGATCCTGCAAATCCATTGGCGGGATAGGCGCACCAATGTCAGTGTTCTCGCTCAGGCCAACATCCCCAGCATTGAAGCATTGACCACGCTCGACCAGCTCCATTAGATGGGCCACATCGTCCTTATGACTGACACGAGACTCCCAAAACAAGCGCTCTACTCGGAACTTCGACACAGCAAGCGAGCCCCAAGTGGGCAGAGGAAACGCTTTAAGGACATCCTTGAAAAAGTACAACATCCCCATCGACACCTGAGAATCCCTGGCTCAAGACTGGAAAGTGGAGGAAAAGCATCCGGGAAGGTGCTGAACACCTCGAGTCTCTTCGCCGAGAGCAAGCTGAAGCCAAGCGTAGACAGCAGAAGGAGCGCACGGCAAACCAGGCACCCCACCCAGCTGTCCCTTCAACCACTGTCTGCCCCACCTGTGATAGAGACTGTAAGTCTCGCATTGGACTCTTCTGTCACCTGAGAACTCATTTTTAGTGTGGAAGCAAGTCATCTTCAACTCCGAGGGACTGCCTAAGAGAAGAAGTTACTGTTATTATGTACAGTTGGAGAAAGGAATAGGTAATCACCCAAGAAAGAACAAATAACGCCAGTACACATGCTAGGTGTGTATAAAGCTGGCAATAATTTTTCCAGGAGATGAATGCTGTTAATATGAGCAATTACGCCATTTTACATGATGACTGAACCTGACTGTGCTCCAACAATAACAAAGACCACCAGTTCCTCAACTAGCAGGATATCTTGCTGCATACTTCAGTACCGATTACTCCCTTGTGATCGAGTATCACTTATCCATGCATACAGTGCACAGCACTCACAAGAGCATATATGAAAATGCCTGCCTGTGCCCTTAAAAGCTTAGCTTACATTAGACATATGCTGTCAACTCAGAACCAGTGGGAAGCTGTTTAACCTACGCCGCCTCCAGGCCAGGTCCAAGATCACCCCAACCTCTGTTGTTGAGCTATAGTACGCAGACGATGCCTGCGTCTGCGGTCATTCTGAGGCTGAATTCCAGGATATAGTTGATGTATTTACTGAGGCATATGAAAGTATGGGCCTTACGCTAAACATCCGTAAGACAAAGGTCCTCCACCAGCCTGTCTTCGCCACACAGCACTGCCCCCCAGTCATCAAGATCCACGGCGCGGCCCTGGACAACGTGGACCATTTCCCATACCTCGGGAGCCTCTTATCAACAAGAGCAGACATTGATGCGGAGATTCAACACCGCCTTCAGTGCGCCAGTGCAGCCTTCGGCTGCATGAGGAAAAGAGTGTTCGAAGACCAGGCCCTCAAATCTACCACCAAGCTCATGGTCTACAGGGCTATAGTAATACCCGCCCTCCTGTATGGTTCAGAGGCATGGACGATGTACGGAAGACACCTCAATTCGCTGGAGATATATCACCAATGATGTCTCCGCAAGATCCTGCAAATCCCCTGGGAGGACAGGCACACCAACATCAGTGTCCTCGTCCAGGCTAACATCCCCAGCATTGAAGCACTGACCACACTTGATCAGCTTCACTGGGCAGGCCACTTAGTTCGCATGCCAGACTCGAGACTCCCAAAGCAAGTGCTCTATGCGGAGCTCCTTCACGGCAAACAAGCCAAAGGTGGGCAGCAGAAACGTTACCCTCAAAGCCTCCCTGATAAAGTGCGACATCACTACTGACACCTGGGAGTTCTGGCCAAAGACCGCCCTAAGTGGAGAAAGTGCATCCGGGAGGGTGTTGAGCACTTCGAGTCTCAACACCGAGAGCATGCAGAGGTTAAGCGCAGGCTGCGGAAGGAGCGTGCGGCAAACCAGTACCACCCACCCCTTCCCTTGGCGATTGTCTACCCCACCTGTGGCAGAGTCTGTGGCTCTCGTATTGGACTGTTCAGCCACTAAAGAACTCACTTCAGGAGTGGAAGCAAGCCTTCCTTGATTCAGAGGGACTGCCTATGATGATGACTGTCAACTATATGTACTTAAAAGTTTCTTTTTGGCCACCAACATTTCTTCCCACTTTTCAGTGCCCATGATACATTGGTTATCTCGTCCTATTCACTCCCATCCCATTCTCTGCAAACATCACAAATACTGAAGTAATACCAGCAACAACACAAAATATGATTTATGACATGTCAAGAATACCAAAGCCACAGAAATTCCACTTGATTAGCAATGCAGACTGCAAGACCTTGTCATGGTAACAGGGCATCCTTGACTCACATTTAAAGAACAGAAAATAAAAGTTGGGTATGTGGATTATAAGAAAAGCTAATAATATTTTCTCTAACCGGAATGAAAATGTACATTAACATTGTATCAAGGACATTCCCTTTTCTATACTGAACTTAGTGATTTGAGTTTTCAATTGAATATATTGGCAATGAACACAATCTGATACCTTGGAACATAGGTATTTTCCCCAGGTTTTTAGGTATGTTGTTGTGTGTATATTGTTTTTGCACACAGTAGGGTAGAAATTGGGCACCGTTTTGACTATATTTTGGGGATAAAATGGGGGCAAAAATTAGCAATTTTGTACGATTCTGTCCGATCCCCTAAATACTATATTGGCTCGAGTGATATTCAGGC
The DNA here is from genome assembly GCF_044704955.1 of Pristiophorus japonicus. Classification (NCBI taxonomy): domain Eukaryota; kingdom Metazoa; phylum Chordata; class Chondrichthyes; family Pristiophoridae; genus Pristiophorus; species Pristiophorus japonicus. Next base: position 37,777,959 of record NC_091980.1, read on the forward strand.
ATCCCAGGCAGCTGATTTAAATCGGCCATCGGCCCTTTGCATATGTTAATGAGGGGTCGATCACTTGTTTAAGGACCTTGCTCCGAAATTATTCAAAAACGAGGTGGATGATGCGCTGCGCAAGCTCCAACTAGTTCTTCAGGCTCTACAACAACCTAACAAGCAGTTCTTAACGCAGGGACCACTGGAGGCAACTGACGACACATAGGGGCTGAAATTAAGCCCCACCCCAAAAGGGGCGCACCTACTGTTTTTTGAAAGTGGGGCGGAGATATTGGAGAAATTCACATCTTTGACATTTTATTTTGCCTCGCTGTGCTGTTCCGGTCGGCTGCGGGGCGGAGGTGCCCTTGCAGCGGGTCCACCACCCCAACCATTCATCAGTTAAAGGGGAGGGCCGCCGTGAACTCTGCAGCCACTTTCGTGGCAAACTCTGGGCTACCAGGGAGGGTTTCGGCCCGGCCGAGCCTGCGGCCATAATTGTCGGCTCGACCTGGCAGTCGGCCGACAAAAAAAATATAACATGGCATCGCCGGCAGCGCCACCTCCCGTTTAAGGGCGGCCGCGCCGCCAAGACACGGCAAGTGCACCGACAGCAAAAGTTGTCGGGGGCACCGGCTGGCAACAGCGCCACTCCTGCGGGGCAATTCCGGGAAAGGGGCAGCTTCGGGAAGGTGTCGTCGCCGGTCAGTAAGGGGTCGGCTCGTGCACGCCGCGGCGGGAAAACAGGCAGAGCGGTCCCATACACTGCTCCAAACCTGAGGAAGGGCAATTTCTAAAATGACGGCCCCTTTGCGCAGCAATACGATGAGCCACTGTCGGCCTGCACATGCCTTCCTCCCGTTCGGCTCCCCCTTCCTTGGACCTACCTGAGGGCTACAGTCACCAGCTGATCTTCATCTTCAAAATGGGAACCTAGATTTAAAAGTCAGGCATGGCCTGCGTCGTATATGCATTAAGCAAGCTGATGATGACAAAAGCATTGGTTATTCCTCGCTTATTTATTTTACCTAATGCCACTGCATATCTGCAAATGTCTTGCTGTATTTGGGAGCAGATGTGCAGCTTTCCAATTTCAGTGTGGTTAAATGATACGCAGACTTCATCAAAATCAATATGGTTGTCTGTTTTTTTTTCCTGTTTGAGGAGGGATAAGAGCCAAAAGCCCCACATTGGTTTCAGTGCTGCCCACACAGGTGGCACACTGAAGTTTATCAGTGCCGTTTTCAACAGCATTAAGGGCTCTATAATTGCACATTGGCATAGGAGCAGATGACAGTACAATGCATTCATCTGAAGTTCCTCTCTGCTACTTCAGCAGCAATGTTAACCCATTTATTTTAAATGGACTAGCGCTTCCACTAAAATCGCAGAGAGAGGAATTTCAGACGAATGCATTGAGTGTTCAGCCTCTCCTATACTATGGAGTCGTTTCAGGCACCACATATTGATAAAAATAACAATAACTTTTATTTATATAGCAGCTTTAGCATAGTAAAACGTCCCAAGGCGCTTCACAGCAGTGTTAACTAGACAAAACAGATAAATTTGACACTGAGCAACAAAAGAAGAAATTAAGGCAGATGACCAAAAGCTAGGTTAAAGAGGTAGGTTTTAAGGAGCATCTTAAAGGAGGAAAGAGGTAGAGAGGCGGAGAGGTTTAGGGAGATGTTCCAGAGCTTAGGGCCCAAACAGCTGAAGGCGTGGCCACCGATGGTTGAGCAGTTATAATGAGGGATGTTCAAGAGGGCAGAATTTGAGGAGTGCAGACATCTTGTGGAGTTGTGAGGCTGAAAAAGATGACAGAGATAGGGAGGGGCAAGGCCATGATGTGATTTGTAAACAAGAATGAGAATCTTGAAATCGATGCATTTAACCGGGTGACAATGTAGGTCAGAAAGCACTGGGGTGCTGGGTGATCGTGACTTGGTGCGAGTTAGGATATGCACTGCTGAGTTTTGGATGACCTCAAGTCATCCTCGAGTTTGAAAGCAAGTGGCCAAAAAAGTTTTGAGAAACATTTTTTCACAAGGCCAGTGTCCCTTTAACAAACACCATCAGCGACCACCAGTTTCTTTACAAGCACAGCAGTGATTTGGTTTCAAATGCTAGCTTTTTAGCGGAAAAACTGATCAGTTACAGTACTGCAAAATAACAAATTAATTCCCCCCCTCCTCTAAGTTCTGAAACATTTATAATAGGAGCTCGAAACCAATACATTGGATTTCTTCAGGGAGAATTAGTAAGTCTGAGCCCGAGTATAGAAAAATAGATTGCTGCTAATGTAAACTGTGTATTGTACCAGATTTGAACAGCTGCTGCATATTTTGCGCACAAAGGCACTAGTGCATAAGTGAAAACATACTTGTAGTTTCAAATAACATTCACCTCGTGGGACTATCAGATTATGGAAGTTATATATCTGAGTGAAGCATAACTAAAATTCAGATTTGCTAAGAACACGGTTCACTGATTAGCATTATAACATTCTCGAATCTTTAGATATGGAGCAGGTGCGGCCCAACCAATCTCCCAACTCTGGGTTTAAAGGGTATGTTGTCTCTGTATTGAGGAAATTTCAATCAGACTTGGTCCCTGGAACAGTCTGGTAAGAATCAGCTCCTGAAATGCGCTGAAATTGAGGTTTGTTGACTATTGGAGAGGAGTGGAATTACCACGGCTGCTCCAGTGCCAGCTCTTGTGCTGAGTGGAATTGTGAATGTGTCTGTGTGATTGTGTCTTTAACATTTATTGGGGCTGGTGTGATAATTAAGAACATAAGAAATAGGAACAGGAGTAGGCCATACGGCCCCTCGAGCCTGCTCCGCCATTCAATAAGATCATGGCTGATCTGATCATGGACTCAGCTCCAGTTCCCCGCCCGCTCCTCATAACCCCTTATCCCCTTATCGTTTAAGAAACTGTCTATTTCTGTCTTAAATTTATTCAATGTCCCAGCTTCCACAGCTCTCTGAGGCAGCGAATTCCACAGATTTTCAACCCTCTGAGAGAAGAAATTTCTCCTCATCTCTGTTTTAAATGGGCAGCCCCTTATTCTAAGATCGTGCCCTCTAGTTCTAGTCTCCCCCATCAGTGGAAACATCCTCTCTGCATCCACCTTGTCAAGCCCCCTCATAATCTTATACATTTTGATAAGATCACCTCTCACTCTTCTGAATTCCAATGAGTAGAGGCCCAACCTACTCAACCTTTCCTCATAAGTCAACCCCCTCATCCCCGAAATCAACCTAGTGAACCTTCCCTGAACTGTCTCCAAAGCAAGTATATCCTTTTGTAAATATGGAAACCCAAACTGCATGCAGTATTCCAGGTGTGGCCTCACCATTAAATGACATGGTGTTAGAATCGTACCTCACTTTGCTTTCAAATCAATTGAAAGATCTCCACCAAATCCAAGTAATATTGCTTAATTTTTTTAATTGAATTCGCAAAAGTGTAAGTTGTGTCTATATTGCTTTGGGAGTGAAACTTCACATATATTGAATGAAGCCAGTGCACATTTTGATTGAACGGTACCTGCTGGAGGAGTGCATTGATAATTCAGGTGTTTCAGTCTGACTGTGCTTGCACAGTTACCACTGAAGGTCCAGGGGTTGAGGCAGCTCGATGAAGGAAGCTTGCATTCAAACAGTTGAAAATGCAAGAGCATGCAACTCTTAGCTCGGACTCCTGAGCTTAAGTTCCGTTTGCAGCAGATGTTCACACTCTGGTTTCCCCTGGGAAGGATGGGTCCTGCGAGGTTGAAAATTCTTCGAATTTCAGCTGAGGTGGATAAAACTGCTTGCCATCTTACATGCTGACTTAAGAGCAGTGTTGACCGTCTCCATGGAGATGGCTGCAGGCTGGATCTAACTGAGGAGTACGGTACAGATCCACAGTGTCAACGGTATATATATTTTTTAAAACACATCAAATTTAAAAAGAACTGGCACTTGGATCTAAGTAACAGAGTTTTTAATGTTTCTATGTACCCAGGAATACTTTGCTCGATTTGTTTTGTGATGCAGTGGTCTGTAAGTGTTGACATGCTTCCCGTATATTGAAGATCTATCTTCACATCAAGAATAAGTCACAAGCAGTTCAAAGTGCATTGTCATTTTTTTTGTGGTGATAACAGAAAGCCCATCGGTGCAAACACAATACTGAATTTCCACTTTTCAAGCTGTTCTCAAACTATGAATCCATCGCACACTCCATTTTGAAGATAATAAGCACTCCAATTTTCTGATTAATGATTGTATCCTTCAGCAACAAAGCAACTGAAAACTCCCAATGGTCTGAGGTAGAAATGGGGCGGGGGGGTCGGGGGGGCGGGGGGGAGGAAAATGGAGGAGTTTTTTCCTTCATACAAAGAAAGGGGATGGGTTCAAAGAGCAATCCAATCTTCACTGCTCAGTCATTACCTATCAGCAATTTGGTTCAACAGCAGCTTTCGATAGAACGAGATCTGGAAGCACACCCTTCAGCTTAATGTTTGGGTTTAGGGTTCACAAATGCATTTGGGGCAATGGGAAATGCCATGGTTACGTAACAGGATGGGACGAAACAGCTTACAAAATAGGAGTCTGTATTTTCTGAAATTCAACACTACTGTAAAATAAAATTAATTAAACTGTTCACTGAATTTCATCCTCGTCGGTGAAACCAATTTATAGATGGTCCAACAAAGGGATAAAGCAGGGGAAGGGAGTGTGACGCTAAGATCTGAGCCATCTCCCTCTCAGCCACTGTAGTGATAATTGCCAACAGAAAATACTAAAATCATTTTTGAAGTAGACATTAAAGTATTGATGGATTTCCAATCTTTTTGATTCAGACCAGTGGACATTAATATCTCTTTCACTCTAACTCACTGTATTGTATCAAAAATACATGCCAGTGTGTGCTGAAAGTGTGACAGACAGCAATGCTCTCTCTGTGACTGATTGTTGTGCATTGAGACAGAAAGATGCAAGTATTGGCAATTTATTACTAAATTACGTTATTAACTTTGTATAAGCCATGCTTTTTAAATCTGATTCACAGTCAGAATAACAATGAACCTCAAGTCTTAATAATAAAACAAATGTAAATTAAGCTAAATAAACCTTTATGTGACTGGAATAAAAATTGAAAATGTACAACAAGTTGGAAGAGGACAAACAGGTTAACATTGTGGTCTGTCCCTTTATTGGAAAGAGGGAATTAGCTTGCATTTATATAGCACCTTTCTCATCCTCAGGACCTCCCATAGCCGAGTGTAATCACAGTTACTGTTGTTTTGTTGGTAAATACAGCAGCCAATCTGCACATAGCAAGGTCCCACGAACAGCAGCCAATCTGTTTTTGGTGGTATTGGTTGAAGGATAAATGTTGGCTGTGATAACTCCCCTGCTCCTCTTCAAATTGTGCTGCGCAATTATTCACACCCACCTGAGCAGCCAGCCAGGGCTGCAGTTTAACATCTCATTCGAAAGACAGCATCTCCAACAATACAATACTCCCTCAGTATTGCACTAAATTGTCAGTTTTAGATTATGTGCTCAATTCCTGAAATGGGGCTTGAACCCACGATCTTTTGATTCACTAAACTGAGGCTGACACACATTGCAGCTACAGTGTTGATCTCTTTTTCTCTTTGAGATACCAGTGGGCCTGCTGCGCATTTCCAGCACTTTCTGTTTTCATTTCAGTATTCATGATTTTTATTTTATCTGTCCAGCAACCACATGCTGACTCTAGTCAGAAAATTTTCTGATCTTGATCTGAATCAGATATCCTGCTATTTAACCTGGGCAAGTAATTGGGCTAATCTCGATACAGAAACCTCACTTAGGCCTGTGCCAACATTCTCAGGATAAATTTAAAAAGCATGCATTTGATAGCAAATTACAGTCACTTGAAACATAAATATGTTAAAATATAATTGAACTATTACTTTCCCTGGTACGGGACAGATGGAAATGCATTATATGGACTGTACACTTGTTCTAGTATTGTATGCGCTTCACATTATCACTGGTCCTGTACACATGGCAGTGTAGTGTATGAACTGAACACTTGCCCTTGTATTACACAGGCTAGGTCTAGTTATGCAACAACAATAACTTTATATAGCGCATTTAACACAGTAAAGTGTCCCAATGCGTTTCACAGGAGAGTTGTCAAACATGATACGACATCGCCATATAAGGAGATATTCGGACAGGTGACCTAATTTTGTTTTAAATCCAAGGACCACAGCCTCGATTTCAGTGTTTGCTTTGTCTTGCAGACTCCACAGTCGTCCTTCGCTTTCTTCTGCAGTTCTGTTTAAAAAAAAATACAGTGCTTACTCAATTTGTGAACTGAGTGTTGAGCTCGTAAACATTCACCTCTACTTACCTGGATCAGCACATTCATCAAACCTGCCAATCATTAAACTCTTGAATGTTGAATAACTCATCAAAACTTAGCATATAGTTCTGCAGTATCTGCAGAGACCACAATCGAGCCACTCTTGTAAACTTGTCAATCACTGAAATAATATTTGTTTTTAATTATGGCTTTTCTTTCCTGAATGGAAAGCGGCAGAACTATTTTTAATAGATTCTTGATCTCAGGAAGTTCAGTTTGAGAAGTAGAAAAAAAAAATGTCTCAAAGTGTAGAGTACAAGAAATGATGGCCTAGAAATTCGTCTCAGCCAGTGGCGTAAAACGGGCCACCCATTATATGCAGCACCTGATATTCAGTACCATTGCAGTCAATGGAATTAAATATCTAACACTGCATATAAAGGGCAGCCGATCTGACACCGCTCATTTTGCACTAATTTCTGGCCCGGTGTGTACTTAACTTGAAATAAATGCTAAATTGTGAAAGTTTGCCTACATCACCTTTTCATGTGTATCGGTCAACTCAGCTAGAAAGTCGAACCTGCAACCCTCCCGGCCTATGAGGCTCAGCTACTTGCTGGCTAAGGTTATCAGGGGTGTTCAGAGTGTTCAAATATTCCCCACCAGCATTTCTATGAGTTTTTTTTCTTATTGGACCATTCCTTCTTTCAAAAGAACATCCCTTTAATAGAACACAATAACAGTGGATCTTCTTTCAAAGCTAGCCAGTAGTCTGCAACTTTAACGAGTGAAAGCCAATTACTTGGGCTTGCTTTTCTTAATGTTCACCGGGATATTGCAGTGAATAATAGCAAGGCTATTGATAGACTAGTGGCCCATAACCACGATTAGACTTTGTGCTTTAAAGTTTTGTCTGACAAGAGAGGTTTATTTCTTTTCATTTGCTTTATTTGAATAATTCAATTAATGGAAATAATAATGTTTCTATTAGGGCTTTATTGTGAAAGTCCAATTTGAAAAATAGACCCTTTTGACGCAGTTTTATTTGGTGTGGCAAGTTAATACCCCAAACATCCCAATCTTTCCTCAAAGAAATCCTGCTGGCACCACAGCTTTAATGAACTTAAAACCATTTTTTTCTGAAGAAAATAGGTTGGCACTTGAGATATACTTTTGTGTTTGCTCCACAAATGTTACGGCGCAGCTCCGAGGACATTGTAAGACCAAATTAATAGAACCACAGGAGGAGGCCATTCGGCTCCTTTGCTAATCCACAGCATCCAAAACATGCCGGGCAATCCACAATGTACTTTGAATAACCTACAAAATTGCAGTATGCTCTCAATGTATATTTACTTCCTTTAAATGATAGAGTAGAAATGCTACAGCAGCCCTCAAAGGACCAATTAAAACGGCAGCATTCATACTGTGAGCTCTCCAGTATCAAAACGGTGGAGTCAGGGGCCCTAGTAATCCCGCTTTCAAAGTATCCCCTCTCTCTCCTTGACTCCAAATTGGCACTAATTAATAATTTTTGAAATTGTGCAAATTTTTCATTTTTCTTCTTAATTCTTAGTAAGCAGAAATGCTAATATGACTTAACAGCTCTCTAAATAAATAAAGTGTGGCATATATAAGGTTAGATATTTAAAGGAACGTTACCAGCATACCAACAACTGTGGATAGACTGGGAACAACCTGCTCCAAATATCTCTGCTCAGCTTAGCTATCCTTTGGCGTCTTCATACGTTTTAATATGAAATGTGTACTGCTGCATGTCAAATCATCTCCTGAGAATGTATAACATCCTAGAATAAAATAAATTGTGTAACTACAACCAGGTGCCTATTTTTTAACAAATGTACAGGGATTCTCCCCCGCCTCTCCCTCTGACTACGGGATGCCAGAAGGCTTGCACTCTCACTGGAAATCTCATTTTTAAAGAGGAATCATCGCAAAAAAAGCATTTGGTAAATCTTTTTCTGCTCGGTTGCAATCTAAGATGAATCATGTTGAAACATGCCAGCAGTCACATGGCTTTCCTCACTATCCACTTAAAAATAACATTTGCAAATTCTTCTTGTGAAGACATTGCCACTTTAAGTACATTAACTGGTTTCAAAAAGCGTTCAAAATCTGAGCAGCTCTCACCATTACTAAACAGAAAGAGGGTGCTGGGAGCATTGGGTTAAGTGCTGAAATTCAATGCCTCAGTACTCCCAGTCTGTAGCAACCTGACAAAAGATGAGAAAATGCTAGCTTAAATCCGACTGTCTGCCATATGTAAATGCAGCTTTTGAATTCATTTTCACAAGAAAAATAAGTGCAATAATAGCTAAACTAAACAAAATGTAGGGGTGGTGTAGTTATTTAAAATAGCGTTCATTCTGCTGTGGTTCCTGAATTCAAATCAGCAGAGACTGATAGGCGATGGCTGAAAGCCGCTTCTCTCTGCTGTCGGTAAGGGTCCTCAATGAAATGAGCTTGGGGCCATCTCTGCACAGTTCCTAATGAGTCCAAGTCCACAGCACAAAAATGTCCATAATTTGACATTAAATTGGTGGTTACATTCAGCACAGCTACAATAATGGCCGGTGTGCAAACTGGAAATGTCACACTCATGCAGCAGAGGTGGAATTCTGATGGGGGTTAAAGCATAGTCGGCGATAAAGTACAGGGACCTTTATTTGAATCTAAATTACCCTATTAAAAAGCAACAAAAAAGGGTCTCTTATCTGTTATATTCTCAGATGCATCTATTATATGGCTTTATTTAGGATTCTTCCCTTAAATAACCTGTTTTTCCTTTACATTTGTGGAATCAGGTTATGAATACGGTAGTGGCAAGATGACCTCAATGCAGATGAGTGCTACGTTGCTCGAAATGACATGGTCAAGCTCAAGTACTCCTCTTTTGCTAAATCACCGGCATGAATCCATATCCTGCCATTCAATGACACAATGCACTAAATCTTCAATAGGCAGCCCCACTGCTCTGCTCTTTAACATTATTCATCACTTTTTATTATTATCTTGGGTACCTGACACTTGTGGAAAGTCATGACCATGTTTAAGAGCCTCTGAAACCATGTACGAAGTATCCTAATTCCCAGTGGCAGGTTTACTCCTTTAAATTCCAGTCATAAGCCAAACTGGCTGGTCAATCATCAACAGTGTCCCGTTCTACAGGCCAGGCTGCTTCAGGTATCAGATTAGTGAGTCTGCCGCAGAGAATTGATATGGATCTAAATGCCCATCACTAGGCATGTCATCTTGGAGCCCTTCAACTCCAAAGAGATCCCACTTCGTTAGCAGTAACAGGACATGTGATGTGACTTGATTTGCACTGTAGTAGAATTCGTACTACATAGATAATAAAGCATTTGGACTGTGGCTTTGGCTGTGGTGAAGAAACTTGTAAATGGAGCTTATATATTGAGTATGGTTGAATATGCGCTGCACTGTATTTGTCTGAAAAAGAAAATTTGCTTGAAAAAGCAAATGTTGCCACTCTGGTATGCACACCTGTGTGTGTGCTCGCTCTCATTTACTCATTCTCTCTCATTCGTTTTCTCTTCTCCCTTGCACACACAGACCATGAATTAAGCTACTTTGCAACATTCTTGAATAAAGTTCTGCCAGTCTATTGAATGTTGCAGTGTCTGCAGAAACAATTCTCAGGAGTGTCATTCATTTTTTTTAACCTGATGCATTTGTTTCTTTGGCTGATGATCCTCCAACAGCTTTTTGGAGGTTCACATTTTAAAACTGTTAGGTCTATAATGTACTTATGAATGACTCCACGAGGCAATGTGGTGCAGGCTCGAAGGGCCAAATGGTCTACTCCTGCACCTATTTTCTATGTTTCTCAAACTGCAGTGACCTTGGTCCTTTATTTGTAACTCCAGAGTGAGACAGCTGCATGGTGGCTACCCTTTTATACAGCCCCTGCCACCAGGGCAGGAAACCCCGGTCTCCACCAGTTGCACCCTCTAGTGATGCCAGCATGTATATACACAGTGTAAACCTTATTGAAAGTACATCAGGTAAACAAGTCTCCATCTTATGGAACTATACAGTGACTACACAGACAGTATCTCTATAGTCTGCATATATAACAAAAACAATCATTGCAAAACAATCTTACTCAAAAATTAATCTTGGGTTGACGTATTTTGAACGATTTGTCAACAGGAGCAATCTTACACTCACCAGAGTATAAGAAGGGCCTACGTTGCCTGCATCATTTGTCTTCACAGAAAGATGGCAAAGACAGACTATCTTTAACATTGCCCGGTCAAAACCCATGCCTTGATTCATGTGATAACGTCCGTCATAAAAAATGTGTCGACATTATGGCATTTCCGCAATGCAATGAATTCCCTCGATTTGCTCGACACAGTTTATCTTTTGCTGAAACCTTCATCCATGCCTTTGTTACCTCTAGACTTGACTATTCCAAAGCACTCCTGGCCGGCCTTCCACGGTTCTACACTCCATAAACTTAAGCTCAACCAAAACTCTGCTACCTGTGTCCTAACTTGAATCAAGTCTCTTTACCCATTACTCCTGCGCTTGCTGACCTACATTGGCTCCCAGTTAGGCAACACCTCGATTTTAAAATTCTCATCATTGTTTTTAAATCCCTCCATGGCCTTGCCCCTCCCTATCCCTGTAATCTTCTCCAGCCCTACAACCCTACCCAAGATGTCTATGCTCCATCAATTCTGGCCTCTTGAGCATCCCTGATTTTAATCGCTCCATCATTGGTGGCCTCGGTCCGAAGCTCTGGAATTACCTCCCAAACCTCTCTGACTCTCTACCTCGTTCTCCTCCTTTAAGTTGCTCTTTATAACCTATCTCTTTCACCTGCCTTAATATCCTCTTATGTGGCTCGCTGTCAAATTTTGTTTGATAACGCTCTTGTGAAGCACTTGTGGCTTACTGTGTTAAAGACACTATATAAATGCAATTTGTTGTTGTTATAATTTATGCCGCATCTTTTTTTAATTGCAGTTGGTGCCCTTTTAAGATACCTTGATTTGGTGGTGTGGGCAGTGCAGGTTAAGGAACTGATTCAGTGGAGGATAAAGAATAGGATGTAAATATCAATGTGCCAACCTTTAAAGGCTTAGGTTGTTTTCTGACACTGAAGGGTATGAAGAAAATCAAAATTTGAAGTGCCTGGTGGCTGGATTTTTGAGATGACAAGGGTGAGATTAATTTTTATTTCTCGTGTTGCTATGACAGCATTAAGCTGAAATAGTCTCATCCTCCTGTACTGTAATTAAAGAACAGGACACTGTTTATTATATACTATAAAGTCCTATCAATAAAGTACCAATTGTCACTAATACATAATCTGCAAGCTTCCCATGGGAGTATAGATTTACTCAGATAACAAATTCAGTGCACAGCATATTTAGCTAACATTAGCATTGACTTGAAGGGAAAAACAAGAAAAGACTTAGACATAGACATAGACATAGAAAATAGGTGCAGGAGTAGGCCATTCGGCACTTCGAGCCTGCACCGCCATTCAATGAGCTCATGGCTGAACATGCAAATTCAGCACCCCATTCCTGCTTTCTTGCCATACCCCTTGATCCCCCTATTGCGCTTTTCACGACCTCAGGACATCCAAAAGCACTTTACAGCCAATGGCATACTTTTGAAATGTAGTCACTGTAGTAATGCTGGAAACGTGGCATCCAATTTATGCACAGCAAGGTCCCACAAACAGCAATGCAATAATGACCAGATAATCTGTTTTAGTAATGTTGATTGAGGGATAATGGGTCCAAAATTGCCCAGGAGTTGCTCCGTTTTTTTGGAGCAACTTGATTTTTCTGGAGTATCTTAAAAATCTCCATTTTGCACATTCAATTTGTGCCAGTGTAAGTGAGTTAGTTAGGATTTTTTTAGTTTAGTTTTGTTTTGTTCAAAAGGGGGTGTTACCCATCCACCCACGCCCGTTTTGGCCATTTAAGCCACTTTGGACAGCTAATAGTTGCTCCAAACTAACTTAGGCCAGCGTCACTTGTGGCCGCACAGAAAACCCTTGCGGAGAGCTAAGAAATCAGCGCAGGTAGCCAGAGATAGCGGGGGGGAAGGGAAGCAGAGAGGAACTTGCAAAGCACTAAACACCTTCACAACAACATTCAAGAAGCATAAAAACCATCAATAATAAAAAAAAATAAAACTTAAGTCCGACCTTCCTAACTCGGCCTGGGAAGTTAGCGGGCCAGCCGATGCGAGAGGCCACTCATCTGTGGATAGGTGCAGGCGGGACGACCGGGCGGGAGAGCACAAGGAACTGGCCATAGGCTCGCAGAACATACACACAGGCAGGCTGGGCTGGGCTCACACAACACACAGGCTGCAGGAATCAACAGACAACAGGCCAGGCGGCTAGTGTGAGAGGCCACTCGGCCCGGGATAGGAGCGGGACGCATTGGGTCCCATGCTGCAGCACGCATCATCATCATGGAAGGAGCTCCTGCACATGCGCGAACACTCTAATACGCATGCGGACAGCTGCGGGCACTCTTTCACGTGCAGGGCCCTAGCTCCGTCCCCCAATGGAATCGCCATACCGCGCCAAGCCCCGGGAGAATCGACAGAGTGGCCAGAATCCGGGGACAGCTTTTTTTTGTGCCGTTTTGAGCCTAGGAAGTCGGCGCATCTCACGTGAGTGCACCAAAAAAACGGGTGGACCAAATTTGGGCCCAATAATTGGCCAGCACCTGGTAGGAGAACTTCCCAGCTCTTCTCCAAAATAGTGCCATGGGATCTCTTCTGTTCACCTAAGAGAGCAGGCGTGGTCTGAATTTAACATCATATCTGAAAGACAACACTTCCAACAGTGCAGCACACCCTCAGTACTGCACTGCAGTGTAAGCCTAGATTTTAAGCTCAAGTCTCTGGAGTGGTACTTGAACCCACAACTTTCTGACTCAGAGCTACCCACTGAGCCATGGCTAACATGACAAAGGGAACCCCTTTTCATTTTCACTGAAAGCAGGCTCTCATAAAGAAATAGTAGTCCTGATTTTAACCCTGCACAACCAGACAGGAATGGGATGGGTAACATGGTGGTTGGGGTACATCCTGTTGCATTCCCGACACATTCGCGCCTTTTAATTGGAGTATTTTTTCATTTAAGTGAGGTCACCTCCAAATGCAAATGTAGGGCTCACTTAAGTGTAAAATTTGTATACTGATGATGTCATTCGGATGGACTCCACTGCTATTTTAACTCAAAATTCCAGAAGCCCCACCCATTCTCAGCCCCACCAGTGAAACCTGTCCAGTTTGGTGTGTAAGAGTTACTGAAGTGAGATGGTGAGGGGATCTCATCTGCAGCTCAGTGGATAATAGGGTCTTTTGCGGTCTGTTTTTTCAGGAGAGCTTACAAATTCCAGTTCAGTTCTTGCACTTCTTTTGTCCTTATCACCTCCAATAAACTTCCTGTACTTAATGTGGGTGCAAGTTGCTACTTTATGCACCGTGCAGGTGCAATCAATTTTTTCAGATCCTCAGCACCCAACCGGTGGTCATTAACGGATGCCGCTGGAGGCTGTCACCCGAAAGGTAAGTTTTACATTGGTTTGTGACGAACGATTGCATAAATTGAGCCCATTCTCACCAGAAAACAAAAGGTTGGAAGGTGATATGATGGTTGTTTTTAGGATTCTAAAGGGACAAGATAATGTAGACCATGAAAGCTATTTCAACTTGTCCAGAACAACAGAACCAGAAGACGCAGCCTGTGCTTGAAGGGGGGAAAAGTCAATTCTAATCTGTGGAAACGTTATTTCAGTGAGAGAGTGGCAAATGTATGGAGCAGGCTCCTGAGGGAGATGGTTAAAGCAGGTCATGTTGATTCATTCCAATGCAAAATAGAAAATAATATTTTGGGATCCAGTGCATGAATAATTTGAGACATGACATATGGTAAGTGTAGAATGCTTGAGTGACTTTGGATCTATGATTCGCAAAGATTCCATCACTTAGGGTTTTCCTCACCTCTTGTCTTGGTCTGTTGTAGACTAATTGATTATAGATTGATTGCCATGATTAGTCAACAACTCCATTATTGTTCTATCATGCGACTACCAGGATGGTAGAAGGTGAACTAGATGAACCTTGGGCTTTTTTCATCTAATAATTCAATGTTCCTAATCTGCAGCCAAGCCCTCACAACAGGAGTCCTTGAGGCCGAAATTCAGTCGCGCAAGAAAGCTGGTGCACCGATGATTTTTTAATGTTCTTACTCCATAGATCCATAATGCGGCCGGATGATCGATTTTCAAGACTTTGATATTTTTTCAACGTCCCAAAGGCAATCGGTCATAGTGGAGGCAGGAAATAGACAGGAAGGCAGGCTGAGGGGCTGAATTTGGGTCGGGACCAGGACTCCGCCACTGTCAATCATATCACCTTCCAGCCTTTCCTTTTCCGGTGAGAACTTGCTCAATTTTTTGCAATTGCTCATCATAAACCACAGAAGATGAGTGACTCTTTCAAAGCTCCTATCTAATCGGTTAACCTGTCTCTCGAAATTGGAGCCTTGGGCCTGAATAGCAGCCACCACAGCTGCAAAGCATGCAAACAAGGGGACCGAAAATCAGGGTCTCAGAAGACCCGTTACTGCCCGTTTGCGGCGGCCACGCGTCGGAATCTCGTGGCTGCTGCTTTGTGGTCAACTGGCCGACCCGACCCAAATTCAGGTCGGGGATTTTTCGGCCTGGACCCGATTCCGCCCCGATGCTGATGAGCGCTGCAAGAATTTCATCAGAATGTGCACCACCGCTCTCCCTCACCTGAAAAATGCACCGACCGAAATTCAGGTTGAAAAATCATAGCCCTACTGCACAGTGCACCTTATCCAGAGTGTGTGTGGCCCAGCAACACAGCAGCCCTTCAAGGGGAAGGCCCACTGCCATGGCTGCCATTTATTTATTTTTACTGGCTGACTTCCCGCTCGGCTGGCAAGACAGTGCCCCTCTTAGGTGCCAGGCCACTGGCCCGGCCGAAACCCTCCCTGGTGGCCGAAGATTTAAAATGCCCGATTCTCTCCTCTTTAACGGAGGAGCGTGAGCATTGTGACACACATGCGCTGTGACATCACCACTACTCCACCGCTGATTGACAGTGGCGGAATCCCAGTCCCGACCCAAATTCAGCCCCTCAGCCTACCTTCCTGTCTAACACCCGTCCCCACTATGACCGATTGCCTTTGGGACTTTGAAAAGCCCAGAAAATCGATCATCCGGGTCCCATCATGGATCCCTGCGGTACGAACAGAAAAAAACTCATCGGTGCGCCAGCTTTCTTGCGCCACTGAATTTTGGCCCCAAGAACTCCTGTTGTGAGGGCTTGGCTGCAGCGCCCCTGGAGGTGACCACACTCTTCAGGATAGACAGCAAAGTGCTGATCCCATGCGCGATCCCATGCGGACTCCACCATATGGTGCAGCTAATGTGTAGGAGAACTGTGTGTGTGTGTGCTGTTGGCTACACTTTTATAACATCAAAGTACTTATAGACATCCTAGTGTTTTGCTATGGGATAGACATGCTTTCCATATCTGGTTTCTTATCTGAAGCTGTCAATCATTCCCTAACCAGCTGAGTGCACATCAACATTCATCTGGTACTGCATCAGGAAATGAATGGCAGCGCCAGATCAACATGTAGGAAGAAGAAAGGGATTTCACCAAGCAACAGCTCAGTGACTGAGCCCAGAGTTGGTTGAACGTCAATCAAGCCTCTGCCTGATCTGAAATATCAACATATGTGTGGAGCTATAACTTTGCAAACTTTTCCTCAAAGACCATCCATTTCTTTAAAAAGAAAGCCCAAGTAAATCAATCTCTAATTCCTTTAATTTTTGGAGTTCAGCAATTTCATAAATTGGCATACCTTCAAAAGCAATCAGCTATTGTCAGGCAGGAGGATGCAGCCGCATGCTGACAGCCCCAACGCAGTCTCAACTTCCAAAACTCTTACTAGTAAAGGAAAGAAAAAGAACTTGCATTAATGTAGCTTCTTTCACAACCCAGGGCACAGCCAATGAATTATTTTTGAAATGTAGTCGCTATTTGACTCTAGGAAAATGCAGCAACCAATTTGCAGACAGGAAGCTCTCACAAACTGCACTGAGATGAAGGAACCCATTAAACTGTTTCTTGGTGGTGTTGGTTGCAGTATAAATGTTGGTCAAGATACCTGGAGAACTCTGATGCTCTTCGAGTAGTGACAATGGGAGCTTTTACGTCCACCTGAGAGACATTACACTGAAATGTCAGCCGAGATATTGGGCCAGATTTTGCTGTCACAGGATCTCTAACAGAATCTTCCCAGACTTGCCCGGGCACCCTTCAGCTCAAAAGAAATCCCACAAAATTGCTGAAAATGCGTGCTAATACGTCGCAGCGAGGAAAGCAGGGCATCGGGGACCTGATTGAACAGGGCAATCATCTTCTTAACCAATGAGACTTAAAGATTTGGAAATAAACAGTGGAAGGACTGAAAAGGAAGGTGAATTCAATATTAAATCAAGTCCAGGAAGAGAAATGGAGAAATGAAAAGAAAGACTGGAGTAAGACAGAGCAAAAAGAGAAAGAAAGGAAAAATAAGAGAAAAAAATTAATTTAAAATTTGATTTTATAAAAATCTCCTAAAACAATTCACAATCTGAAGGATCCTTATAATCGTTCATTTCCGGTGCCAGAGAGGTTAATTGGCAGTCATTAAGAATTATCGCGATATTAAAAGAGTACTTACGCTTGTAATTATTAGCCCTAAAGTTCATATCTACAATGCAAAGACAGCAACTTCCCAGCCTTTAATGCATACCAATGGTGAGGCAGACATCAACATTTTCACGAAGCTAACGACGGAGCAGCTCAACTTGGACAACAATTTTTGGTAACCGCACATTAGCCTCTCGCTTAAAGTTGCTATACCATTTACACATAAATAACGGCAAGCACCATTAGCCTCACCATTATTTTAACAGCAAAATTTGGTCCAATATACTCAAGTCTCTGGAGTGGGGCCCGAACCCACAATCTACTGACTCTGAAGCGAGATTGCTACCACTAAGCCAAGGCTAACACTTAAGTATATGCCTTCAGGTCATTGAATTCAAACGGCTATGGAAATCACAATATATATTTTAGGATTAGCGAGATTGATATGATGGAAGGCATATGAATATAAATAACATGGTTACATAAGCTGTGACACATATTGTAGAGGTATATAAATAATAATATTGTAAAGAAATGCCCCAAGGGTTCAGTGGGATAAGCAGTCTTTGTTTCAAAATGCATACACGTTGACAGAAGTGGATTGCAACTCATTTTGTTACTGAAATTGATTTTGGTTGTGCTTGGTTTACCCACCACAAACGATCATGCAATATACAAGATAAGCTACAATTAAATATTACACAGTTTCATCGGGATGTGATTTCAACAGCTCGAGCTGTTAGTTTACTTCACTTATATGCAATCAATACGTCAAATATCGGGGAGTTAAACAATTATTATACCACCGTACACATTAAATCAACACTATTCTCTCAGAGGCTTGGATCTGCTGCTGGTTCAGACCTGGTTCCCTCCTTTCCCAAGTTCCTGGGCTATATCTTTGGGTTTGTCTTTGTTTATTTGCTGGTACACTGCAGAAGCTGACCCCATTGTGCGTTGTGGGCAATTGTAGCACCTGTTGCTGCCTTCCCCTCTTGCATTTTACTGTTAATCAGAAAATATACCTCGGCGCTATCAGGGCAATTTGCCTTATGTTTTTGCAGCATATTGCTTTCCGCTCGTCTGGAGATTTAATATTAACTCAACCTAGTACTGACTCAACAATATGCTTGATCCGCACCCTATGACATTCTCGATGATTTCTTGGCCTCAACTGTTTACACAATATTGAGTGTCCTGGTATTCACCTGGCACTTTCCAATACTATCCACATTCGGTACCTCAGCTGTTGATGTGCATACCTTGAGTAGGAAATGCCTATTTTCTTTTTAAATTTCTCCTTTGCTGTTTCAGGAGACTCATCTTCATTTTGGCTTAGTGGTAGTGATCCCATTTCTGAGTCAGAAGGCCATGGGCTCAAGCATTGATAGAGATGCCATCTATTGCATAAGATATTGACCAAGGCCTGTTCAGGTGGACTTAAAAAGAAAGACTTGGATTTATATAGCACCTTTCACGACCACCGAACGTCTCAAAGGGTTTTACAGCCAATGAAGTACATTTGGGGTGTAGTTCCTATTGTAATGTAGGAATTGCGGCAGCCAATTTGCGCACAAGCAAGCTCCCACAAACAGCAATGTGACAATGACGATCTGATTTTTTTAAATGTTGATTAAGGGATAAATATTGACCAGGACACCGGGGATAACTGCCCTGCTCTTTTTCAAAATAGTGTAATGGGATCTTTTACATCCACCTGAAAGAGGAGAGGGGGCCTCGGTTTTAACATCTCATGCGAAAGACAGCACTCAACTGAGATTGTCATCCTAGATTTTAGTGCTCCAATTCCTGGAGTGGGATTTGAAACCACAAGCTTCTGACTCAGAGGCAAGTGTGCTTACCCACTGAGCCACAGCTGACTTAAACAATCTCTGGGAGAGCATGAGGCATTCTCCTGGTGTCCTGACCAACATTTATCCCTCAACTAATACCACTAAAACACATTAACTGGTCATTTGTCTCATTGTTTGCAAATTGACTGCTATGTTTGCCTGCATAACAACAGTGACTAAGCTTCAAAATAAGTAACTAAGTGTGAAGTACTTTGAGATACGCCTGAAGTACTTTGAGATACACCTAAAGTACTTTGAGATACACCTAAGAACTCATGTTAAGAGTGGAAGCAAGTCTTCCTCGATTCCGAGGGACTGCCTACGGATGACTTTGAGATGTTCTGAGGCAATGAAAGGTACAACAAAAGTGCTTCTCCTTTTATTCCTTCCATCTCTAATTCCTTTGTCGTTTTCCTCTTCTCTCAAACTGAAGGACAACAAACCTAATTGTTAATGCTAAGTGAATGAGAAAACTTACTTTTTGAAAGTATACGATGTAACCCCTTTACCTCTTTATAATGTGGTGAGCTTGCAGCGTTCTCCTAGTTTCAGTTATGAAAAATGATATTGAAAAGAGGCAAAAGATTTTCTATGTACAAAACCCATCAGATTAGTTTGTCATTTTATGCTGCAGAAATAAAGGTGAGCATATTGAAGGAGAAAACTGAAAACTCAAGCTGTGTATAATGCTAGGGAAGGCTCTTAAATTATGTAAGAGCGGATGCAGCCCCCGCCAGCTCTCCTGTATACAGATGATCCCTCTCGCCCATACTCTGTATATGGTCCTGCAATTGCACCTGGTTGCAGTTAACCCCTCTCACTTCTTCTTCCAATATAGGGTTATTGAAATCACAAAGTGTGCTTTGTATGGTTAGTAAACCTGTAATACATTTTGCGCAACAAACACGCCACAATTATGAATGGTCAGCAGTGACCAACAAGGTAGTAACTTATTTGATGAGTTCAGATTATGTCATTAACTACTCGAGCCAAACTGAATCATTTGAGGCAAGAGATTGTGTTGCAGCCTGTAACACTTGATCCAAACCAGTGGTTATTTATATGTACAACTTGTATTGGAAAATTTACATTTAAATCAAACCTTCTTGTTGTGGATCTTTGAGATTGAAGTCAGTTACAGCGATGTGTGATAGGAATGACAATGGAGCAGCTTTTGTGATGCAAGCAGTCACATGATAGGAAAGACAATTATGATGAAGGCCTTTATTAAGAAGGCAGTCATGTGTGAATCTTTGGAATTCTCTGCCCCAAAGTGCTATGGATGTTCAGTCATTGAGTATATTCAAGGCAGAGATAGATTTTTGGACTCCAGAGGAACCAAGAGATATGGGGATAGGACAGGAAAGTGGAGTTGAGGTCAAAGATCTGCCATGATCTTATTGAATGGCAGAACATCCACGAGGGGCTGTATGGCCTACTCCTGCTCCTAATTCTTATGTTCTTATGCAACAGGACTAGCGGTGGGTCAGTATTTATGATGTCACAATTACATGACTGAAATTACTAGGAGGCAACCTTTGTGATGCAGGCAGTAACTTAACAAGTATAACAGTGGAACAGCCTTTGCAATGGCAGGATTAATGTGGGACA
The DNA here is from genome assembly GCF_044704955.1 of Pristiophorus japonicus. Lineage (NCBI taxonomy): Eukaryota > Metazoa > Chordata > Chondrichthyes > Pristiophoridae > Pristiophorus > Pristiophorus japonicus. The sequence continues at coordinate 37,798,517 of NC_091980.1, forward strand.
GCCTTGATGAACCAGACACACACACATATTACTGGAATGAATGGGGCAGCCTTTGTGATTCAGGCACTCCTGACACAAATAACAATGCTGTAACCTTTGTGATTCATGCAGTCATGTGGATAACAATGGGCCACCTTTGTGATGCAGATACACATGTGAAAGGAATAACAATGGACAACCTTAGTTGATGCAGGTAGTCACATGACATGAATAATAACCTTTGTGATGCAGGTAGTCTGTGACAGATATAGTGTACATGAATAATAACCTTTGTGATGCAGGTAGTTTGTGACAGATATAGTGTACATGAGATGCACTGAAAGATGTTGAAGAACAATCATTGTGGCCAACAAGTGAATGAAACACACTATAATTCATGAGCTATAGTGGGTCTCCTTTATAAGTGATATTCAATTTTACCTGCACAATTTTTCTATGTTACGTAAAAGAAAGAAAGAGTTGGATTTATATAGCGCCTTTCACGACCACCGGATGTCTCAAAGCACTTTACAGCCAATTAAGTATTTATGGAGTGTAGTCACTGTTGTAATGTAGGAATTGCAGCAGCCAATTTGTGCACAAGCAAGCTCCCACAAACAGCAAGGTGATAATGACCAGATAATTTGTTTTTGTTATGTTGATTGAAGAGTAAATATTGCTCAGGACACCGGGGATAACTCCGCTGCTCTTCTTTGAATAATGCCTGGGGATCTTTTACATCCACCTGAGAGAGCAGACGGGGCCTCGGCTTAACGTCTCATCCAAAAGATTGCACCTCTACTGGAGTGTTAGCTGAGATTTTTGTGCTTAAATCCCTGGAGTGGGACTTGAACCCACAACCTTCTGACTCAGAGGCAACTGTGCTACCCATTGAGCCACAGCTGACATTCCATTAAGAATGAAGTCTTGGTTTGTAATAATTTTTCTTTTATGAAGCAGTATGTAAAAGCACTCCAGAATATTCAGGGGCAGTTATGTCATATCTCAATTTGCTATTGAAAATATAAAATGTGGGTGTGGGTGTGGACTTCCCCAGTGTTAGGAAATGGTATGGTCTGTTTTATTCAGGTTGCATGCCTGTGATTTTTTTTAGGTGAGTTGGCTGTAACTCTCATTTGCATAACTTAATCTCCCATGGGAATTGAATGTAGCCAACTCCAAGCATGCTGCGGTGAGGGAAAGGAAACAGATTTCTCATAACATGTAGCAGGAGCACTTCAGGATTTGCTCCAAAGATTATTTAAAGTACTTGCTCCTACAGTAATGTTCCACCTTAATGCTCCAGAAGACTTTGCACTGGCACTGATAACATGCATTCTATTAATGCTTACACTAAAATCAGGGAGGTGGAAACCTAAACTAGCTTTGTGACAGCTTATTAAAACATACAGTTGTTGGGGCTGTGCCTCTCTATAATTGCTAAAACTAATCCCTATTAACAGGATTTTAACATGGGAGAAGACAATCTGGAGAAAGATGAAAGCAACTTCTGCATGTGTGATAACAAAGGAATAAAATAAACTGAATTAATTATACAATCAAACTAAATAGTTTGTACTACATTTGTGCAATAAAGTGAGGGAATCAAGGGATATAGGGATAGGGCAGGAAAGTGGAGTTGAAGTAGATGATCAGCCATGATCTTATTGAATGGGGGAGCAGGTTCGAAGGACCATACGGCCCACTCCTGCTCCTATTTCTTATGTTCTTATGATTCTATGTTGTTTGGGTATAATACAGCCGAGTATATTTGGTTAACTAATATGCTAGGTATTGCTAGGTGTTTCACTCCATGATATAGTCTGTAGTACTGACAGAGCTCCCTTGTCATTGCTCAAAGGATATGGTTTTTTATGAAATATTGTACATTTAATGTAATATTCTGCTGAGAAATGAAAGAAAGAAAAAAAGAAAGAAAAATAAAAAACGCCATTTACGCCATTCACGACCACTGCTGTTGCAATGTGGGAAACACAACAGCCAACTTGCACACAGCAAACTCCCACAAACAGCGATGTGATAATGACCAGGAATTTGTTTTTGTTATGTTGATTGAGGGATAAATATTGGCCAAGATGCCAGGGATAGCTCCCTGCTCTTCTTTGAAATAGTGCCGGGGATCTGTTAGGTCCACCTGAGAGGGCAAAGAGGGCCTCGGTTTAATGTCTCATCCAAAAGATGGTACCTCCGACAAAGCAGCGCTCCATCAGCACTGCACTGGAGTGTCAGCCTAGATTTTTTTTTGTGCTCAAGTTCCTGGAGTAGGACTTAAACTCACAACCTTCTGACTCAGGCAAGCGTGCTACCCACTGAGCCACAGCTGACACTGACATATGATCAAGCTAACTGTATGTGATCTCTCAGCTCTGAGATATGAGGAATGACTGGAGAATCTTGGGCTTTTCAGCCTTGCAACAAGGCAATTGAGAGGTAATCTTATAGAGGTATCTGAGAAAGTTGATAGTAAGTGGCATGGAAAAGATTGTTACAGAAAATGACTTTAACCTTAGTTGCAAGAAGAGTAGGACAAGGGGACGCAGGTTCACATTCATAAAATGAAAATTTAGGACTGATATCGGGCACTTCTGCACAGTTAGTGATCCATACATGAAATGAACTGGCAGGTAGAGAATGCGGGGGAAAATCCTGAAATCATTTAGAAACAATTTGATTCTAGATGGATAAAGTAAGATGGATCCAAGGGCCTTCCCCATCTGTGTGTATCTTATGATCTGGTGACTCTGGACATTATGAACCCAGTGTAGTAATAGCTGCAAGTTTAAGGAAACAATCGTGAGCTTACTGTGAATCAGGTGGCAGATTTATTCTGATACAGAGGCCGAATGTTTGTGAATAGTTGCACTGCATGGTTCTTGGAGTCCTCGCTGTATCAGCTTAGTTAAAGCAACAGGAGTCAAATTGAGTTCTTATACACCAGTTCCTAATTGGCAGAAATTCATGGCACAAAACTACCAGTACTTTGGCACAAATCAGTCTTAAATTGGCCATTTTACTTACAGAAGCCACAACAATGGTTGACGTGGGAAATAAGAATTTAATGTGAGGACAGAAGGATGTATTCTTTTGAGGTTGGAAATAAAGCATATTTTGAGCGATTGCCAATGATGCTATCCTCATCCAACTCATTCTTTCACTTGTATGGGAGTATTGGATCCTGATACCGCATGCTAAAAATAAAAAAATGTTCCATTTCCCCCAACATTGACATCTTTTACCTTAACGAACAAAATATGAATAAGTTACGCAAAAATAAAGAAAACGCAGTCCCGTTGGACTCTTCTCCGGATAACATTTCAGACTGCTGCTTCTGTGTGGATGTTGCATCAGTGAACTGTAAAAGGGCATTTCATTGACAGGACTGAAGCTATTTTTTTTAAGTTGCTTTTTTTACACACACAGCTGCCAGAATCCACAGCGAACATTTTTTTAATAATAAGATGTTTTGTTAATAATCATCTATTAATGGTGGAAAACACTGCTGTAAACTTTAACACCTTGGCAATTATATTTACTCTGGAATCTTTATTTCCAGCAATTTTCACACACTGCATAAATATTTTACTTATAATACTTAACAATGTATGCTGTAGCATTCACTGCTGGTGTGCATAATACACACTCAGTCAGTTACAATACTCTTTGTCCCGTAACACATAACTGTCAGTTGGATTGTTGTCTGCTCTATTCTACACACCGTGTCAATCACACTGCTGTAGGCCCAATAATACACACTGTCAATTAATGCCATTGTGCACAATAGCATATACTGACCATCATGAAGCCATGCTGCATGCTGCCCCTTGGCGACCTCATCCGAAAACACAACGTCAATTTCCCCATGTACGCTGACCACACCCAGCTCCATCTCATCACCACATCTCTCAACCCCTCCACAGTCTCTAAATTGTCAGACTGCTTGTCCGACATCCAGTTCTGGCTGAGCAGAAATTTTCTCCAATTAAATATTGGGAAGACTGAAGACATTGTCTTTGGTCCCCGCCACAAACTCCGTTCCCTAGCGATTGACTCTATCCCTTTCCCTCGCATCTATCTGATGCTGACCCAGACTGTTCGCAACCTTGCTGTCATATTTGACCCTAAAATGAGCTTCCGACCACATTTCAGTGACATAACTAAGACTGCCTATTTCCACCTCCGTAACATTGCCCGTCTCCGCCCCTGCTCACCCGCTGCTCAAACCCTTCTCCATGCCTTTGTTAGGTCTAAACTTGACTATTCCAATGCATTCCTGGCCAGCCTCCCACATTCTACCCTACGTAAACTTTGAGGTCATCCAAAACTCGGTTGCCCGTGTCCTAACTCGCACCAAGTCCCGTTCACCCATCACCCATGTGCTCGCTGACCTACATTGACTCCTGGTAAAGCAACGGCTCGATTTCAAAATTCTCATCCTTGTTTTCAAATCCCTCCATGGCCTCACCCCTCCCTATGTCTGTAATCTCCTCCAGCTCCACAACCCTCCAAGATATCTGTGCTCCTCTAATTCTGCCCTTTTGAGAACCCTCAAGTATTCTGCTCCTCTTTTCAGGCCCCATGTGCCCCGTTCTCATTGGGTGTGGTAGGTTAAATTTGGGACTATTGATTCTGACATTGTGAGAGTACTGATTCGAAACTTGGTTTGAAGATTAAGCTATTTGGTTTATGATTGTATCTGTGTTAATGTTAGTCCTACTCCCTCACATTAGTTGGGCTCAAAAACCCATCCCCTCCAGATGATGATGTTAGCAGTGTTAACCCTTAAAACATTAGGAAAAACCAATCAATCGCATACATGCTAATCACACCCTATGTCAACCGTGTACATTAATGATCTTAGTTTCCTGCCTGGACGTAAAAGATCCTATGGCACCATTTCAAAAAAGAGCAGGGGAGTTCTCCCCAGTATCCGAGACAATATTTATCCCTAAATCAACAGCACTGAAACAGATTATCTGGTCATTCTCACATTGCTGTTTGTGGGAGCTTGCTGTGCGCAAATTGGCTGCCGTGTTTCCCACATGACAATAGTGACTACACTCCAAAAAGTACCTCTGTAGACCGCTTTGGGACATCCAGTGGTCATGAAAGGCTAAATACTTTAGAATCTTTAGAGGAATATAGAAAGTTAAGAGGCAAAATTAAAAAGGATATTAGGAATGCTAAGAGAGAGTATGAGAAATTCTTGGCCAGTAAAATTAAGGAAAACCCTAAGATGTTCTATAAATATATTAAGAGTAAGAGGGTAACTAAGGAAAGGGTAGGGCCTATTACAGACCATGAGGATAATCTTTGTGTGGAGGCGGAAGATGTTGGTGGGATTCTTAACGAAGACTTTGCATCTGTTTTCACGAAGGAAAGAGGTAATGCAGATACTGCTATCGAGGAGGAGTGTGATATTCTGGATGAAATAAATATAGTGAGAGAGGAAGTATTAAGGGGTTTAGCAGCTTTGAAAGTAGATAAGTCCCCAGGCCCGGATGAAATGCATCCCAGGTTGTTGAGCGAAGTAAAAGAGGAAATAGCAGAGGATTGACCATCATTTTCCAGTCCTCTTTGGATATGGGCATGGTGCCGGAGTATTGGAGGACTGCTAACATAGTACCCTTGTTTAAGAAGGGAAAAAGGGATAGAGCAAGTAATTACAGGCTTGTCAACCTAACATCAGTGGTGGAAAAATTATTGGAAAAAATCCTGAAAGACAGGATAAATCTGCATTTGGATAGGCAAGGATTAATTAGGGACAGCCAGCATGGATTTGTTAAGGGAATATCGTGTTTGACTAACCTGATTGAATTTTTTGAGGAGGTAACCAAGAGGGTCGATGAGGGTAGTGCATACGATGTAGTATATTTGGACTTTAGCAAGGCTTTTGATAAGGTCCTGCATGGTAGATTGATCATGAAGATTAAAACCCATGGGATCCAGGGCAAAGTTGGATCCAAAATTGACTTGGAGATAGGAAGCAAAGGGTAATGATGAATGGATGTTTTTGTGACTGGATGTTTCCAGTGGGGTACCGCAGGGCTCAGTACTTGATCCCTTGCTTTTTGTGGTATAGATCAACGATTTAGATTTGAATATAGGGAGTATGATTAAGAAGTTTGCAGACGACACTAAAATTGGCTGTGTGGTTGATAACGAAGAGGAAAGTCATGGGCTTCAGGAGGATATCAATCTACTGGTTAGGTGGGCAGAGCAATGGCAAATGGAATTTGGGTGGGCTAATAAGGAAAGGGTATACACATTAAGCGGTAGGCCACTTAATAGTGTAAATGAACAAAGGGACCTTGGAGTGCTTGTCCACAGATCCCTGAAAGTAGCAGGCCAGGTAGATAAGGTGGTTAAGAAGGTATACGGAATGCTTGCTTTTATTGGCCGAGGCATAGAATATAAGAGCAGGGACGTTAAATTGTATAATACTTTGGTTAGGCCACAGCTGAAGTACTGCATGCAGTTCTGGCCGCCGTATTATAGGAAAGACGTGATTGCACTAGAGAGGTTGCAGAGGAGATTTACTAGGATGCTGCCTGGAATAGAGAATCTTAGTTATGAGGACAGATTGGATAGGCTGGGCTTGTTCTCATTGGAACAGAAGAGGTTGAGAGAAGACCTCATCAAGGTGTACAAAATATTGAGGGGCCTGGACATAGTGGATAGTAAGGCTCTATTTCCATTGGTGGAGGGGGCAATTACGAGGGAGCATAGTTTTAAGGTTGTTGGTGGAAGGTTTAGCGGGGATTTGAGGGGGAGGGGGCTTCTTTTCGTAGAGGTTTGTGGGGATCTGGAACTCGCTGCCTGGAAGAGTGGTGGATGCTGCAACCCTCACCACTTTTAAGAGATGGTTGGATGGGCACTTAAAGTGCTGTAACCTGCAGGGTTATGGACCTAGAGCTGGTAATTGGGATTAGACTGGATGACCTTTTGTTGGACGGAGCAGATATAATAGTTAGTACTGCAGGGAATAGAATACAGTCAGGGTGATCTCCTGGACTAGTTTCGATCGCCTGGATGGGTCGGAGAGGAATTTTCCCAGATTTTTTCTCCCAAAATTGGCCTGGGTTTTTATCTGGTTTTTGCCTCTCCCAGGAGATCACATGGCTCCGGTTGGGGTGGAGTGTAGATGTTTTTTAGTATAGGGGGTATTGCGTGGTGTGGGGCGGACTGGTTGGGCTGGGTGCACTTTGCCTTTCCGTCATTGTTCATGGCTTTGTATGTAACCTTTAGGGCTGCTGATGAAGGGCCGTGCGGCTCTTTGTCGGCTGGCGCAGACATGATGGGCTGACATGGTGGCCTCCTGCCCTGTAAATTTCTGTGTTTCTATATAAATGCAAGTCTTTCTTTCTTTATTTCATCTTTTTGTCTTCTCTCTCTGATTGCTCCAAAATAGAGGCATGTGTATTCCTTAGGATATCCCCATACATACACATGTCCTATTAACTAGCTAGTTTTATTTGTGAGTTCAGTCATTAACTGTAAGATAATACATTCATAGGCAAAGTTTCACTTATTCAAGCTTTAATTCTCCAAATAAGATAAAGTACTTACAACCAAACAAAGCTTAGTTGAGGAAACATTGTCTCTCAACTTATAGTTCTTGAGTTCAATCTTATCAGTTCAAATCCAAATTCACATTGCAAAATGTTGAATTTTATACATTTCCTTTCTTATTTAAATGCCTTTATGTGGCATGTCCAGTGACTTAATCACACCTGGTTCACATTATTTCTTTATTTCTGAGCCAGGGTACATGATTTAATAGTCCTATGATATGAGTGATGCTGACTTGACCGTAAATAATTTTGTTATCAACTTCTCCTACTTGCAAAAGTCCTTTTATCTTTACTTTCTCAGGTCTGCAGACCCATTTTCAATTAAGTTTAGTGACAGTCTGTACCAAATGTGGATAGTTTGAAGGTTCATAGAATGCAGGTGCAAATTTCCTTTTTAGCAGATAGAAAATTGTTTCTGTCCAAATTTGTGTTCTGTCTTTATTTTGCATTTAATCTTTTTCACTCATTTCACCTAATAATCTCTTGCTTGGTGACTTCAAAGCATTTGAGGTCAACATTTAATTTGAAGCATTCCCCCAGAAAATTCAGATTTTTCACTTTTTTGTGCATTTTGGAACCTTCTGTAATTCAGATGTTCAAGCCAAAAATATGATTTTCTGGAAAGGGTGAGAGATTCGGACTGCAGTGGTTCAAGAAGGCAGCTCACCACTACCTTCTCGAGGGCAATAAATGCTGGCCTCCCCAGCGATGCCCACATCCCGTGAATAAATAAAAAAAAGATATTTTAAATATGGTAATAAAAGTTATGTGCAGACTTCAATATGTAAGAATAAATAGATAAGAACATCTGTTAAAGCACCAGATAGAGGAATGTGAAATTAATGCGGTATGTGTTTGTCTGCAATTGTCACCAACAGTAAATTCTAGCTGATTTTGCTCTGTTGAACCATTCCATGTTGCAATAATTAAAATAAATAAAGTGCACAAAAGTATGATTTTGAGGAACACATAGAGGGAAGCTGAATGTTATGCTTTTCCATTATTTGTCTGACTGCCTTCTGTATGGGGTTGGCCATTTTACCCTTATTGCTGATTAATGTCGCTCTTTCTATAAATCCATGGATGTTGACCACTCTAAGATCAGTGGTATGGGCTCTTTTTCCAAAGTAACAAAGTGATCTCAAGCATATAAACAAACTGAAAACAGCTGAGTTACAGAACATAAAACGGGCACCATTACACCAACAGTCTGCGTCACACATTACAGCAGTAAAATCCGAAATATGGGAATCTCTGTGCAATTTGCTTCAGTAAAGCTGATAACCAATTCTACTCTACTATGCAGATAATTTTAAGTTAACCCACCCAGCAGAAATGTAATGGGATTGGATCAGCTGCCCATTGAATTCAATGGAAAATAAAAGGGAGCAGCCAATCCAATCCCGTCAGTTTCCCGCTGGGTGGATAAGGTTAAAATTGCCCCCTACATTTCAGTAGAAATGGTGATGAATTTTACTTAGCTCAAAGTTAACTTACAGTAAAGTGAAAGAATGCTCAGTAAAACTGCAAAATGCATTCTCTTTATCTCAAAAAAGTGGCAGAAACTAAACCTTCAGATGCTCCAAAGCTGCATCTTAGCAAATTAAATAGTTCAATGGGTGATACACACCAAATATAAATTACTTCCCTCACCCCCCCCTTTCCCTGCCTCTGTACTTACTTCAAACCTATTACATCTCTAACCTTTTCCAGTTCTGATGAAAGGTCATCGACCTGAAACGTTAACTGTGTTTCTCTCTCCGCAGATGCTGCCTGACCTGCTGAGTATTTGCAGCATTTTCTGTTTTTATTTCAGATTTCCAGTATCCGCAGTATTTTGTTCTAGTAAATATAAATACCTGTAACTCTGATTCTCAGAAACCATCAACAATCTTACATAGAATCTAGAGCACAGAAGCAGACCATTCGGCCCAACTGGTCTATGCCAGCATTTATGCTCCACACGAGCCTCCTCCCACCCCATCAGCATTATCTTCTATTTCTTTCTCTCTCACGTGCTTAAAACTTTTCCACCTCAAGGTTGTGCACAACCAGCAATTGGAGAAAATAATTGGTTTGTTCAGCCTGCAGTTGTTCTTCCAAGTGATCTGACTGGCTCATATTGACAATCTCAAATCCAGTGGGGAAAAAGCTGATTTTTCATGTGCAGAATGAGGCATGGGTTGAAAAGCTGGCTTATTGGACAGTTGACATGGACGAATGAAAGTTCCCTGATCACCCTCCAGAAGGGGAAAGCCAGGCCAATATGAGAAGAGAACGTAATAACACCGAAAACATGCCCTTGTATAACTTCTTTAACACAAAATAGCCACAAAATGAAAATAATGCTGGGAGAAGAGTGAGGTGTGATTTCTGAAGGCATGATCAAAGACCTAGGTTTTGAGAAGGCTTTTGAAGAAGAGAAAAGGATGCAAGGTGGCGGGCTTTAGGGATAGTTTTTCAGAATATGAGGCTGAGACAAGAAGCCTCATGTAGCAACAGTCGAGGATTCATGTAGGAATAGAAAGAATGCTGATGTCGGAAAAGTGGAGGAAATTGGACTGAAAGAGGTAAGAATATAGAAATATAAAAATTTACAGCGCAGAAGGAGGCCATTCCGGCCCATCGTGTCTGCGCCGGACAACAAAGAGCCACATGGTCCTTGGTCAGCAGCCCTAAAGGTTACATATAAACCTATGAACAATGACGGAAAGACAAAGAGCACCCGGCCCAAACAACCCGCCTCACCACAACTGCGACACCCCTTATACTGAAACATTCTACAATGCACCCCAACCGGAGCCATGTGATCTCCTGGGAGAGGCAAAAACCGGATTAAAATCCCAGGACAATTTAGGGAGAAAAAATCTGGGAAAATTCCTCTCCGACCCATCCAGACAATCGAAACTAGTCCAGGAGATCACCCTGGGCAGTATTCTATTCCCTGCAGTACTTACCATTATATCTGCTCTGTCCAACAAAAGGTCATCCAGTCTAATCCCAATTACCAGCTCTAGGTCCGTAACCCTGCAGGTTACTGCACTTTAAGTGCCCATCCAACCATCTCTTAAAAGTGGTGAGGGTTTCTGCATCCACCACTCTTCCAGGCAACGAGTTCCAGATCCCCACAATCCTCTGCATAAAGAAGCCCCCCCCCCTCAAATCCCTCTAAACCTTCCGCCAACTACCTTAAAACTATGCCCCCTCATAATTGCCCCCTCCACCATCTACTATCCACTATGTCCAGGCCCCTCAATATTTTGTACACCTCAATGAGATCTCCTCTCAACTGCCTCTGTTCTAATGAGAACAAACCCAGCCTATCCAATCTGTCCTCATAACTAAGATTCTCCATTCCAGGCAGTATCCTAGTAAATCTCCTCTGCACCCTCTCTAGTGCAATCACATCCTTCCTATAATACGGCGACCAGAACTGCACGCAATACTCCAGCTGTGGCCTAACCAAAGTATTATACAATTTAACTTCCCTGCTCTTATATTCTATGCCTCGGCCAATAAAGGCAAGCATTCCGTATGCCTTCTTGACCACCTTATCTACCTGGCCTGCTACTTTCAGGGATCTGTGGACAAGCACTCCAAGGTCCCTTTGTTCATTTACACTATTAAGTGGCCTAATGTGTAATACCCTTTCCTTATTAGTCCTCCCAAAGTGCATCACCTCACACTTCTCTGAATTAAATTCCATTTGTCACTGCTCTGCCCACCTGACCAGTAGATTGATATTCTCCACACAGCCAATTTTAGTGTCGTCTGCAAACTTCTTAATCATACTCCCTGTATTCAAATCTAAATCGTTGATATATACCACAAAAAACAATGGTCCCAGTACGGAGCCCTGCGGTACCCCACTGGAAACATCCTTCCAGTCACAAAAAAACCCATCAATCATTACACTGAGGGACATGTAGTGGAGGACAAGGATTTTAACATCCTGACATTGACATTGGGGTAGATTGGCAAAAATAAGGGGGATAGGACAGCAGGGCTTCGTGTTGGATGGGACACAAAAGATGGAATTTTGGTGAGTTGTGTCTTGTGAAGGGCAGAACATGGGATGTTGGCAAGGAGAACATTAAAGTAATTGAATACGGAAATGACAAAGGCATGGATAAATGTTTCTGTGGCAGTGGAAATCAGGTGGAGATCAGCAGGTTTTCAAGAATGGAAATAAAAAGTTTTGGAGGTTGTTACTGTCTATGGAGAGCATTGTCCCTGCATATATTCAACCAGAAATTTTGGAAATGCACCAGGTCTAACACCTGGAAAAACAGAAGACTGGTTGATATTGTGGGTAGAAATTATTTGTCAGTGCAGTCTAAATGCACCAATATGTTCACCCATTGTACAATAAAGTGTCACTGTGACTTTGTATATGAATATTTCTGATTTAAGTTTTGGGATGAAAAACTGGAGGAAAAATGAAGCTGATTTATGATTAAACCTCCTTTTGAAAATGTGCAAAAGCAGCCTGAGGTGGCTGTTGCTCGGATTCTCCAACTCTGCTTACCTCATCGTGCAGATAACATGTTGGCAAACCTGTATTCTCCCGTGTGGGACAGAGTCTAACTGAATATCAACATGCCGTGGTTACATATTGCCAGTTTGTTAAACTGTAGATGAGACGTTCTAAGCAGTGACCTAACCAAGTAATAAATCCTGACTGACACCCAAACAATCAAGTATTCCATTATGAGCCTAATATCCTGCTTAATCAAAAAATAATAAAAATGTAAAAATCTATAGGGAGTTTTAGACTAATTATTTATAGACAAGAATCTGTTGTAGTTTAATTAGACTGATGAACTAAAAGTGAGGTGTCTTGAGAAACAAAAATTATTGGAATGTGGGTTTTTTAATGGGTTTGGAATATCTCAGGTATGCTATTTCCAGTCATGCAGTGAGTTATTTTATTTCTGATTTCCTTGGAGGCATTCTTCTCATTTAACAATCATTACGCAGCCAGTATTTTTAGCATGTAGCTTCTCCCTAAGACAGCCTTTAGATAATGGGGCACTTCAGGAGTCCTGGCTGGTTGACAGCACAAGTCGATGGTAAATTAATCCCACCCTCCCGGCTTTCCTACACAAGACACAACAGCCCAGCAGTGTAGAGTCTGTCTCAGACAGCAGGGAGTTCTGCTATGACCCAGTAGGCAGGCACAAGCAAAAGCTCTTCCTGTCCTTAGGCTACCTAGCAAGGTGTCAATGTGATGTAAATTGGTCTATGTACTCAGTAGCCACCTGAGAATGACTTATTACTTATGTGGCTGCATGTTGACCTTGACAATCACGAACATGTGGGTTTCTTAGTCATTGGTTCTGTTCGAAGCAGAAGACTTTATAATTTTTTTATGTTTTGAGGCAGTTACCTCATCAGTGCGTTGTGTACATTGCTGTGTAAACAGTCTGTAAAATGGACTCAATGACCTGGGTGGTATAAAGTTCCATTCGTGCTTGAAAGGCGATGCTAATGTAGTACAGTATCTGTATAGGAGCTGTATTGTACAAGAACTCACACACAGGGAACTTCTCCCCGGTATCCTGGCAAAGATTTCATCATCATAGGCAGTCCCTTGAAATCAAGGAAGACTTGCTTCTACTCCAAAAGTGAGTTCAAAGGTGACTGTACAGTCCAATTCGGGAATTACAGTCCCTGTTGCAGGTGGGACAGACATTTGTTGGAGGAAAGGATGGGTGGGATTCGTTTCCCGCATGCTCTTTCCGCTGCCTGCGCTTGATTTCTGCATGCTCTTGGCGACGAGACTCGAGGTGCTCAGCGCCCTCCCAGATACTCTTTCTCCACTTAGGGTGGTTTTTGGCCAGGTGTCGGTGGGGATGTTGCATTTTATCAAGGAGGATTTGAAGGTGTCCTTGAAACATTTCCTCTGCCCACCTGGGGCTCACTTGCCATGTAGGAGTTCCGAGTAGAGCGCTTGCTTTGGGAGTCTTGTGTCTGGCATGCGGACAATGTGGCCCACCCAACGGAGCTAGTCAAGTGTGGTCAGTGCTTCGATGCTGGGGATGTTGGCTTGATCGAGAACACTGACGTTGGTGCATCTGTCCTCCCAGGGGATTTGCAAGATCTTGCGGAGGCATCGCTGGCGGTAGTTCTCCAGCAATTTGAGGTGTCTACTGTATACGGTCCACGTCTCTGAGCTATACAGGAGGGCGGGTATCACCACAACCCTGTAGACCATAAGCTTGGTGCCAGATTTGAGGGCCTGATCTTCGAACACTCTCTTCCTCAGGCGGCCGAAGGCTGCGCTGGCGCACTGGAGGCGGTGTTGAACCTGGTCGTCGATGTCTGCCCTTGCTGATAATAGGCTCCTGAGGTATGGAAAATGGTCCACGTTTTCTCGGGCTACGTCGTGGATCTTGATGACTGGGGGGCAGTGCTGTGTGGCGGGGTCAGGTTGGTGGAGGACCTTTGTCTTAGTGTAAGGCCCATGCTTTCGTATGCCTCGGTGAAAACGTTGACGATGACTTGGAGTTCAGCCTCTGAATGTGCGCAGATTCAAAAGTCATCTGTGTACTGTAGTTCGGCGACAGAGGAAGATTTATCCCTTAGCCAACATAGAAACATATAAACATAGAAACATAGAAATTAGATGCAGGAGCAGGCCATTCGGCCCTTCAAGCCTGCACCGCCATTCAATAAGATCATGGCTGATCATTCACCTCAGTGCCCCTTCCCTGCTTTCTCTTCATACCCCTTGATTCTTTTGGCCATAAGGGCCATATCTAACTCCCTTTTGAATATATCCAACGAACTGGCCTCAACAACTTTCTGTGGTAGAGAATTCCACAGGTTAACCACTCTCTGAGTGAAGAAGTTTCTCCTCATCTCGGTCCTAAATGGCTTACCCCTTATTCTTAGACTGTGACCCCTGGTTCTGGAACTCCCCATCACTAAAAACAGATGCTGGTCATTATCACATTGCTATTTGTGGGAACTTGCTGTGTGCAAATTGGCTGCCGGGTTTCCTACATTATAACAGTGACTACACTCTAAAAGTACTTCAATGGCTGTAATGTGCTTTGGACACCCTGAAGTCGAGAAAAGGCTCCATTATAAATGCAAGTTCTTTCTTTGTTTCACATCTAAGGTTTGTAAGAGAGATGTACGATTTCAATAACTGCTGTGCCATCAAATAACGGAGTATCACGCACTCCATCACCAACTGAGCTTGTCACACTGTCAAGTACTGACTCCTCTGCAGCTTACCCAGTTTACCAAGTATCTGTGTAGAAGTTGGCACTGATGAATGCAAAACCTTCAGTATTACTCACTTGGTGAAGCAGGGGGTAGTTGTCTCATGCTGGGACATGAATGCCCTCAAGAGATTGACCAATTCTATTTAATAAGCCCGATAACTTGCAAGAATCAAAAGAGCAGCCAGTCCAGACGATAGTACCTTCAGTATGCTGAGTATTTACAGGGTTTGGTAGCAGTGAGTATTTAATGCATTTTGTAGTCACTGTCACTCTTGAAATGTTTGGGAGAGCTTTTCTGTATTTGTCATTGCTTACTGTCGAAGCACACACTGTATTGAAAAAACATCTTATTGCTTGCATATGGTGTCGTTGTGGTGAAAATGAAGTCCAGACAGCTAATTTTGTGTATTATGTACTGCTAAAATCACTGAGCTAAAAGCTTACCAGCCCATCTTGTATGCTGAGAGGGCACAGTAAAAAAGCAGGAAGCACACACCATGCCACAATATGGCAGTACCCTGTTGTTAGCCCATACTGCTCTTATCTCTGCGTTCGTTATTTTACTCTCTATTAAACGTTGTCACTCACATTCGTCAGAGGCTTTTCTATCCTTCAATTACATTTGCAGCGACACTTTTCATAACAACTTATATTTATATAGCACCTTTAATGTAGTAAAGCATTCAAAGGCACGCCACAGCTGTTGTTATCAAACAAAATTTGACTTGAGCCACATCAGGAGATATTAGGGCAGGTAACCAAAAGCTTGGTCAAAGAGATAGATTTTAAAGAGCATCATAAAAGAGGAGAGAGAAGCTTACGGAGGGAGTTCCAGAGCTTAGGCACAGCCAGCACAGTTGCCAATGGTGGAGCGAAGAAAATTGGGGATGCGCAAGAGGCCAGAATTGGAGGAGTGCAGAGATCTTGGATCATTGTAGGGCAGGAGGAGGTTACAGCGATAGGGAGGGGCAAGGCCATGAAGGGATTTGAAAACAAGGATGAGAATTTTACAATCAAGGCATAAGAAGTATTGTTGCAGTAAAATTCAGTCCTCTGCAAATCTTTCTCATGCACATACCACGAGGTAACACGTGCCCAGGAGGTCACAAACGTGTAATTGAGGAAGAGGACATTTGCCTCCTCGCTTTTATTTGATCTGCTGTAAACAGCCCAAGCAATCCAGTCCAATGACAGAGTTTACAGGCACCGAAGACTGTCCTTGCAGAGAGGCAGAACCTGAGCTTTCTTAAAATTCCTTCTCAAAGTGAGGTGAGATGGGCCAATTAGGTGCAGCTGCTGACTGACATAAATTTGTCATCTGTGTGACAGATGGTGTCTGTGAGGCTGACAAAAAGTCCTCTGTGGCAGGTTTAGAAGGGACCCTTAAACAAGTGAGCGAACAGACGATGCAACAAGGATTCAACATTCCAGAGGAGTGTTAATTAAAGAGGAACGGAAATGTAAGTTTTGCAGAGCAGAGCAGTTCGTACTTTACATTGCGCAGTTCACGCAAGGTCACCCAAGCTCTTTTCTTTTATCTCGAGAACACTAGGCAATATTAAACACTTTTTGCATGCATACCTCTGACAAAATCAGATGGGAATTTACAATGACTACAGTGCGAGTTAAGTGGAGCAGCTCAACACCGGCAGTTGGAACTGTGCGACATCCAATTTGGCATACCCGGCATAAAGTGCATTTTTGGCTGGTGGCGGATTGTTATTTGGATGTGATGATGGCCACTTGTACAATGTGAAGGGGAAGGCATCGGTGTGAACTCTCATTTATTTATTTCTTCTTCTGAAGCTGACATGGTCCAGCTCAGTTTTACACAAAAGCCCATGTCATTCCCCGTGTCAGTTTGAAGTATGATGTACTGTCCTGGTGTGTTTGAGGCCAGTAATAACAGGGTGCAACAAAGCCTGATTAAAGCTTGGTGGCTTTTTGAATTTTAGTCAATGCACAGTGGCAGATTGAGGATCCAAGTGAAATGTTACTTTATCATGCTTAATAAACAGGAACTCTGCACAGATCAAGTAGCACTTACCCTGTTGAGTAAAAAGGAAACCCAGACGGTTGCACAGTGAGGAGCACTCAACCTGCTAGATAAGCATGAATTCCATACAGCCACACAGTAACCCTTACCGTGACAAATCATAGACTCTTGCAGCACAGAAGGAAGCCTTTCGGTCCATCGTGCCTGTGCCGGTTCTTTGAAAGAGCTATCCAATTAGTCCTGCTCCCCCGCTCTTTCTCCATAGCCCTACAAATCTTTCCTTTCGAAGAATATATTCAATTCCCTTTTGAGAGTGACTATTGAATCTGCTTCCACAACCCGTTTAGGCAGTGTGTTCCAAATAAACTGGCCCTTTACACAGTATGCACAGAGAGGGTATCCTTGAAACATTTCCTCTGCCCACCTGGGGCTCGCTTGCGTGTAGGAGTTCCGAGTAGAGCGCTTGCTTTGGGAGTCTCGTGTCGGGCATGCGGTCGATGTGGCTCGCCCAACTGAGCTGGTCGAGTGTGGTCAGTGCTTCGATGCTGGGGATGTTGGTCTGAGCGAGAACACTGACGTTGGAGCGTCTATCCTCCCAGTGGATTTGCAGGATCTTGCAGAGGCAATGCCAGTGGTACTTCTCCAGTGCTTTGAGGTGTCTACTGTATATGGTCCACGTCTCTCAGCCATACGGGAGGGCAGGTATCACTACTGCCCTGTAGATCATAAGGTTGGTGCCAGATTTGAGGTCCTGATCTTCAAACACTCTCTTCCTCAGGCGACCGAAGACTGCACTGGCACACTGGAGGTGGTGCTGGACCTCGTCATTGATGTCTGCCCTTGCTGATAGTGCTGAGGAAACATTTCAAGGGCACCCTCAAAGCCTACTTGAGAGAGTGCAATATCCCCACCGGCACCTGGGAATCCCTGGCCCAAGACCACCCTAAGTGGAGGAGGAGAATCCGGGAGGGCGTTGAGCACATCAAGTCTCGTCGCCGAGAACATGCAGCAATCAAGCGCAGTCAGCAGAAGGAGCGTGCAGCAAACCAGGCTCCCCACACACACCTTCCCTCAATCACTGTTTGCACCACCTGTGACAGAGACTGTAATTCCTGCATTGGACTGTACAGTCACCTGAGAACTCACTTTTGGAGTGGAAGCAAGTCTTGCTCAATTTCGAGGGACTGCCTATGATGCTAATGATGATGCACAGAGAATAATTCTTCCCCCATTGAATAAACTGGTGGCCTGTACAGTTGTGAGGTGAGCAACCCTTACACGATCAAGCCTGATCCTGCCATTCAATGTCCACACACGCACTTTCATAGCAACAAGATAGTGATCAGGTGTGGGAACCCTAGCTGATTTTAGCTCAGGAACAAATGGCCTGGATATTAACAGGGTGGGTTATGTAGGTGGGGAGGGGTGGACAAGCAGCGGAGCTTCGGACAAGAAACCTGGACATCCAAATCAGATGCTGCTGAGATATTATCGTGGGGCCCAGAGAGGCAGAAGTGGCTCACAAAAGCAATTTCAAACTTGGCTTTGCTGGGCCTCTTCAGCACTATCTGGATGAGAGAGTGCACAGTGCATGCTCAAACCAGCCCTCTGCTATAATGGCAATCTGTACATGGGACTCCGATTTGCATATTAATGGGGACCTATTGCCTGAAGCAGGTAGGCATTTTGGTCGCCTTGGTGTCGGCCCCATTCAAAATGGCAGTGGCTGCAATGGAGGCTCAAACAGGGCGGTACGTACTGCACCACCACTTTAGCTATCTTATTACCTCAGCTCTGCCAATTGGGACATGTTAAAATCAGGCCCAATGTCATACCACATGGTCCATTGACCTCTGAGCCATTGGGGTGCAAAGTTTTGGTGGTGGTTGATCGTGATCTCACATGCAAAAGGATCTTTCTATAAACGGAAATGTTATGAACATTCAATTGAAAACATTAAAAACAGGGTTATATTACCCTGCTTTTTTATGATTTTAATGAATGTTTTTCTGAGACGATTGCTAAAAAGAGATAAGTTTAAAAACAGTCGCTTCTCAAGCACCTCTCCTTCCCGATTCTGTGTTGCTCTACCTTTCCTTCAAGCAACTTCTTTGGCATTGGGTTGATCTTTAGCACCAGTACTCTTAGATTGAGGTCCCTTATCTGCTTTTTAAGTAATTATCTTGTCATTTTTTTTTCATGTAAAAGATCTTATGGAATGTATATTTAAAATTAAGTTTAATTTAAGATTTATTCAATGTCTAATATAGGGTGTTGATTATAACTCAGTAGTATAATTAACTAAGAGAGAGGAATATCGTATTCTTATTTGTGCTCTTTCCCAAAAACAAATTCATTCATCTGTTTCTTTCCCCGGAGATCTGCCATTTTGGGTCTCATTGCACTGGGGATCGGAAGGGAGATGCCATACATTGGCGCCGACGTACAACCTGGATGTAATTTCAGAGGGCCTCAAGAAGTTAGCAAATATGCAGCAGTCCCCAGTTTCACAGGGCTGCAATAATACCCACCCTCCTGTATGGCTCAGAGACATGGACCATGTACAGTCGACACCTCAAGTCGCTGGAGAAATACCACCAACGATGTCTCCGCAAGATCCTACAAATCCCCTGGGAGGACAGGCGCACCAACATTCCCGTCCTCGTCCAGGCCAATATCCCCAGTATTGAAGCACTGACCACACTCGATCAG
Source organism: Pristiophorus japonicus (assembly GCF_044704955.1). Classification (NCBI taxonomy): domain Eukaryota; kingdom Metazoa; phylum Chordata; class Chondrichthyes; family Pristiophoridae; genus Pristiophorus; species Pristiophorus japonicus. The sequence goes on from NC_091980.1 coordinate 37,818,031, forward strand.
CCTTGTTGGGCAGGCCACATAGTTTGCATGCCAGACACGAGACTCCCAAAGCAAGCGCTCTACTCAGAACTCCTTCACAGCAAATGAGCCAAAGGTGGGCAGCGGAACCGTTTCAAGGGCACCCTCAAAGCCTCCCTGATAAAGTGCGACATCCCCACTGACACCCGGGAGTCCCTGGCCAAAGACCGCCTTAAGTGGAGGCAGTGCGTCCGGGAGGGTGCTGAGCACCTTGAGTCTCATCACCGAGAGCATGCAGAAATCAAGCGCAGGCAGCGGAAAGAGCATGCGGCAAACCAGTCCCACCCACCCCTTCCCTTAACGACTATCTGTCCCACTTGTGACAGAGTCTGTGGCTCTTGTATTGCACTGTTCAGCCACCAAAGAACTCACTTTAAGAGTGGATGCAAGTCTTCCTCGATTTTGAGGGACTGCCTATGATGATGAATTTCAGAGGGCCTCAAGAAGTTAGCAAATATTCAGCAGTCCCCACCACTAAGGTGACCTTCCAAAAGCCACACAGGTCAATCCTCAATGTTCTGCACAGTAAAATATGTTACATTTTGTCTTGTTGTGATAGATTGGAGTTCAGTTTATCTTTTGTTGCGTAAATTTTCTCCTTTAAATACAGTCAGTGTGAAATTAATTATATCCCCCAGAGGGTTTTAATTAAATGCCTTTCATAACAGTGTTGAGTAATTGCAGTCCTGACCATGGTCTCTGCAGCCCATTCTGTGTATTTCTGCCCCTGAACCCTTCTCCCGTTATCCACATCCTTCTGCCCAGGAGTACCCCAGTATCAGCTTGTGTGCTCTGCTTCCTGATTGAGTGTGTGTGAGGGGTGGGAAACTAAAGGTGTTGAGGAACAATTAAAATCAACCTTTTCCCTTCCGAATGTAATCTGACATGTAATTGTTTAAATAAATATAACTTTCAGTTACTTACATTTCTTTCTCCATTAACATACAAAAAGTTGACTTTACTGTTACACTTGTACCAAAGTAAAGGCCTATGTTCATGTTAAGAGTCAGCAGGGCTAAATCTTACCTGATGATAACTTTTTTATTGACTTAATTTTTTCCGCCTACTTTTTTCCCACCAATTTTGTTCCCTCCCCTCAAGAAATCAGTGACTTTTTAGTGGGGTACAATCCCTTGGGCGCTGTGTGAGCCTAGACTGGGAGTATCAGTGGGCTGTTTAACTACATCTACAAGAGCAGATCAGAGGCTGGTTATTCTGCAGCGAGTGTCTCACCTCCTGATTTCCTCAAAGCCTTTCCACCATCTGCAAGGCAGAAGTCAGGATTGTAATGGATAACGCTCCACTTGCTTGCATGAGTGCAGCCTCAACAACTCTCAAGAAGCTCAACATCCAGGGCAAAGCAGTTTGCTTGATTGGCATGCCATCCACCACCTTAAACATTCACTCCCTCCACCACTGGCACACCGTGGCTGCAGTGTGTACCATCTACAAGGTGCACTGCAGCAACTCGCCAAGGCTTCTTCGGCAGCCCCTCCCAAACTCGCAACCTTTACCACCTAGAAGGACAAGGGCAGCAAGCGCATGGGAACACCACCATCTGCAAGTTCCCCTCCAAGTTACACACCATCCTGACTTGGAAGTAAACCACCGTTCCTTCATTGTCACTGGGTCAAAATCCAAAAACTCTAATCTAACAGCACTATGGGCCCAAGTTTCCATATGATTTGCACCTGATTTTTAGGAGCAACTGGTGGAGAACGGACTATCTTAGAAATCGCAATTCTCCACATTTTTCTTTCTGCAGTTCTAGTCAGGTAGAACAGTTCTACTTTGGAACAGAATTTTTTCTTCAAAAGGGGGCGTGTCCAGCCACTGACGCCTGATTTCAAAGTTTCCACAGTGAAAACGTACTCCAAACTAAGTTAGAATGGAGCAAGTGAAGATTTTTGTAGAACTGAAAAAACCTGTTCTACACATTAAAAAATCAGGCGCAGGTTACAAATTAGGCGTCCAGAACGAGGTGGGGGGGGAGGGGGGGGAAGGAAACTCATTAAATTCTACAATAAATCCTTATTTATACTTCTACAAATATTATACAAATAAATCCAACCTGAATAAACATTTATAAGCAAAGAAAAGATTAAATAACCATCTTCCTACCTGTGTGAAAGTGCTTCAGGCACGGAGAATGCTGCAGTCAGCCTGAGGCGCCCGTTCTTCCTGCGGGGGGTGGAGGGGAGAGGAGGCGCCCGTTCTTTCCCGCGGGGAGGGGGGAGGCGCCCGTTCTTTCCCGCGGGGGGGCGGGGGAAGGAGACAGTGAGAAGCCTCAGTGCTGATGTGCTGATGGCAATGTTCTTTTATTAAAAAAATGTTCAAAAATTAAACAGCTACAAAGAACTACAAAAATGGCCGAGTGCCAATGTTTTTTTCACACTGAGCATGCGCGAACGCTCCAACGCGCACGCGCAGCGTTGCTGGCAGGAAAAAATAATAATTTAAATAGTACCCGCCCCCTCCCACTTACAAAATCGGCGCGAGTGGTAGGCTCCGCCCCCCCGGGCGCCACGCCAGGCAGACAAGGAGCTGAGAATGCTCCAGAATTGCGATTTTCTTTTTTAAGCGCCGTTTTAGGCGCGAAAAACGGGCGCCCAGCTCGGAGGGGCACCCGTTTTTTATCGTGTGGAAACTTGGGCCCATAGTGAGTACCTTCATCACATGGATTGCAGCAGTTCAAGAAGGCAGCTCAGAAGGCAATCAGGATGGTCAATAAATGCTGGCCTTGCCAGCGATGCCCATATCCCATGAACGAATAAAAAAAAGTAATAAGTATTCAAGCCCAAACCTGTCCACATAATTACAGCAGGTGTCACTGGGCCGGGATTTACTAGCGGCAACCCTGGCTGAATATTTTCCCTTCCCAAACTGAGGCGCTGAGGCAAATTGGAATGCTTGGCTGAGATCAGTGTAATTAGCAGAGACTGCAAAACAAACCTCGGATCTACAGCAGCCTGAGTGCAGTAGCTAGTCACTGCCATAACCAGCTGAGCATCAATGTGTGTCACTGGTTTAACTTTTGAGATAGACGTGGGGTTGTATCATGAGGCATGTGTTAACTGATTAATGTTACTAGAATAAAGGAGCTTCAATATTTCAGCACTGGTTTCAGTGCTATCTCTGTCCTATCTACACTTCCACCAGGTATGATTCTCTATCAAGTACCAAGCAGAAGCAGAACCAGAAAATCTGTCTATAGCAGCTAAGACCCAAAAAGTGGAGCCCTGCCACTGCTGGAACAAGATTAATCAGCAACTTTATACTATTAACTGTGGTCGACATGAAGTTAAAGTGCCATAGCATTAACTACGATACTGTACTTCAATCATCAGGAGAATAAGAGGGAGCAGTGTTGTAAATTCTGAATCCGTTCTTTTAGTTACTGGTTCTCCTCAGGCCTGAGTGATGCAGTTCATCAGTATCACATCTTTTAACCTCTGGGGCCTGGGTCTAGATCTGATGGAATGAAAGCCTCCTGTCCCTGCTGCATTTTAAGAGGTTGAAGTGAAATGAGTCTGGACAATCTAATGGCAGTGGCTGCATGTCCAGAACACAAAGCTGCCCATGATTCAACAGTAATTGGGTCGTCTCAATCAGAAAGGTCAAAAGGATGTGACAAATGAAAACATGGAAGAAGCTGTGTTCTCTGAGGCTATTGCTATGGCAATCAGTGGTCAGTCATGGCTCAGTGGGTAGCACTCTCACCTCTGAGTCAGAAAGTTGTGGGTTCAAACCCCACTCCAGAGATTTGAGCACATAATCTAGGCTGACACTTCTGTGCAGTACTAAGGATAGCCACTGCCATCAGATTGTCCAGACTTATTTCACTTAAACCCCTTAAAGGCAACAGAGAGAGGAGACTATAATGCCATCAGATCCAGACGCAGGCTGCACTCTTGGTGGTGCAGTCCTTTGCATGAGATGTTAGACCGAGGCCCCATCTGCACTCTCATGTGGACAAAAAAGATCCCACAACAATATTTCAAAGAAGAGTCAGGAAGTTCTCCTGGTGCCTGGCCAGCATTTATCCCTCAATCAAAACCAAAAACAGATTATCAGGTAATTTATTTCATTGCTGTTTGTGGGAGCTTACTGTGCATAAATTGGTGGTTGCATTTCCTACATTACAACAGTGTCTACATTTCAAAAGTACTTCATTGGCTGCAAAGAGCTTTGGGACATCCTGAGGTCATGACAGGTGCTATATAAATCCAAGTCTTTCTTCTATCAATGCAAAAAGATATTTACCATGCGTCTAGTCTGTGCCATACTGAACCTGGAAGTGTGAGATGCTGAAACTGAATTTCCAAAAGTTGTGGCTTAATTATCTCCTGCCCACAAAGCCACCCCTGTGGCCAGAGGCACAGCCACATAGGTAGAGTTGGAGAGAATATCAATAGCAATTCTGGGATATGAAAGAACCGAGACAGAATCCATAGCAAACTAAATTTGTGGGTGGGGAGAACTGATACATACCACCTTCAACCCCCTGATGGTTAGCACCAATGCGGGTAATTTTTCTCAATGTCCATTTTGCAACAATTAGTGTTGAATTACGTGCAGTTTTATGCTGTACACTCGCACCACAAAACTGCCCTAATCTCACACCAGTTAGGATCTTTATAGCCAGCAGAGGGAGGCTGGATTCAGATTTACCCCAGAAGTGAAACAACAATGCCACTCTGGTCTTCCTCATTCATGAACCCTCAGAGTTTAATGTGTTGCACTCCATAGGTTTTTGGAACCGTGGTGCAAATTAAAATCCTAACATTTTGCATTTTAACAGACGACAACATTAGAAATGCAACACGTGCAGTTCATTAAGATAGTTTCTGCTGGTTTGTGAATAATTCCTGAACATGGAACTTTCCATGGCTTTGGTGTCTAACCTGACTGTAGTGCAATCTCCCTAATTTGACCTCTGTTTCAAGGGCATGCATGCAAATTTAATAAATACCACCATTCTGCTGGCTGTCACATGGCAAAAGGCTGTTGAAGTTGTCATTCCCATAGGGAGCCTTAGCTTCTACTCAGCTTTAACGTAACCGTCTCTGGGTCCTAGGGTGCCCTTGAGCACCCAACTTGTATAATCTTTGACAGCTCAGAGCTCCTGTAATATTTTAGAGATCACAGTCTAGTGGGAGCATGTGACTGTTAGAATTCCATGAATTTTAAACCTGGATAGCTGCAATCTTTCAGACAAATTGGAAGAAAGAGAATTATATATTCTGTAACGTTCTTTGATTTATTTTCATTGATTCACAGTTACTTTTTAATGAGTTTCTTTGAACGTGAAGTTACATAAATGTTTTTTTCAAAAAATCGTAGATCTCCATTTGTTTCCAGGGTTTGTAAGTGCGGAGGAGCAGAGGGGGATTATTTGGTGTTCTTTCTTTTTACAAGCCTTGTTTGACTGAACTGCAACTGGAGTCTAAAGCAAATAGTGTGAAGTGAATGACGGGGACTGACTGCCTCTGGCAGAATCTGTGAATCCATCAGTCCAGAATCTGTAACCTTTACGACAGTCACAAACCTGAGTGTCAGTCATTGCCGTTTGCTTCAAGCTGTGAAACTGTGTGTCTCTTTTTTTTTCTCTCGCACCTGCAATTTTTTTCCTCTTTGCTTATCTTTGGTCTCTTTCCCTATTTGTGTTTGTCTCCCTATATCCTCCTCCGCTCTTGTGGTATTTAAGGGGGATAATAAGTGATTAGACATTATTTGGCAGTGTTTCATTCCCTTTGTTTTGTAGCATATTTTGTAGGTGTAAAATTGTTCCCTTTTACAGAGCTTGTACAGCACAACACAGCATCCGATCACTTTCAAATCAGTTTACTTTCAAGGAGCAAGCTTTTATAATCAGTGCACTGATATCACAGTCGGAGTGATGAAAATACAAACTTCATTAATAACTCGCTCTTAGAACATCAACTGTACTTAAAACACAAGGTCCTCATCTTATCTGGATATGGTTCCGCCATTTTGAGTAGTGAAGGTGGTGTGTAATGCCATCATGCTTGACATGCAGTCGCTGAGGATTCTGTCCTGTTGTTCCTATCCAGAAGTCATTCATTAATTATAAGGGGGCTTCTGCTAAATGTACTTTTCAAATGAAACAACATCACTTTGTGAGCCTTTTACAGTGGCAGAAGGCAGCTTTGAGTATTTTAAGTGGAGCCAGGAAGAAATTTTCCTTCCATTCACCATACTAGATTGAAATTGACTCTGATGTAAGAATATTTGGATCAGTCTGGTGTAAGAAACCCGATTTAACTCCCGATGCATCTCCTGTTCCAGGTTAATTCCAGTCAGAGGAGCGCCAACAAATTTTGCAATTATTAAAATGTTCTTTTCATCCAATTATTTCTTCTGCCCACCCCACCCCCACCCCTCTTTCCCAGTATAATTCTCCAGCAGAGTGGTTTGCCAGGCAAACTGCCCGAGGTCCCTGCCAGTCTGTAGGGGGTTTAACAAGTTGCACAAGAATGGAGCATGTTGGCTTGCCTTCTCATATTCTCCCCGGGTGGTGGTCAGAGCAGCTTCCAGGACCCTGGGAGAGCACCACACCTTGCCCCATGGCCTGATGCCGAATGAGAACTCACCGCATGGGGAATTACTGGTGAGAGCCTGCGTTGTACTGTTATTCCTACCTGTCACTTTGATGCTCTGATAGTGTAACAGGTCAGATACAGCTCAACATAAAAGTAGAAAAGGTGATTTAAAAAAAAAACATTTTTCAGATTTAACTTGGTAACGTCACCTGTTTTTTCTAGTGGTTCAGTTTAGTAAAAGTTTTCCAGTTATCTGTTTTTTTGGATTTAGTAGAAATGCACTACCCAGTTCCCACCTCAGCTATCACGTTCCATCCGCATAGCGCTACCAATAAATGTGTCTTTTATAATATTTTCCCACCTATTTACAGTACATACCCCTCCTGCCCACATCCATAATGAATCTAGTGCACACTGTTATTTTAAGATATCTCACGACCCGCTTTAAGCCCAGGGGAGAAATGCATGCTCTGAGATCAGGAGACCGTCCACCTTTTTTCAGCTGCTGTAATCCAACTGAGAAGCTAGGGAAATAAATACTATATTCTTATCACCAGCACAACTCATCCAGCTCTCAAATATCAACTCCTCTGTTACAGTGGGGACATTTACACAGTGTCTGACAGCAGAGCTGGTGCTAACCTATTGAGGTTCAGACATGGATGCGAGATGTTTAGTCCCAGACATTAGAAAATTATCTGCTGGTAGCCAATGTGCATTGTATACAAATTATTTTCTTTTTCCAGAACTGGACATCTAGTGGATGGACATCTAGACTCAAGGCTATGTTTGTATTTTTTGTTACAGGTTACTGTGAGCTGAAAATCTTCTAAAGCACGAGAATACGGTTTGTGAAGTATGGACGTCAAAGACCGTAGACACCGCTCCTTGACACGAGGCAGGTGTGTGAAGGAGTGTCGGTACACGAGCTCTTCACTGGACAGCGAGGAGTGTAGGGTGCCTACACAGAAATCCTACAGCTCAAGTGAGACCCTGAAAGCATATGATCATGATGCCAGATTACATTATGGGAGTCGTGTCACAGAATTGGTCCACAGGGAATCTGATGAATTCTCTAGGCAAGGTAAAGGTGGTTGAGTTTTTTTATGTTGTAATTGAAGAAAAATTAAATATCAGAGACATGTCTCGTCTCACGCAGTTCTCAAAAGTTCATCCCACATCCATGATTTATCTCATACTCAGACTGAAATTTATTGAGGATCTTATAAAGACAGTGAGCAGAAATGAATAATACACTGTATCTTAGAACTGAATCTCAGGAAAAGATTTCTCATATAGCAGGTAAAGGTTTGCAGTAACGTTTGTAAATCTATCTGGAAGGGGAAATGTATATTGTTTTCAAAATGTGCAGTACTTTTAAAGGAAGTGTGGCCCATCTGGGATGAGAGCAAAAAGGATTTGAAGTTCCTCAAGTCCTGTCCCATCGGCCGAGGCACTTTGGGCGAGGTATTCCAGCTGCCAGTCTGCTCCAGTGTTCACCAGTCCTAAATCCTGGAGAAAGACTTATTGCCATTTATGATGCTTACTGGGTGTCTGCCCCATGGAGGACCAGGAATTTCAAAGCAATATTCTGCCACTGTGTCAGGGGGCTTTCGGGACATTACTCAGCGATCAGTTAGCATTAGGAAACCAGCATTTGACCCGACCTGCATGTTTGTCCAGTAAGCATGTCTTCATCATGCAGGCATATTTTCTGTTGGCTGTAAAAAAGTTAGAAGTGCCAATTTTTTTATTGCTGAGGATATCATCCCACCAATCCCACCTCTTTGAGAATAAGATAAATAGAAATGACCACCATTGAATGTAGTGTAATTCTGGAACCATCTTCGTGAATGCAGTATGGTTTCTTGAGATAACCATTGTGGACAGTTAATCTGGACAGATGATATGTGTTAGGATCTGGAGAATGCTATCTGTTCTTTATTTTTTCATTTTCCCCTAAAAGAGCCACTCAAACTGACTGAACGCCAGGTGCAATTCCTTTCATTTCACTACTGTTATCGGTGTTTCATTGTTTAGGTTTCCCAATTTTTCTAAAACACTTTGTCGTGTCAAAAAGCCGCATCCCTAGATTTTAGCAGAATTATTGAGGTAATATTAAGTATTTTAATGGTGCTCGTAATGCTGCTTTAAGAGCGAGCTCTCAAAGTGGTCTTGAAGCAATGTGAGAGCAGTACAGTTTTAGCAAACTGCTGTCATTCCCATTAGACTCTATTGCCTTCCTAAGCAAAAAAAAATGAAGAAAGCCATTGGAAAGGGGGATTGGAAGCAAAGCATCAATTATTAAAATTCTATTAAGGATAAGAAAATAATTACAAGCCTGTGTTTGCAGTTCTTTTACCAGACAGAATAGGTGAAGTGGCAGAAACTAGGTTTGTCATGGGGCAGATTAACCTTCTGTGGGGTTCTCCGTGTGAACTTTTCCCAAACAATACAACAAGATGTGGTAAGCAAAAACTATTTTATAATATTCGAGCCGCCTCCCCTTACTTGTTTCTACAAAGGATATCAATAGAGGAGCTACATGCCTGCATTATTTGGACATCATACTTTAACATAAAGGGAGATTTCTATATTTCTTGTACGTGATTTCAGATCGGTGAAATCCATTTTTTAAATGGCTTCAGACAGCTGTGTCTCTGGGAGGTCTGTATGATAATGCTGCTGTGGAAAAGTTGTTATATGGTGAGCATGTGACTGGCTTCAAGCAATTAGACACAGTTATCATATTCGACAGGCAACATTTAAAAGGGAATTATTTGTTTTTTCAATGTCATTGTTCACAAAACCAATGAAGTCAAAGATTTCTTGGCGGCTAAAACTATTTATTTGAAATTTTAAGTTGTTCAGATTGTGAGGCAGTGGAACAGATGATTCTAATCGTCCTGAATGCTGTATATACCATTTAGGCAAATGTGTGGAGGAAGTGACAATATCCAAACATTTAACATCTCAGCTCATGAGATATGAGATCTGTTAACTATGTTTCTCAGTCTACTTCAAAAGAAATGGCGATAACATAAAAGACACTGCGTGACATAAATCATAGCTCCGGCTGTTGAGCTTTGGTTCTGGCAAGAGATCTGAACTGCTTGGGTAAACTGGAATTTACATCATCGACATGCAACACTGCATCTTAAAGGTTCAGCAAGAGATTAATCTGACTCTTTCATTCGAAAGTATTGTTTATCATTATGCTGTTTAAAAAACACATATTCTAAAAAGGGTGGCCTGATTTATTTTTTTCTGCATTTTAAGTATTGTGCTGTATTAGTATCTTGCTGTTAAATGCATTTTCAGTTCAGAGCGATTTAGTCTGCTTAGAAAACTGCCTTTTAGTTGTACACACAAGGCAAAAATGTTGGATAAAAACCCAAACTGAAATACAAGATATAAACTGATGTGCCTCCATGTTTCTCAGCTACCACTGTTGATGCCCAGAAGGGACTGAATGTCAAGTTGGCTAGTTTTACTTATTTGTTTATGTTGGTGTATTCGCACAGCCTATTTGATTTTTATTATGATGATCAATGTCTAATTGCTTGTGGATGTTCATTTCTTACATTTTTGCTCTGGATCTGGGAAGCAGCAATATGGGAAAGCCTCATTACAACCTTGTGTTTGAGAGCCATCTTAAATAAAATATGAGGAGATCACAAGTTATAAAAGATAAGTTGCAGGGTAGTTAGGAATAGTGAGATTCATGAGTCACTGTGGTTTCCTGCAGCTTGCTTAATTGCCTTAGGGGGTTGGAGAGAAATTTCCCCAGAGTTTATCCTAAATTGGCCACTTTTTTCCCCCCGTTCCCTGGAGATTGCATAACTCAGGGGTTGGTGGGCATCAAGTCGATGGTGTATGTAGCTGCACGATGTCTGGATAGGGAAGGGTTTATGGACCGAACAGTATTTCCTATCCTTTGAGTATATTTATCTAAATTGCTGCAGTGGGAACCATTTTTAAAATACTTCGTCCATGACAGGTTAATTTTCATTCCTTTCCTGCTATTTAATAATAAAGTATATATTCTCTCTCCCTATCCTTCATCCCTCGTGACAGAGCCTAGTTTCTTGCCGAAAGCTTGTGCAGAGTCCTTGCTCTCGGGGATTCCCCATACAGCCGTTAGGAAGTCGAAGATCAAGTCTCAGGCTGAGTAATTCATTGCTGTTTGCTCCGGTTCCTACCCATGAGGAAGCATGTGGCCATCACTATCTGTTTTAGTCCGGTAATAAGGTTGAGATTGCAAACCTCCAGATGCTCTGTGGCAGCCCCCTATGAACAGCAAACTTTCACATCTACTCTCGCTCCAGTTTAAGGCATTCCATCTCCCACACAGCAACATTAATTTGCATCAAGGAGTTAGCTATTATTTACATTTTAGAATCTGATCTCTTTAAAAACCATGTGAATTTCTATTTCCAAAATAGTTAAACTTTTAAAACCCTATTCTGCTTATATTGGGGACCATCTCCAATTCTGAGATTGGTGGACTAATTGGCAAACCCCTTTCAATCCCAAGTCAGCGACAATATCTGACATTCTTGAATTTGAACCTATCCTTCACATCGTGCAGTCATGTTTGCTTTCATCTTCCTCTTTTTTAAATTTTTCCTTCCATTTTTATTTTCATCAGCGATTCACACTCAGTTTCCCCACAGTTCTGGAAAGCTATGTCCACAATATCTGCTCGGTCTTTTGACACTGATTTTAACAGCTTGTGTTTCTTGTTTCACCACTTGAGCACTTGCTTGTTCTTCAGGCGCTGCACCCAACTTCTGAAGACATCCTGCAACATGTCCTTATTTCAAATTATTCTGCTATTCTAAGTGGCTCCACATTTGGGTTAAAGATTTAACACTCACATAAAGCTGTCGACTAAACATGACATTCTATCGTCTTCGATGTTTGATGTTGGACTACACTGCTGCTTGGTCCAGTACTTTTATGTATGTTGAACTTTGGTCACAGATAATATTTTTCCAATTATAAAATCCTTGTGAACATCACTAAAAAAGAAAGAAAGACTTGCATTTATTTCTTCTCTTAGGAAGTCCCTCGGAGTCAAGGATGATTTGCTTCCACACTAAAAATGAGTTCTGGGGCAACTGCAGAGTCCAATGTGGGACCTACAGTCTCTGTCACAGGTGGGACAGACGGTGGTTGAAGGAACGGGTGGGTTGGGTGGCTGGTTTGTCGCATGCTCCTTCCACTGTCAATGCTTGGCTTCAGCTTGCTCGGCGAAGAGACTCGAGGTGTTCAGCGCCTTCCCAGATGCTTTTCCTCCACTTTGGGGGGTCTTGGGCCAGGGATTTCCAGGTGTCGATGGGGATGTTGTAGTTTTTCAAGGAGGCTTTGAGGGTGTCCTTGAAGCATTTCCTCTGCCCACCTGGGGCTCACTTGCCGTGTCGGAGCTCCGAGTAGAGCACTTGTTTCGGGAGTCTCGTGTCAGGTTTGGATGATGTGGCCCGTCCAGCGGAGCTGATTGAGCATGGTCAATGCTTCGATGCTGGGGATGTTGGCCTGAGCGAGAACACTGATGTTGGTGCACCTATTCTGCCAATGGATTTGCAGGATCTTGCGGAGGCAACGTTGGTGGTACTTCTCCAATGTTTTGAGGTGCCAGCTATACAGAGGCCATATCTCTGAGCCATATAGGAGGGCGGGTATCACTACTGCTCTGTAGACCATGAGCTTGATGCGGGGTTTGAGGTCATGGCCTTCAAACACTCTCTTTCACAGACGACCGAAGGCTGCGAGCGTCCTCTGCATACTGTAATTCAATAATGGAGGATGGGACGACGTGAATCTGGCCTGGAGGCGGCGGAGGTTGAACAGATTCCCGTTTGTCCTGTAATTTAGCTCCATTCCAGCGGGGAGTTTGCTAAGGATGAGATAGAGCATTGAAGTGTGGAAGATTGAGAAGAGCGTTGGTGCGATGACACAGCCTTGCTTGACCCCGGAACGAATGTGGAATGGGTCTGTGGTGGATCTGTTGATCAGGATCATGGCTTGCATGTCATCCTGGAGCAGGCAGAGGATGGTGACAAACGTTTGAGTGCAGCCGAATCTGAGGAGGACACTCCATAATCCCTCACAGTTGACAGTGTCGAAGGATTTTGTGAGGTCAAAGAAGGCCATGTATAAGGGTTGGTGCTGTTCCCTGCATTTCTCTTGTATCTGCCGCGCGGTGAATATCATGTCCATTGTGCCCCTTAGTGGGCAGAATCCGCATTGCGACTCTGGAAGGAGTTCTTCAGCCACAGGGAGAAGGCGATTGAGGAGGATTCTTGCAATGACTTTCCCGATGGTCAACAGCAGGGAGATTCCTCTGTAGTCGGACTTGTCACATTTCTTGAAGATGGTCATGATTACAGCGTCTCCGAGGTCTCCTGCCATGATCCCCTCCTTCCAGATAAGAGAGATGAGGTCATGAATACTTTTATGTATGTTGAACTTTGGACACTGCTAATATTTTCCAATTATAAAATCCTTGTGAACATCACTAAAAAAAGAACGACTTGTATTTATATAGCTCCTTTCACAGCCTCAGGATATCCCAAAGCACTTTGCAGCCAATGATCTACTTTTTGAAATGTGGTCACTGTTGTAATGCAGCAGCCAATTTGTGCACAGCACGCTGCCACAAACAGCAATGTGTCAATGACCAGTTAATCTGTTTTAGTGATATTATTTGAGTGATAGTTTCTTAGGACCAGAGTTAACACCCCAGCTCTTCTTTGAAATAATGCCAAGTGTCTTCTGCGTCCACCTGAGAGGACATACAGGGCCTCGGTTTAACATCTTATGCAAAATATGGCACCTCCGACAGTGCAGCACTCCCTCAGTACTGCAACAGAGTGCCAGCCTGGACTTTGTGCTCTAGTCTTCAGAGTAGGGCTCAAACCCATGCCCTTCTGACCCTGAGACGAGAGTGCTACCCACTGAGCCATGGATGACGATGGTGTAAAGATGCAGTATTTGGAGGAATCCGCCAATAAATTTGAAAGTCACAGGATCGCAGCAGCATCGTGACATTGCACAAGTGTGCTTCACAGTGGAGATCCCGCTTCTCCGTGAGCACTCCAGGAAGTTACTCTGTCTGCTCAGAAACACAATGGGGGCTAGTTGGGTTCAATGAGTTTTTATGGACAGCTTTTCTGCTGTATGGTGACACCTATGGTGCCTGGTGGTACCTAAAATGAACCGGATTACTGATGTCTCAGTTGACGATCCATTGCAGCACCTGTGAAGAAGGGCGGGAGACCATGAAACTGAGTGCTAAATGTTGCATTTAAATATGTTGTGGTGGGAAATCGCACCCAGCACTGAGTCATTAGCACAGAGCCAGATTTACTTTGCAGTTTTTTTTAGCTTTTGTGGTTAAAACAAGCTCCCATAGAATGGCAGTATTTCTGATGGAACCGCAGTTGTGCAGAAGCACGGCATACTGCACAGATTTTCTATTTATGATGGGCTGCCATTGTTTTGACTGTTTACAGGAGGTATAGACAGGCAGACTGCTCATTTGTCTCTGTTTAAACGGGGGGAGAGTCAGAGTCGTTTTTTTTTCATAATTTAAAAAAAGGGAATTGCACTGCTTTCCTGGTGCAAGTTGTACACCTCTTGTGCCTCCTGCACCCACAAGAAACCATCCCCGCCACTAAAAGAAATCCACAAATGGCTAGAAAACACCTCTGCGCTGGTTGCTTCTGTGACAGCTGTGATGATGCTGGAACATAATCCTGTTTGTTTCTCTGACTTGACAAACTAATCTTGTTCGTGACCACCTTGGCGTGCCTGACAAACTGTAATGTTGGACGTTCCCTCCGAAACACAACAATCACAGCATGTCACGGTTTTATTGGCACTGCATTCCAGGGTGCTGATCAGTTATCAATGTGCCTCCAACTGGGGTGTAATTGTGTTCGAGTTCCTCCTGAACTGTCTTTATCCAGGCCGTGACAAGCACAAACTGGTTTACCTCCTATCTTTTCATTAAATTCATTAATATCTATTTTGGAAGTATCAAGATTGGCCGTCAAAGCATAAAACACAAATAGTTCATTAGTGTTTTCCCTCAGAACCTACCACTTTTTCATGAATAGTTACTTCTTGAATAGATTGATCCAATAGAGGAATCTAGGCTCTAATGTGTCTCAGCCCAGTATCACCGACTGCACAACCTGGATTTTCCACTGCAGGCCATCTGTTGCCGTGGCTTGTAGTGGAAAATGGATGGGAATTTCATCCTGTTAAGACTCCACCCACTTTATGTCATGGTGTCGTTTCCGGGGAATGGGACCAGCAGCTTTGGAAGTTTCCACTGCCAATAGACAGGACTTCCATTTAAATAGGCATTCGGGATGTGTCCATCTGCAAGCTACTTCCCATTTGAGGATGGAAGACACCAATCCATTCAAAATTGTTAACATCTGCTGTAACACAATTGCATTTCCATGGGATTCCGCTGTGAATTGTAACATGCTGCAATATTGTTTCTTTTCACTGAAATTATGATTAACGTCGCATTGAAGTAATTTGCCTGCTAATATGATATAATTTTCTTCAAACTTTGAGACTGATGTTTGGAATGTGACAAGTCAGGTGGGTTGTTGCATTTTGATTCATCCCACTGCTTATTCCTCACTCAGCTTGTGTTAATTGGCTGTGATAACAAACCTGTCCTCGGGTGCGATTAAAGTTTTTATTTTCGATTTGACTTCTGATTTCCCACCACATCAGCCCTGTGTTTAAATGCTCCAGAAGTATTTATATATCCATCATTTGCAACAGGCACACAGATGTCCTGTTTTGGTTGTAAATGTTCTTTTTTAAAATGAGATGAATTGCTTTTCACAACTTTTGAAGTGACCACTGGCTGTTTTTTTACTGTCTCTCTTTGTAACCACGTATGCGTTTGAATTCTTGTTCCTACTCATCCCTGCGTGACTGGTGTTTGGCAGACAGCCAAAACAGTGCAGTGATGATCAGAAAGCGGGATAATGGAGACATCAAGCCACTTTAAACCATTTCAAGGACACCAGTTATTTATTTATTTTTTAGGTTTTAAAAAAAATTGTTTTCTGAATGATTTGGTGGATGGCGGAGGGATGCACTGCAGTAACACAGAAGTTGCAATATCTTTCGAGGCACTTGCACTGCACGTTAATGCTAAAAGTATGTACTGCAAAGCGTGAGTCCCGTCCCGAGCTGGTGATGAAACTAAGCGAGATGCAACTCCTCCACCAAGGGAGTCTCACACTGCTTCACTCCAGCAGCAGATTTGAACCCTGATGCCGGATTCGGGTTGCATTTACACAATCATTGCAAGTGTTGGTGTGAAAAGAAACCACTTCGCATCAGCCCTACACCTGTAGTGTAAATTCAGTCTGATACAGAAGGGCTAATCTCAACTCATGAAAAAGCAGAGTGCAGGGCAGTAGAAGTTATTCTGCTCTGCCTCTGTTTGGTGGCCAGATCAACTGAAAATTGGCATTTACTTAAATTCTAAAGCCACGATGAAGTCGACTGGATGAACTGATTGGTGTTCAAGTGGTTATCTGTGACCTAAGGCATGCTGATGCCTTGTGAACCTAAGAACATAAGAATTAAGAAATAGGAGCAAGGGTAGGCCATTTGACCCCTCCAGCCTGCTCCGCCTTTTAATAAGATCATGGCTGATCTGATCTTGGGCTCAGCTCCACTTCCCTGCCCGCTCTCCATAACCCTTCACTCCTTTATCGTTCAAAAATCTATCTCCACCTTAAATATATTCATGACCCAGCCTCCACAGCTCTCTGGGGAAGAGAATTCCATAGATTTACGACCCTCTGAGAGAAAAAATTCCTCCTCATCTCAGTTCTAAATGGGCGACCCCTTATTCTTAAACTATGCCCTCTAGTTCTAGATTCCTCCATGAGTGGAAACATCCTCTCTGCATCAATATCTTATATATTTCAATAATATCACCTCTCATTCTTCTAAACTCCAATGAGTATAGACCCCCAACCTGCTCAAACTTTCTTCATAAGACAACCCATTCAAATTAGGAATCAGATAAGCATTTACACTGTCAATCACAATACCCATGTGACTGCTTGTTTGACTAACAAAACACTGGAGAAGTGTTTGATGGATTAGTGCATGTCCATTGAGCTACTTTGACTCTGATCCAGACATTTTTATTTAACATGTCAAATTTACAACATATTGCATTGACATAGCATATTTAACGTGGGAAAGTGACCAACCTCCAATCCCAGAAGCATAATCAGACAAATATTGACACCGAGCCAAAGAAGGAGATATTAGGAGGGGTGACTAAAAACTTGGTCAGAGAGGTAGGTTTTAAGGAGAATCTTAAAGGATGAGAGAGAGGTGGAGAGGTTTAGGGAGAGCATTCTAGCGATTAGGGTTTAGGTGGCTGAAGGCTCCGCTGCCAATGATGGGGTGAAGGGAAAGGAGGATATGTAAGATGCCAGACTTGGAGGAACACAGAATTCTCAGCGGGCTGTCGAGCTGGAGGAGGTTACACAAATAGATAGGAGCAAGACCACTCCATCTCTTCCCCATCAACTAACATTTTAAAGTTGAAAATGTTATCAGTCAACCTGCCCCCGCCCCCCTTTGTAAACACAGTAAGCATGATGATCTTATTGGTGCAAGAGCATTTCCTTTGCTTTGCCAGTTTCATGCATGTTTGGGATCCTTACTTTCACAAATTAGGTGAAGTTAAAAATCAATGAATATGGGGAAACATAACAATGTTATCCCACAGAATGGATACGTTTAGAAAGACACAACATTTCAGGACTGAGATTACATGTAAAAGGCCAAAATGATAACCCTTTAGGGAACATTGTATAAAGTTGTTTAATAAAACTTATCAGGGGTCATAGCAACCATTTGAATAGAGGGCAGTGTATTTAAATAAAATTGTACAGCATAAACAAAACAATACTACCCTGCTCCCCTTCACCCTCTGTTTTGATTATATCTTAACACTGCACTACATGAGCAGTCTGTGTCCTAACTTTTCAATTCGGGATGGGCCATAAATGCTGGTCTTGCCAGTGACGCAGGCATGAATGAATTTTTTTAAAAACTCCATCTTGCAGTGCTGCAGATATTCATTCACATTTTGAATTGCAGAAGGAAAGTTCAGTTTTTGACAGCTACAGTTCTTCTTGGCCCTTCATACTAGGTCCACCCATAGGGGGAAATTCTCAATGAATTTGTGTAACCAACATTTTGGACATGTAGAAAACATAAGGTTTACGTAATGGAGAATTATGGATAAGTGAGTTTGATATGGTTGTGTTTGGTTTCTTAGACTGGTCCATATGATCTTAAGCTGCTCATTTTCAGCACTTTAGATTACAAAAGTCATGTCTTTCTGCTTCAGGGGAAGTTGACATTTTCATTCACTGGCCATATTTGTGATGATTTTTTATTGTTGCAATCTGCCATGTCAATTTGTGGAACTGACCACGAGTAACCAATTTAAAAAAAAATCAATTTCCTAAAGAAGTAGGCCATACGGCCCCTCGAGCCTGATCTACCACTCAGTAAAATCATGGCTGAACTTCTACATCAACTTCACTTTCCTGCCCTAACTCCATATCCCCTAGTGCCCAAAAATCTATCAATCTCAGTCTTGAACCTATTCAGCAACTCAGCATCCACAGCCCTCTGGGCTAGAGAATTCCAAAGATTCACAACCCTCTGAGTGAAGACATTTCTCATCATCTCAATCCTAAATGGCTGACCCCTTATTTTGAGACTATGCCCCATAGACTCTCCAGCCAGGGGAATCAGCCTCTCAGCATCTACCCTGTCAAGCCCTCTAAAAATGTTATACATTCAATGGGATCACCCCATATTCTTCTAAACTCCAGAGATTATCATAATTTCATAACTTGACATGTTGGGATTTGAACTCACAACTACTGAGTTGCTATCATAACTACTATGGCTACTGTATACTCAAGTGTCAAGATCCTAAACCTGTTTATGCAGTTTCCCAACTAAAGGAAAGAGGTGTGAAGTTTAAAAGCTGAATACCAAATGCCAATCTGGTAATGTTGTGGTAAGAAGATAGCTCCATAACATTGCAGATCTATGTTGAAGACCTGGGGCTGTCTTAACACTCTAATCCCAGGCATGCATGCACATATCAGCATGCCCAATTTTATCATATGATGCTTGCTGTTCTACACTCCATAAAACAGTGCTAAACTTAACATTTTCTATCAGTTGCTGTGAGCTTCAGGAAGTGGGAGGTGCCCTCCTTTGTGAACCTACATTTATTAATACAGTGGAACTGAATATTATAACACTCCATTTGTGTAGAACTTTTTGTTCACACAGGGAGGAGGTCTGGTGCAATGATCTGCAGGCAGATGCAAAATCATACAAGAAAGCATGATGGACATTAACAGGCAAAACATTATGTGTGGGCACAGCAGATGCTTTGGATAGGTGTAAAAGACATATTAACATTGCCTGAAACTAAAATGGAATGTGGCAGTGATTTAAAAGGCGAACAGAAAAAGGTGAGTCCATCGTCAGTTCTGAGAAAGAAAAAGCTCCCTACCTCAGACACCAAATAAGGGGGCAAAAGTAAGGCAGAAACAAGCGCTTGAGATGTGAGACTAAGGGAAGGGACAAGAGAGAGGGCAATCTTCTGAGCTGCAACAGAAAAAGCAGCAAGATGGAGGGAAACACTGTAAAATTATGAAATAAAAACGAGTGGCTGTCTAGATCATAAGTAGTGAGGTGAAAACAGCTCATTGAGTATGAGGCAGAGAAAAAAAGACAATGGTTCCATGAGAGATAAAATTAAAAAAGGCAATCTAAGTACTTCCAACATATAGAATTTTGCTCATCACAGAACATTGTTTACATTATTTAAAGGGAGAATATCACTATGCATTAGTGTCTCAGACTGTAGTTTGTTAACAAACCATTAATATCATTATGACTTATCGCTTTTCGATGATGACTTTATTGCAATCCACTGGAATTGTTTTACAGTGCTTGCACTCAAATCAATTTTTATCATCATCTTACTGCAGAAACAGCAGTCAACCAATTTTTGAATAGCTACTATATTTTTGTACTGTAGAGTGCCTCTCTGAATTTCACAAAATGCACAACAGTTATCATTGTCATCTACATATGAGCCTGGAAATTACTTTCGGTGTTGTCAGTAGATGAATGCTTAATGTTCTTGTATGGCACTCCCTGTGCTTTTATAGGGGGGGAGTCAGCCCATTTAAAATTAATGTTTGTGTTAAAATAGCAGACAGAATGTGATATGGGTGTGTTAATCTTTTGTCTAATGCTATCACTAGCAGTAATTTCTCGGCAGGCAAGAAAAAGATGAATCCTGAAATGTTTATGTTAAACTTTGATATCATTCAGCACATTTGCTGGTGAGATATTTTAAAGAATGCTATTATTGGAATGGATGTATGTCAGCCATACCATTTCTAATCATTCAATATATTTATCCCTCTACCTCCAATCCTTCAATGGGTTTAACTCTCTATCTCCAATCCGGCAGTGTGTTTAACTTTCCATATTTGATTCTTTAGTCTGTTTATTCTGTCATTTCAAATTTTATCTCACCATCTCCAATCATTCAATGAGTTGATTTCTCTATCTCCAGTTGTTGGCTGAATTTATCCCACCACCTCCATTCAGTTTATCTCTACTCTAATCCTTCACTCTATTTATCTACCCTTCTCTAATACTTCGCTCTGTTTATCTCTCCTTCTCGAATCGTGAAGGGTTGGATGCAGGGATAATAAATGTACTCCAACCCCTCACTACATTTATTCTCTCTGTATCCAGTCCTACAATTCATATCTTTACATTGCCAATCACTCATTGATTCTTTCTCTGCTTTCATGTAACATCTGACTCTTTGTAACCGCGTTGTTGCTGTTCCCTGATCCATTTTTTGATCAACAGCAAATGTACATTTAATTTTTCTTTCAGATAAAAGAGCTGTACTCACTATATTTTTTATTTCTTCTTAAAAAAAATATTTCAAAAAATATCTTTATATGCAAATAACCAGCCTGATAATCAAAATAATGAGTTTGCTTTTAAGCTTGTTAGATAATATTTCCTTTAAATCAAATGGCCTCACATCCCTACTCCTTCATGTCTCCGAATCAAGTGCACCAATTCATCCAATAATGAGCCTGTCACCTCTGTCATTGTACCATATATTGTCTATAAAATGGGGTCAGGCTTCAAGTGGTCAGCAACTTGTACATACAGTAGTTCCACGTGCCTGTCGTGAGAATATGGACATTTGAAATATTTTCAGGAGTTAAAGGATAAGATTTTGTGCTTTCCTTTCTTAAGATAGACCTTTTAGTTGCCAGTTTGTTGATGGTAGAATCAGAACTCCATTGTCTGAAAGCCATTCACAGCTTCTTTTGATTCAAGTGACAAAATTCAACAAGCAACTTTTGATGAATAGAGGTTACAAGATTATTATTCCATTTTATCCATTTTTACACATTTTGACCTTTGTTGGAATGCCAACAACCAGCTTTCAGGCCTCCATTACTGTTGCTGTCTGAACAGCCATTACAAAATGAGTAAGCACTAAGCTGATTTCTTAGATTCTAGTTGAGGGCGTAGAAAAACGACATGATGTCATTTAGATTGAGGAGTTTCAACTCAGTGTTTTTTTGGCTGAATCAGTGATGTAAAAATGGGCTGGCGTGCTCACATTAGAACATTAGAAGCTCTAGTTAGAACATGGTAATTTTGCCTCTGGGGCCTGAGTTTCAACCTGAGTCAGCTGAAGGGGATCTGTTGGGTGATGATGGCAGGCCCCATTTAATGCTCATCCCTAATGCCCCTGAGAAGGTAGTATTGAACAGTTACAGTCTTTCTAGTGATGGTGCTGCCCCAATATTGTAAGGTAGAGAATTCCAGGAAAAATTATGCAGCCACGCTGAAGGAACATCAATGTAGGTCCAATTCAGGATGGTGTGTGACTTGGAGGGGAATTTTGGAAGTGATGGTGTTCCAACAACATTGCTGCTCTTGTCCTTCTTGGTGGTAGTGTTCACAAGGAAAGGGAGGTGCTGTTGAGGTAACCTTGGTGAGTGGCGACAATGCATCCTGTAGATAGTACATACTGCAGCCATTGTCTAGTGATAGAATGGAAGGATATTGAATACAAAGACAGGGGCGCTAATCAAGCCAACTGTTCTTTCTAGGAAGGTGTTGAGCTGCTTGAATGCTGTTGTGGCTGCACCCATCCAGACAATTGATGAGTATTCCATCACACTCCTGATGAATTTTGTGGAGGAACTTCTGAGTAAGGAGGTGATCCACTTCTTACAGAGTACCCAGCCTCTGCCAGGTTCTTGTAGCCATGACATTGATATGGCTGGTCCAGTTAAGCTTCTGGTCAAAGTCATAACCTATCTTTTTCTCGTTACCTGCTATATATTTCAATTATTTTCTGTTTTTATTTAAGATTTCACCATTTGCAATGTTTTTCTTTTTATTTCCTTGCTTATGCTGTTGTTACCAAATACTAGGAGGGTAAAATTGCCCTCCGCCCCATAAGGGGCGCATCTTCCGTTTTTTAAGTGAAATTCAGCTCTTTGGGTTTTTTTCGGAGTGGGGTGGATGTGGGATTGTCAGTGGGGCGGAAGTGCAGACGGGTCAGAACGGGCATCGCTCCGAGTCATTAGCGATGTGCTGATAATGCCAGCGCGACGCGGAAGTGCCATGTAACACTGAGGTGTCAAAATGTCCCTCTCCTTCAGATAAAGGGGAGGGCTGCTGTGAACTTTACAGCTACTTTAGTGGCAAACACTGGGCCACCAGGGAGTGTTTCGGCCAAGCCAAACCCATGGCCACCATTGTCGGGTTGACCTGCTAGTCGGCCGACAATTAAAATAAAATGGCGGCCGCAGCACTGCGTCCTCCCCTGTAAAGGCTGATGCGCCGCTCAGCCACAAGAAGCTTCCTTGCCAGGGAAAGCTGTTGGGGTCACTGAGCCGATCCACTCCTGCGGGGCAATTTCCCACGCGAGGTGGAAAGGGGGTCGCCGAGGGCCGGTAAGGAGTCGGCGCATGCCCGACAGGGCGGGAAGACGGCCAGGGCAAGTCCTGTACACTGCTCCAAAAATAAAATAGGGCAATTTTCAAATTGCAGCCCTTCCGCGTCGACCGAGCAGTGAGTCCTTACCGACCTGTGACCACCTCTTTGAGGCAGTCACAGCTCTTATAGAAAGCGGCAATTTCAGCCCCTAGATATTCAAGAATGCCATGGGCATATCAACCATCCGCTCTCTTGTTGGGAAGAGAGAGGGCCTTCCTTAATATCTACTTCTACAATCTGTATATAGCATCATTTTTTATTTGTTTTTAGGAAGTGGGCATCGCTGGCAAGGCCAGCATTTATTGCCCATCCCTAATTGTCCTTTAGAAGGTGGTGGTAAGCCGTCTTCTTGAATCGCTGCAGTCTGTGTGGTGAAGGTACTTCCACAGTGCTGTTAGGGAGCGAGTTCCAAGATTTTGATTCAGCGGCAATGAAGGAACGACTATATATTTCCAAGTCAGGATGGTGTGTAACTTGGAGGGGAACTTTCAGGTGATGGTGTTCCCATATGCCTGCTGCCCTTGTCCTTCTAGGTGGTAGAGGTCGTGGGGTTTGGGAAGTGCTGCTGAAGATGCCTTGGCGAGTTGCTGCAGTGCACCTTGTAGATAGTATACACTGCAGCCACGGTGCACTGGTGGTGCAGGGAGTGAATGTTTAACGTGATGGATGGAGCGCCAATCAAGCGGGTTGCTTTGTCCTGGATTGTGTCGAGCTTCTTGAATGCTGTTGGAGCTGCACTCATCCAGGCAAGTGGAGAGTATTCCATCACACTCCTGACTTGTGCCTTGTAGATCGGTGGAAAGGCTTTGGGGAGTCAGGAGCTGAGACACTCATTGCAGGATATCCAGCCTCTGACCTGCTCTTGTTACCACGGTATTTATCGTGCTCTACTTCTGTGATTGGTGGGCTATTCAGCTGTATGAGCCTGATCTTTTTCTGTCCCAATGTCCACATATGTGCGGTTTCTTGCAAGGGTCACTGGCTAGCAATCGAGAGGGAGAACCCCAGCTGATTCTTTTTTTCCTACCTCCCCAGTTCAGCATCCTGGCTGAGAGCAAAATGCAGAAGAGATAGGGAATCAATCTTGAGACTTTCCGGCCAGCAGAGCATAGTGCTGCGACAGACATGCCTTTTCCAACTAGGCCTCCCGGATAGTTCTGCCTGTCTGTTTTTAATAAAAAGTTGTTCAGAGCTGGTGAGAAAATTAGCAGAATAAAAGAAGTCAAAAGGGCTGTATACTTCCATTTTAACTGAATCATTGGGGGTAATTATAATTCCCAAAAATGGGTGGTTTGAGTCGGGAAGTTAAAATGTTAAAAATCTACAGGTACCCAACCTGCCTCGAACCTGCCCACTTCTGGTTTTAACGGAGGCGTGACTGGTTGGGGGGATTGTGTGACCAATCCACTCCCAGGAAGTGAGTCAGTCATTAAAACATTTTATGGATTCTGCGGGCTTCTGTTTTAACAAACGTTTCATTTTTAACTCATGTCGTCTGCGTTTGCCGGACCTCCAAATACCTAACAGGTAAAAGGAGGTGAGAAGGGCTGGATTCATCAAGTAAGTGTCTTTACAGCACTGCTTGCGGAACAGGAAGAGCAGGAGTGTTTCTTCCCAGCCCAACAAGCTAACGTGTAACCCTCCCCTCCCCCATGATCTATCTGACCCCCACCCCGGCCACCATCTCCACCGCTTCGCTATTGGCGCCCCTCGGCCAACATCACCTGCCCCCGACCACCATCTCCACCCCCCCAACATCGATCTCCCCCTCCCGACCATCATCCCCCCAACATCGATCATCCCCCAACCACCATCTCCACGCCCCCCAACATCGATCTCCCCCTCCCGACCACCATCTCCACACCCCTAACGTCGATCAGCCCCCAACCACCATCTCCACCCCACCGTGATCGAACCCACCCCGACCATCATCTCCGTGCTCTCTCCCCCCGCCCCCCGACAAGGAACCCTCCCAACCTGCTCCTTCGCTGCGTGCTGTCGGCTTTCCCACCCGACAGGCCACCAATCCGTCTCTCAGGCAGGCTGTCAGGAGGGAAAACTGGAGAGAAACCTTAAAGGTTCAAAAACTGCAAGATGTTCAGGTTCGGGTTTCCCTTCCATATCACCTCGCTCCTGCTCCGAGCACGCAGCCCCATAAATATTGAGGCCATTGTATTTATTTGGGAACACAAGACTTGGCCCAATCGTGTGGTATGCACCATTCTGCAGTGAGTTCCTGACTTGGTTCCAGACCTCTGGTTTTGTTGTTATGTTAGCGGCTGGCAGATACTTATTTTGCACCATTCTGAATCAGCATATTGTCAGACCCTGTAGTCTCATGTTGACACTGACATGGTGGGAAGGGGTGAGGCTACAAGGTGAGTGTCGTAGAGCATCCTGTCAGATCCTCAATAATGAGCTTGAGTATACACCACAAAACTTGGGTTTAGAAAAAAAACTGCTTTGCTTTTACACAGACATTTGTCTTTGTCACAAAGAACAGAAAAAAGCCTAAACAGTCATACATCATTTTTGGTGCAATAAAATCGTTGACTCGTAACAGAATGATAGGGGCGGATTCTGACTTTGTGCAATTGTGTAAAATGGGTGCTGGCGAGTCGGCAGCCTATTTTATATCTCTTCAAAATCAGGAGCGATGTAAAACGGGCTGCCAACTATTACTGGTTTTATACTATCGCACAAAGTCAAGATCTACTCCATATTTTCAAGGCAATGTGGCACACTGCATCATTGCATTGGTTGTTAGATAAATAAAAGTAGTTTTACCAATTGCTTATGTGAAAGGACAGTTCCTCCTTTAATATATTTTGCTCTCTTACATTTAACTTATATCCATGCACCACATGTTATTCCACAGGATAAGAATGTGGACAGATAACATTCTTCCTAAACCTTTATCAGTGATATACCACATCACACTTCGAGAAGAGACACCAGAGCTGCCCTAAAACGGCATGTTGTCTGATTATCCACCCCGCACCCCGTCCACAGTCCTTCCTCTCTCATGAGGGTCCTCAAGCCACTGCATTTGGCTCCCGTTGGCACGGAGAGGAATGGGAATCATTACGTGAGGAATCCTGTGTAAACTATAGCCCAGCCCCCCGTACTGCAGTGCACTGGGACATCAGTCCACTGTTCCACTTCCCAGAAGTGAACGCTTCAAGTTTCGCTTTCCTCTTTAAAGCTGCGACCAATTCACTAACGCGTACAGACGTTATTTACTCTGTCATCTCAGTCGTGGAACAGATGTTCACAGGATCAGGTTTCATAATTGATTTCTCCGATATAATCATGGTTGTACTGTTAATTGTAAATATTAATATTGCTATAGAACTCTAAGATGAAGCAAATCTTGAACAAAACCTTTGGACATTTTGCCAAACTCTTAAGCCCCTGCAGAATTTCTAAATCACACTATTGATGCTGTGTGATGCAATAACACAGGATATTTTCTGTAAGATTTACCTTTAGTCCCATAGGATATTGAAGGATTACTTGTAAAACACTTTACGAATCCGACAGGACATTTTATTTTTGGCAGAAAGCCTGGTGAGATTTTTTTTGCTGGCAAGGTAAGTGAAGAAGCAGCAAGTACAGGTTTGGTTTGATGGTTTTATCAGTTATCAGTCTGTGAAGAGGGAAAATAGAAATTCATGGGTGAAATAAAAATCTACTGGGAATATAAAAATACGTTCACTAAATTTGGCAGAAAACGTTTAACATGCATTAACAATGGTTCATTATGGGAAGAGGACCTATTGGACTATTCATCTACGTTTGGTGCTATTCTTAATACTACTATTGTCCAAAAATGGGTTCATGAATATTAACAGAAAGTGCGATCATTATTTTTCAGTTTTTAAGGCCTTGTTAAAAGACATTCATGAAAAACTTGAGAAATTACGTGGAGTGAGGGATAATCGAAAAATTACCATTTTGTTCCAAATTGCGACTGGACTCGGCGAGTGTAGCAATAGCTGAACCCTTGATGTATCGGTACAGTAGATAACCGATACATCAAAGAGAACTGGCTTTTTGCACCACAGCAGAGCATAGTGAGCAGGTGCCTAACCGACCAGCAGCGTGAGGAGAACAGGGACCACAGAGGGTCCGGGAGGCACAGCTGGCAATATCCGAGGCAGTGGGGGGGGGGGGGGGGATTATAAACACACTACCAGGGTCAAATCAATGGGAGGAAAACCTGACGTGTTCTACAATGGGTGGGCGATCCGTTCTGACAGATTCCCGCCCAGGCGATGAAACTGAAAATTATCTGTAGAATGTCTACAGCAACACTGTCAGATACCTGGATGAATCATATATGAGTAGATTCAGTCTAAGTATAGAGGCTGAGAGAGTTGTGCCATCTGATCCAAAAAGGCTTGTCAGGACAGTCTTTCATACCTCCTTAAACCTCGCCACCTCTTTTTCCGACGCTCATTAAAACCTGCCTCTTTGACCAAGCTTTTAGTCACCTGCCCTAATATCTCTTTCTTTGGCTCGATGTCAATTTTTATCTGATTATACTCCTGTGAAACGCCTTGGGACGTCTTACTACATTATAGGCGCTATTAAAATGCAAATATGTTTCATTTCCTTCAGTACAACAATTTCTGTTTTAAGCATATTCAACAGCCTATCTCTAGTTTTGTTGTCTCATTTTGAAAATAGTGTGGTTCATTTTAACTATTGCGAAATGTGTAAACGGGCCGATATCAGATCGGCCGCGCGTTCTACACCTGTCCCGATTTTGGTTTGAGAAGTCACATGCAGACGCTGTTCGATTATGAGCACTGAGATAACTTGCCCAATGACTGTGTCTAATACTCAGTTTTCATTTGTTAATCAAAAATGCAGTCTGCATTCACAAGTGGCCACGTGGGGCTAATGCTTTGGATAGCTTTGACTTAAATAACTGGAAAATAGGGCATTTTCTCCCTTTTTGAATTTACTGCTGTGCATGCTGCTAAGTGTTCGGGAATGGTGTGATTCTGATCTAACTCAAGGGTGATTGGCGATAGATTAGCTGCCAGGGCAGCTTTCACAGTTATATCCTACGTATGCGGATGAAGAAAGAACAGAGGCAGAACTCTCAAGCTGCAAAAGCTTCTCATCCTTTCCCCTTCATCCTTCTCTTTTCTCCTCTAATCCTGTGCCTTTGTTGATGCTGGAGGTCCCACATTCTTACATGCAGCTCTGGCACTGGTATAGGTCCAGCATTATATCGGTCTGTCACTAATTTGTAACATATTTTCTTGATGCTGCCAAATATCTCCTGGGAAATAGAATAAGAACATGTACTTTGACAGCGCAATCTTTGGTTTATGATGTCCGTCATATGCGTGGGAAGGGGGGAAGAAAGTGAATCGTACCTCAAAGCTTTGCATAATGATTCGGTTTTTTAATTTTATATTTATGAGCACGATTCTTTGAAGTGTTTATCTGGCAACTTTCAATGACAAAAAAAAATCAAGGCCAACTGTTTAATCCATTCAATGCTTCGAAGTATGCCAGTGCTAGCGGCACACGGATGTGTTATTTTGTTGTTCTGTTTTTTTTAAACCCATACTGTGTGGAGAGGAAAAAAATAACGGCATGAAAAGGAGGATTAACAAAGCTGCAAGAGAACACTACGTTTTTAATTGTGTTCTGTCATTCAACCAAAAATGCCCAATTTTCCACGTTTAACAGCTGCACTGACTGATACCTGCTGTACCAGATATCGCAGATACCAGATGTTGAGGCAGGGCAGCGCTCGCTTTCTTTGAAGCTTCCTTTGGCAGTGTTTGGCTTCAAAGGTTCTTTTTTAATTTGAAAAGCTCAGTTCTTCAGAAGTCAGAGTCTATTTCTGTCTTTCCTTCTCTTTTTTTAAAATCTTCTTTCCCCTGGTCCGAATTCTTTGCTCATCTATGAGTCGCTTATTTCTGTTTGATATGTTTAACTTTTGCTACTGTTATTCAAGACCGGTTTTTACCGTATTTAATTTAAACTGGTCAATGTTTTTCCTTAGCACTAAGAGAGTGTAGATGAAATGTTTGATGCTGGCATTGTTTGATGGTTTTACTGGCGTTTATGTTAGGTGGGTTTGTCGATATATTTTATCAGTTTTGTAGGCTATGTTTGGGGGAGTTGTGCTGGGTTTTGAAAAGCTTTCTTGTCCAAATGCAGTCACAAAATATTCGTAAATAGTTTCTCTTCTGCTGCTTGCGGTTACTTCGTGTGTCACGTGGCTCCATCCTCGACTCTCTGCTGCTCATTTCCATACTAGCCCTCAGCAGCATCATTTGCAACCATAGCTTCTATATGGACAATGATGAGAGCAATTCTATCCTCCTCCACACCTCACACCCCGATTCTGCACCATTGTGGCATCACGTCCGAGCCGAGAAGAGTTGAGACTTCCTATAGTTCAATGCTGCCAAACTGTAGCTGTACTGCTTGGGTATATGCTTCTGGCAAAGACTCCATCAACTTCCTATTCACTTAGGCTAACTCTGGTGTTTCAAAACCTTGGCATTCTTCTCAATTCTGAGCTGATCTCACATCTGGTTCATTGCCAAAACCATCTTCCTTCACTTCTGGCTCATTGACTGCTTACAGCTCGACCTCACTACACTGCTGAAACCATCTTTTCAAGACTTGTTTTCTCTAATGTTCTCCGGACTGATGTCTGCACCACCATCCTTCATCAGCTTAATTTATTTCAGATCTGTGCAGTCCATGTCTACTCCTGCACAATCATACGCATTACCCCATCTTTGCATGACTCCAATGGTCCCCCATACCTTAGCAAATCAACTTCAAGACTGTCGTGTTTACTTTCAAAGTCTTCCAAGGCCAGATAACTAATCAACAACAACTTGTATTTATATAGCGCTGAACCATCCCAAGGCGCTTCACAGAACCACGATCAAACGCAATTTAAAACCGAGCCACATAAGGAGATATTAGGACAGGTGACCAAAGAGATATGTTTTAAAGAGTGTCTTAAAGGAGGAGTGAGAGGTAAGAGAGGCAGGGAGGTTTAGGGAGGGAATTCCAAAGCTTAGGGATGAAGGGATTTGAAAACAAGGATAAGAATGTTAAAATCGAGGCATTGCCAGACCAGGAGCCAATGTAGGTCAGCGAGCACTGGAGTGATGGGTCAATGGCTCTTACACGAGTCGGGACATGGGCAGCATGGTTTTGGACGAACTCAGGTTTATGAAGGGTAGTAGGTGGAAGACCGCCGAGAGAGAATTGGAACAGTCAAGTCTAGAGATACAAAGGTATGGATGAGGGTTTCAGCAGCAGATAAGCTGACGCAGGGAAGAAAATCTGTAATGCTATGGAGATCGAAGTTGGCGGTCTTGGTGATTGAGTGGATATGGGATCGGAACCTTCTAATAGCCTACCTATTTCATTGTGCCTTTAGTTTCTATCCTAGATGTCTTTACCTACTGCTGAACTCCCAGCTTTCCCCCCATATAAAGAGCTCTAAAAATTGTTTCTTTTAATGAGAAGTACTACATACATTTTGAGCAGGAGTGTCGGGCTGTATTTACAGGTTTTCCAGCAGCACTTGGTACAGGTTTGCTGGAGTGCACTTTAAACAGGTGTGCCGGGTGCATTTTAAGGAGTTTGCTGAAGTGCATTTTGTTCAGCTAGATTGTGTATCTTCTGCGGAGTTTACTGGAATGTAGCGTAAGCCGGTTTCCAGTGTGTTTTTGGATGAGTTTACCGAGGTATTTTCTGAGTATGATGCATGTTTTGATTGGGATTGCTAACAGTGTTTTGGGCAGGTTTGCTAAGGTAGGTTTGGGTGGGTTTTTGAGGGGGATGCTGGAACAAATTTTAGGTGGCTTAGCAGCATGTATTTCAGCAGGTTTACTCAGGTGCATTTTACTGAATAATTGAGCAATGATTCTTTGCTGAAATATTCCTGGAGTTCCTATTTTAGCATACCAAGGATATGGTTAATGGCTTATCCAGTAAAAATAAATAAATCACCCTGAATAGTCCCCCTCCCACTGACTTGTCTGTTGTATTTGATCCAGGGCAGTGTAGTTGTGAAAATTCCCAGCCCCATGAAGTGCTATACCACTCGCTGCTGCCATCTTAATTTCCTGCACGTGTGGAATGATCGGTACACATGCATAATCAGCAGGTCGGCTCCCCTGAAATACACAAGTCACATAGAGATAAGAAAATAGAGTGAAAGAGGAAACAGCAGGTGAAGGCTGTCGCTGTGAGACAGGTTCCAGGAAATGGAAAACAGCTGCCGAAAGAGAAGAACAGGTGGTCAGAGCACGGAAAGGTGGATCCAGGGTTCAGATGCTCAGGTAGAGGGAGAAGGGGCAAGGTTTCAAAAAAGAAGTTGCAAAAGCTGACGAGATCAAAATCACTCGAATAATCGGAAACTGAGACATAATTCTGTGGGGAGAGACATCAGTGCGTAGGGACTGAGAGACTGTGGGAGATACTGCTGGATAAAGAAATAGCGGCAGTGAGATAGGGAGTTTTGAAGAAAAGTGGAAGAGATAAAATCTGAAAGACTGAGCTGAAGCAGATGGTTAGATTCCCAGCAAAAGCAGCGAATGCTATGTTATTAACTCCTTCCAGAGAAACTGGATAGATATCTGTAAACAATTGCGGTTTAAGTTTGTAACAGCACCAACAGCAACGCACAAGATGTCCCAATGATCTTAGCATAGGAAAAAATCAGGGGATCTGATGTCAAGACATGAGAGAGATTCGGAGAGATGACCGACAGCTGGGTTGAAAGGAATGAGAAATATTTTAAAGGTCAGAGAAGTGGAGAATTGGAGGGATTTTAGAGGGGATTCCAGAGAGTAGTGCTGAAGTACATAAGGCTCTGGCACCAATTCATGGGGTGAAGGGAAGGGGGATGTGCAAGAAGCTGCAACTGGAGGTGCAGAGGGGAATGCAGGACTGGTGGAGGTTGCAGAGGTCGGGAGGTATAAGGCCTTGGAGAGGTTTGAACATGAGGACAAGGATTTTAAATTGGGTGTAATGCAGTATGGGGAGCCAGTTAAGGTGGGAGTGTTGGGCTGGAGGTCTTGGTCTGGGACAGGATACAAGTGACTGCATTTTGCAGAAGTTCGTGTTTGTGGATGGTGACGGATAAAAAGTCAGTGATGACAGCGATGGACTACTTGAATTTGGAAGTGACAAAAATGTGAATTGGGGTTCTGGTGTGTGGGGAGAGGGTCTGAGGTAGAAGAGACGGGCAGTGTTGCTGAGGTGAATGTAAATGGACGGTGATGGGCAGTATCAAGGGAATGAATCTTGATAAAACAGGATGCTGAGGATATGTTTAAGTACAGAGAGAGTTATTCAAGTACTGCAAGGAAGACTGTGTGTTCAAATAAATGTGAAAGGAAGTCAGACAAGGTTGAATAGTGTGTGGGGGATGGGTAGATAGGTTACGTTTGATTATTTCTGAGAGTTAAAGGAGATCGTTCTCTCTCAGGCGAGTAATGGGCAGGTAATAGTCCATGATAGTGTAAATTTTACATGGTCTGTGGAAGGAACTCAATGGGCCTTTGTCATTTCAAGTTCAATGCTTTCATATGTTTTGTGTTAGAAAATCAAAATCTAGGCTAAGGATGAAAAAGAAGAAAAAGTGATTATGGTAATTCCAAACTATTTGTCCTATAAAGCACTACTGATCTTAAGTGTCCTTCTTGAAAGACAGGAAGATGAAAAACTCATTAGAGCAATGTGTGGGGGAAGGGATCTGGCACAGAGAACAGTAATGAGAGAGAAGGATACAAAGAGCAGAGGTGCAAGAGAGAGGGTGCCGAGTCTGGAAAGCCCTTGAGATATTCAGGCAACATAAATGACGAAGAGAAAGTGAGTCAGATTGTTAGCAGGATACTGGCAGAAGACCTTGGAGATTACAGATACAAATGAGTGTTCAATAAAATATAAATCTGCAAGTTTGAGAAATGTGGATTCACAAATGGTTGCTGTTCATTTGACTGGAACTGAAAGACCAAGATGGTGCAGCTAGAAAACTGTTGGTTTAGAAATGGCCTGTTTTTGCAGAACCTTGTCATTAGAATATTAAAAATGGAAAGATGCTCTACCTCGCCCACCCACCCAATAAAGCAACTTGGAAATGGTAAGATTGGTTATAAACTGTCTCATGATGCTGCTCTGATGAGTCTCAAACAATGTATTTGTCCCCCATCGCCCCCCCCACCCCATTCCCACCATACATACATACACACACACACACATACACACACACACACATACATACACACACACACACACACACACACACATACACACACACACACACATATACATTGAATGAAGCCATCCTGAGGTCTGCCCGACAGCAATCTGAGACATTTACATGAGGATATGATAACCGTGTGAGGCCATCCACAAAACGTCCAATCCTTCAGTAAGGCGTGCACAAGACCCGACTGTACACAAGAGATGGATCCGGCTCTCGGGAAATAAAGAACAATTAATGCTTCTAGAAAGTGGCAAACATAAACTTATTTTTCACCAAGACTTTTGTGTCTTATTGGGAGAGCCTTCATAGCAGAAGATTTATTGCCGCTGTCATCCCAGCTTTGACCTTCATGGTTATCATAACCAAGGCCTGAAGCTGTTAATCCAGGATGAGAAGGGTTAAAATGGATCTCGGCTATCTCTTAAAGAGGAATATAAAGACTTCACATCTAGCTGTTACTCCACACTTTGTCTTCCTTGATGAAGAGGCGGAGCAGAGGAGGCCCCTCCTGCATTGAAGGAGAGTGAGAGTTAAGAATTTACAAGTTACCAAACCATACAGAACACACCACACTTTACCTTCAATTTTCTAAGGATCAATACTTGAGACTCATTCCAAAAGGAAGTGCTCCATGAGTTATGCAGGATCCTCGAACCAGACCTGTAACAATCATCAAGGAATGCCGCTGCTGTTAAGTGGAAGTGAAAATATCCACAGCGCTAGCATTTTATGCATCAAGAACATTCCAATTAAGTGCACAAGCTCTCTACAGTATTTCACAGTCAGTGATCCATCAGGCAGGTGATTTATGCACTGTTCATTTGAGCTGGCCAGTTCATTTCATTTCCCATGGTTGCAGCTTTTCTCCATGAGAAGGCATTGGGATTTTTCAGGGTGGCAGGTTGCTAAAACCAGGATATAAAAGACACACATGTGGCCATCAGATTGCCAGTGGAAGGTAGTGTAGCATATCTTCAGATGGTCTGTGACAACAGGCTTAAGTTACGCCGTGTCAAGTTTTTTGTCTTATAATACGCCTGTGAAGTGCCTTGGGACATTTCTCTACATTAAAGGCACAATATAAATACAAGTTGTTGTTGTTGTGTCAATCTGAGATATCCTGGCAGTTGCTTTGATGCATTTATAATGCAACAGTCTTCTATACCAGACCTTTGTGTCAAGTTGGGTGTCCAGATGGCTTCTGGGAGATAAGGGTGAGCCTATCCAAGCCTTGCTAATGATTTTTTTGAATTCAATCATGGGATGTGGGCATTGCTGGCAATGCCAGAATTTATTGCTAATCCCGAATTGCCCTTTAGAAGGTGGTGTGAGCCATCTTCTTGAACCACTGCAGTCCGTCAGGTGAAGGTACTCCCACAGTACTGTTAGGAAGGGAGTTCCAGGATTTTGACCCAGCGAAGATGAAGGAACTTTGATACATTTCCAAGTCAAGATGATATGTGACTTGGAGGGCAACTTGCAGGTAGTGGTGTTCCCATGCACCTGCTACCCATGTCCTTCTAGGTGGTAGAGGTCAAAGGTTTGGGAGGTATTGTTGAAGAATCCTTGGTGAGTTGCTGCAATGCATCTTGTAGATGGTACACACTGTAGCCACAGTGCACCTGTGGTGGAAGGAGTGAATGTTTAAGGTGGTGGATGGGGTGCCAATCAGGCAGACTGCTATGTATGGTGTCGAGCTTCTTGAGGGTTGTTGGAGCTGCACTCATCCAGGCAAGTGGAGAGTAAGTGGAGATTAAGTTTATCTAGGGGTTAAGTCATGGCAGGAGAGCTCGGACACATGTTATGCTCCTCCTGTACTATGTGGGAACTCAGGAACGCTTCCGGTGTCCCTGACGACTACATGTGCGGGAAGTGTATCTGCCTGCAGATCCTAACGGATCACATTGCGGCACTGGAGCTGCGGGTGGATTCACTCTGGAGCATTCACAATGCTGAGAATGACGTAAATAGCACATTTAGTGAATTGGTCTTACCGCAGGTAAAGGGTACACAGCCAGATAGGGAATGGAAGACCAACAGGAAGAGTAGTGCAAGGAAGGTAGTGCAGGGGTCCCCTGCGGTCATCCCCCTGCAAAACAGATACACCGCTTTGAGTACTGTTGAGGGGGATGACTCATCAAGGGAGAGCAGCAGCAGCCAAGTTCATGGCACCGTGGCTGGCTCTGCTGCACAGGAGGGCAGGAAAAAGAGTAGGAGAGCGATAGTGATAGGGGATTCTATTGTAAGGGGAATAGATAGGCATTTCTGCGACCACAACCGAGACTCCAGGATGGTATGTTGCCTCCCTGGTGCAAGGGTCAAGGATGTCTCGGAGCGGGTACAGAACATTCTAAAAAGGGAGGGTGAACAGCCAGTTGTGGGGCATATCAGTACCAACGACATAGGTAAAAAACAGGATGAGGTCCTACGAGACGAATTTAGGGAGCTAGGAGTTAAATTAAAAAGTAGGACCTCAAAAGTAATAATCTCAGGATTGCTACCAGTGCCACGTGCTAGTCAGAGTAGGAATTGTAGGATAGCTCAGATGAATACGTGGCTTCAGCAGTGGTGCAGAAGGGAGGGATTGAAATTCCTAGGGCATTGGAACCGGTTCTGGGGGAGGTGGGACCAGTACAAACCGGATGGTCTGCACCTGGGCAGGACTGGAACCAATGTCCTAGGGGGAGTGTTTGCTGGTGCTGTTGGGGAGGAGTTAAACTAATATGGCAGGGGAATGGGAACCTATGCAGGGAGACAGAGGGAAATAAAATGGAGTCAGAAGCAAAAGATAGAAAGGAGAATAGTAAAAATGGAGGGCAGAGAAACCCAAGGCAAAAAACTAAAAGGGCCACATTACAGCAAAATTCTAAAGGGGCAAGGTGTGTTAAAAAGACAAGCCTGAAGGCTCTGTGCCTGAATGCGAGGAGTATTCGGAATAAGGTCGACAAATTAACTGCGCAGATAGCAGTTAATGGGTATGATGTGATTGGCATCATGGAAACATGGTTCCAGGGTGACCAAGGCTGGGAACTCAACATCCAGGGGTATTCAGCATTTAGGAAGGATAGACAGAAAGGAAAAGGAAGCAGGGTTAAAGAGGAAATTAATGCAATTGTAAGGAAGGACATTAGCTTGGATGATGTGGAATCGGTATAGGCGGAGCTACAGAATACCAAAGGGCAGAAAACGCTAATAGGAGTTGTGTACAGGCCACCAAATAGTAGAAATGAGGTTGGGGACAGCATCAAACAAGAAATAAGGGATGTGTGCAATAAAGGTACAGCACTAATCATGGGCGACTTTAATCTACATATTGATTGGGCTAACCTAACTGGTAGCAATGCGGTGGAGGAGGATTTCCTGGAGTGCATTTGGGATGGTTTTCTAGACCAATATGACGAGGAACCAAACAGAGAGCTGGCCATCCTAGATTGGGTGATGTGGAATGAGAAGGGACTAATTGTGTGCGAGGCCCCTTTGGGAAGAGTTACCATAATGTGGTAGAATTCTTTGTTAAGATTGAGAGTGACAAAGTTAAATCAGAAACTAGGGTCCTGAACTTAAGGAAAGGTAACTTTGACGGTATGAGGCGCAAATTGGCTAGATTAGACTGGCAAATGATGCTTAAAGGGTTGACGGTGGATAGACAATGGCAAACATTTAAAGATCATATGGATGAACTTCAACAATTGTACATCCCTGTCTGGAGTAAAAATAAAACGGGGAAGGTGGCTCAAGCATGGCTAACAAGGGAAATTAAGGATAGTGTTAAATCGAAGGAAGAGGTATATAAATTGGCCAGAAAAAGCAGCAAACCTGAGGTCTGGGAGAAATTTAGAATTCTGCAGAGGAGGGCAAAGGGTTTAATTAAGAGGTGGAAAATAGAGTACGAGAGGAAGCTTGTCGGGAACATAAAAACTGACGGCAAAAGCTTCTATAGATATGTGAACAGAAAAAGATTAGTGAAGACAAACGTAGGTCCCTTGCAGTCGAATTCGGGTGAATTTATAATGGGGAACAAAGAAATGGCAGACCAATTGAACAAATACTTTGGTTCTGTCTACACGAAGGAAGACACAAATAACCTTCCGGACGTACGAGGGGACCGAGGGTCTAGTGAGAAGGAGGAACTGAAGGAAATCCTTATCAGGCGGGAAATTATATTGTGGAAATTGATGGGATTGAAGGCCGATAAATCCCCAGGGCCTGATAGTCTA
This sequence comes from Pristiophorus japonicus, assembly GCF_044704955.1. Classification (NCBI taxonomy): domain Eukaryota; kingdom Metazoa; phylum Chordata; class Chondrichthyes; family Pristiophoridae; genus Pristiophorus; species Pristiophorus japonicus. Next base: position 37,855,263 of record NC_091980.1, read on the forward strand.
CATCGCAGAGTACTTAAGGAAGTGGCCCGAAAAATAGTGGATGCATTGGTGATCATTTTCCAACAGTCTATCGACTCTTGATCAATTCCTATGGACTGGAGGGTTGCTAATGTAACACCACTTTTTTAAAAAGGAGGGAGAGAGAAAATGGTTAGCCTGACATCAGTAGTGGGGAAAATGTTGGAATCAATCATTAAGGATGAAATAGCAGCGCATTTGGAAAGCAGTGACAGGATTAGTCCAAGTCAGCATGAATTTATGAAAGGGAAATTATGCTTGACAAAACTTCTGCAATTTTTTGAGGATGTAACTAGTAGAGTGGACAAGGGGGAACCAGTGGATGTGGTGTATTTGGACTTTCAAAAGGCTTTTGACACAGTTCCACACAAGAGATTGGTGTGCAAAATCAAAGTACATGGTATTGGGGGTAATGTACTGACGTGGATAGAGAACTGGTTGGCAGACAGGAAGCAGAGAGTCAGGATAAATGAATCCTTTTCAGAATGGCAGGCAGTGATGAGTGGAGTGCCGCAGGGCTCAGTGCTGGGACACCAGCTCTTTACAATATATATTAATGATTTAAATGATGGAATTGAGTGTAATATCTCCAAGTTTGCAGATGACACGAAACTGGGTGGCGGTGTGAACTGTGAAGAGGATGCTAAGAGCCTGCAGGGTGACTTGGACAGATTAGGCGAGTGGGCAAATACATGGCAGAAACATAGAAACATAGAAAATAGGTGCAGGAGTAGGCCATTCGGCCCTTCGAGCCTGCATCGCCATACAATGAGTTCAAGACTGAACATGCAACTTCAGTACCCCATTCCTGCTTTCTCGCCATACCCCTTGATCCCCCTTGTAGTAAGGACTACATCTAACTCCTTTTTGAATATATTTAGTGAATTGGCCTCAACAACTTTCTGTGGTACAGAATTCCACAGGTTCACCACTCTCTGGGTGAAGAAGTTTCTTCTCATCTCGGTCCTAAATGGCTTACCCCTTATCCTTAGACTGTGACCCCTGGTTCTGGACTTCCCCAACATTGGGAACATTCTTCCTGCATCTAACCTGTCGAAGCCCATCAGAATTTTAAACATTTCTATGAGATCCCCTCTCATTCTTCTGAACTCCAGTGAATACAAGCCCAGTTGATCCAGTCTTTCTTGATATGTCAGTCCCGCCATCCCGGGAATCAGTCTGGTGAACCTTCGCTGCACTCCCTCAATAGCAAGAATGTCCTTCCTCAAGTTAGGAGACCAAAACTGTACACAATACTCCAGGTGTGGCCTCACCAAGGCCCTGTACAACTGTAACACCTCCCTGTCCCTGTACTCAAATCCCCTCGCTATGAAGGTCAACATGCCATTTGCTTTCTTAACCGCCTGCTGTACCTGCATGCCAACCTTCAATGACTGATGTACCATGACACCCAGGTCTCGTTGCACCTCCCCTTTTCCTAATCTGTCACCATTCAGATAATAGTCTGTCTCTCTGTTTTTACCACCAAATTACCACATTTATCCACATTATACTTCATCTGCCATGCATTTGCCCACTCACCTAACCTATCCAAGTCACTCTGCAGCCTCACAGCATCCTTCTCGCAGCTCACACTGCCACCCAACTTAGTGTCATCCGCAAATTTGGAGATACTACATTTAATCCCCTCGTCTAAATCATTAATGTACAATGTAAACAACTGGGGCCCCAGCACAGAACCTTGCGGTACCCCACTAGTCACTGCCTGCCATTCTGAAAAGTACCCATTTACTCCTACTCTTTGCTTCCTGTCTGACAACCAGTTCTCAATCCACGTCATCACACTACCCCCAATCCCATGTGCTTTAACTTTGCACATTAATCTCTTGTGTGGGACCTTGTCGAAAGTCTTCTGAAAGTCCAAATACACCACATCAACTGGTTCTCCCTTGTCCACTCTACTGGAAACATCCGCAAAAAATTCCAGAAGATTTGTCAAGCATGATTTCCCTTTCACCAATCTATGCTGACTTGGACCTATCATATCACCTCTTTCCAAATGCGCTGCTATGACATCCTTAATAATTGATTCCATCATTTTACCCACTACCGATGTCAGGCTGACCGGTCTATAATTCCCTGTTTTCTCTCTCCCTCCTTTTTTAAAAAGTAGGGTTACATTGGCTACCTTCTACTCGATAGGAACTGATCCAGAGTCTATGGAATGTTGGAAAATGACTGTCAATGCATCCGCTATTTCTAAGGCCACCTCCTTAAGTACTCTGGGATGCAGTCCATCAGGCCCTGGGGATTTATCGGCCTTCAATCCCATCAATTTCCCCAACAAAATTTCCCGACTAATAAGGATTTCCCTCAGTTCCTCCTTCTTATTAGACCCTCTGACCCCTTTTATATCCGGAAGGTTGTTTGTGTCCTCCTTAGTGAATACCGAACCAAAGTACTTGTTCAATTGGTCTGCCATTTCTTTGTTCCCCGTTATGACTTCCCCTGATTCTGACTGCAGGGGACCTATGTTTGTCTTTACTAACCTTTTTCTCTTTACATATCTATAGGAACTTTTGCAGTCCGTCTTAATGTTCCCTGCAAGCTTCCTCTCGTACTCTATTTTCCCTGCCCTAATCAAACCCTTTGTCCTCCTCTGCTGAGTTCTAAATGTCTCCCAGTCCCCGGGTTCACTGCTATTTCTGGCCAATTTGTATGCCACTTCCTTGGCTTTAATACTATCCCTGATTTCCCTTGATAGCCACGGTTGAGCCACCTTCCCTTTTTTATTTTTACGCCAGACAGGGATGTACAATTGTTGTAGTTCATCCATGCGGTCTCTGAATGTCTGCCATTGCCCATCCACAGTCAACCCCTTAAGTATCATTCGCCAATCTATCCTAGCCAATTCATGCCTCATACCTTCAAAGTTACCCTTCTTTAAGTTCTGGATCATGGTCTCTGAATTAACTGTTTCATTCTCCATCCGAATGTAGAATTCCACCATATTATGGTCACTCTTTCCCAAGGGGCCTCGCACAACAAGATTGCTAATTAATCCTCTCTCATTACACAACACCCACTCTAAGATGGCCTCCCCGCTAGTTGGTTCCTCAATAAATTGGTCTAGAAAACCATCCCTCATGCACTCCAGGAAATCTTCCTCCACTGTATTGCTTCCAGTTTGGTTAGCCCAATCTATATGCATATTAAAGTCACCCATGATAACTTCTGCACCTTTATTGCATGCACCCCTAATTACATGTTTGATGCCCTTCCCAACATCACTACTACTGTTTGGAGGTCTGTACACAACTCCCACTAACGTTTTTTGCCCTTTGGTGTTCTGCAGCTCTACCCATATAGATTCCACATCATCCAAGCTAATGTCCTTCCTAACTATTGCATTAATCTCCTCTTTAACCAGCAATGCTACCTCACCTCCTTTTCCTTTTATTCTATCCTTCCTGAATGTTGAATACCAATGGCTGTTGAGTTCCCAGCCCTGATCATCCTGGAGCCACGTCTCTGTAATCCCAATCACATCATATCTGTTAACATCTATTTGCACAGTTAATTCATCCACCTTATTATGGATACTCCTTGCATTAAGACACAAAGCCTTCAGGCTTGTTTTTTTAACACCCTTTTTCCTTTAAGAATTATGATGTAGCGTGGCCCTTTTTGTTTCTTGCCTTTGTTTACTCGGCCTTCCATTATTGCTTTTTACCTTTCTACCATCTGTTTCTGACTCCATATTACTTCGCACTATCTTGCTGCATAGGTTCCCATGCAGTATAATGTAGATAAATGTGAGGTTATCCACTTTGGGGGCAAAAACACGAAGGCAGAATATTATCTGAATGGCGGCAGATTAGGAAAAGGGGTCATCAATCATTGAAAGTTGGCATGCAGGTACAGCAGGCGGTGAATAAGGCAAATGATCTGTTGGCCTTCATAGCAAGGGGATTTGAGTATAGGAGCAGGGAAGTCTTACTGCAGTTGTACAGGGCCTTGGTGAGGCCTCACCTGGAATATTGTGTTCAGTTTTGGTCTCCTAATCTGAGGAAGGACATTCTTGCTATTGAGGGAGTGCAGCGAAGGTTCACCAGACTGATTCCAGGGATGGCTGGACTGACATATGAGGAGAGACTGGATCAACTGGGACTTTATACACTGGAGTTCAGAAGGATGAGAGGGGATCTCATAGAAACATATAAGATTCTTACGGGACTGGACAGGTTCGATGCGGGAAGAATGTTCCCGATGTTGGGGAAGTCCAGAACCAGGGGACACAGTCTTAGGATAAGGGGCAGGCCATTTAGGACTGAGATGAGGAGAAATTTCTTCACTCAGAGAGTTGTGAACCTGTGGAATTCCCTGCCGCAGAGAGTTCTTGATGTCAGTTCATTGGATATATTCAAGAGGAAGTTAGATATGGCCCTTATGGCTAAGGAGATCAAGGGGTATGGAGAGAAAGCAGGAAAGGGGTACTGAGGTTGAATGATCAGCCATGATCTTATTGAATGGCGGTGCAGGCTCGAAAGGCCGAATGGCCTAATCCTGCACCTATTTTCTATGTTTCTATGTATTGCATCACTGTTTTGACTTAGATGGTGGAATGTTTTTAGGGTGTCAGGAGGTGAGACACTCAACACAGAATGCCCAGCCTCTGACCTGCTCTTGTAGCTGCAGTATTTATGTGGCGGTCCAGTTAAGTTTCTGGTCAATGGTGAATGTCTAGGAGCGGTGGTTAGACTCTCTCTTGTTGCAGATGGTCAATGCCTGGCACTTGTGTGGTGTGAATGTCATTTGTCACTTATAAGCCCAAGCCTGAATGTCGTCCAGGTCTTGCTGCATGTGGCCACCGACTGCTTCATTATCTGAGGAGTTGCGAATGGAACTGAACACTGTGCAATCATTAGCGAACATCCCCACTTCTGACCTTATAGTGGAGGGAAGGTCATTGATGAAGCAGCTGAAGATGTTTTGGCTTAGGGACACCGCCCTGAGGAATTCCTGCAGATTCCAGTCAAGATTGCTTGCAATAACGATGAGAAGAGATAGAACAAGGCCCATTCGGCCACCAGAGTCATAAGAGAGTAATTGTTTGGAATGCTAATCATAATAGAGCACCAGTTTGTAATGCTAAAGGTACAATTCCACTGTGTGGACAGGTCGAGTGACTAATTCTCCAGCCTGAGTATCCAGAGCTGCCATCATCTACTACATGCTGCATAACTATACACTGGGGACCAGATGCAGGAAGAGGAGGAGAAACCATTATAGGATAGGAAAGAAGATGCAGCAGAGTATAGGGGAATAAGGTTGAAGGACATTGTCTGCCCAGTCCAAGAAATGTCAAGTGCTTTGATCAGGGACACATTGTCTGAGAAATAAGTGACTCATAAGCATATTCATATAAACACCCAGTATCTACTCTCATCACAATCTCCCCCAGTAACTAATTCCCAGTAACTAATTCTCAAAGTCTCGTCCTCCTCCTTATCCCAATAGCTCATTAATGCCAAACAAAAGGTGAAAATTAGCGTCAGTGATGGTGATAGACTTCTCCAGAAGACCAAACAGTAAACAGATGCAGCACAGTCTGGAAAACAGTCTGCAGTGCCTGTACATGATTCAGTACTCTATTAGCATCGTTCATCTGAAAGCAGGGACTATAATTATAATCCTGTACACATCATAGCGGAGGAAGAAAAAATAGGAGAAGCTGCATAATCCTTTCTCAGGTAGGGGGACTAGTTATTTATCGAATGTAAATTCAAAAAAAATTAAATCAAAAGTCAATTGCTTTATATCTTTAAAAATAGCTCTGCAGGAAGGGACTGAAAATCTTCATGTTAATTTTAATAAAGTTGGTGTAAATATAAACAGCACTGCCATTTTGTTCTCCCGCTGACGTTTTCCTCTGAAATTATTGAGAGGAGTTTCATTCTCTAAATATTGAAAGCTTTAGTTCTACATTGATTTTTACAGCCATTCTCTCACTGAGGGACAAAATCAGAGAGAGGATCTTCCCAAGTGGCTGTCGTGCATCTCTGCATGACCATCTATAATGCAATCTCTGGAGTCTCTAGAGCGGTCTCTCACCTGGGATGGTGAGAAGACAGAAAAGTGGAAAAATAATGAAGTTATTTACAAAAAAAAATGCAATACTCCCATCGCTAATCACAACACTTAAAATAAAGTAACTTTAAAACTGTTATTAATTCAGTCTGAATAGTTCACAATGTATTTCCAGTAATGCATTTCTGTTTTCAGCCAGCTGTATTTAGGTGTTAGCTACGGCTCAGTTGGTAACACTCTTGCCTCTGAGTCAGAAGAATTGTGGATTCAAGTCCTACTCTAGCGATCTGAGCACAGTCTAGGCTGACACTCCAATGCTGCACTGAGGGAGTGCTGCACTGTTGGAGGTGCCATCTTTCAGATGAGACATTAAACCGAGGCTCTGTCTGTCCCCTCAGGTGGATATAAATGATCCCATGGCATAATTCCGAAGAAGAGCAGTGGAGTATTCCCCAGTAGCCCAGACAATATTTATCCCTCAACCAACATCACTAAAAAAAAACAGATGATCTGGTCATTATCACATTGCTGTCTGTGGGACCTTGCTGCCTGCAATTTGGTTACCGCGTTTCCTACATTACAACAGTGACTATATATCAAAAAATACTTCTTTGACTGTAATGCAAATTAAGCGCATTGGACACTCTAAGATTGTGAAATGCACTTTATAAATGAAAGTCATTTTTTCTTTAAAAATGCAGAAAGCACAGTTCATGCCTTTACAACACGAGGAAGACGATAGTTTGCATAAGGAACAGTTGAGTGGAGGTGCACTCTGACAGGCTCACTCGTAGGTCAAAATCTAATCCACTGGAAAGGACTTTGATCAGTGCTGCTGGATTTTTTTTTTCAAATCAATCTTCACCACTGCATGCTTACCAAAATTCGTCAGTTGTGTGTTTGTGACTACAAAAAAGGAGCGCTTTCTTGGAACAGAATGAAGAAATGAAAGCAGTGTTGCTTTAGCAATCTGGATCTGCATCTTAAAAGTCGCATACGACATATAATGTTGAGTGTTGTCCTGGTCTCTTTACAAGTGAAATTTAAGACCGAATCCATTCTTGAACATATGTTTTGTCTTGCTAGGAAGCCGCGCTCCCACCGTCTGTATCTTGCTGTACCTGCAAAGGCAATCGATAGGAGTGGTAATATCTCCTCAACATCACTAAAACTCATTGAATTGTTAGAGTAATGGAAAACAAGAATTATGCCAGCCAGAACAGCTGGTAAGAACAGATAAATCCTCAACAGCTGTTCTTAACTGTTTTTTCGTTGGGACTTGACAGACTGGGAGAGATATAAACTTATTATGTGAGCTTAGTGCTCTTCAAAGTCTGAGAAAAGCTTATAGCAGTAAATACTGGCTTTTCTTGCACAGTATCTGGAGTTTGCATTCGGACAGTCGGGAGGCGCCCTCTGACCACTGCAAGTGAATCGCACTCTATTAAGTACTATTTTAATGGCTATATTTTAACAGGGCACTTCACATAACGTCTTGCTTCTTTGGGAACTGTTGTTGAGCAAGACTCAGCTTCGGCAACAACTTGTACAAAAAACATTGCTGATTCTCAACAAAAGATGCTTTTGTCGTAAAATTCCAATCACAAAGCATAAGAAAAGATTTTTTTCGAAATATGTCTTTTTCTATTTTGAAGGTGCTACACAGATGCAAGATGTTGTTGTGGGAAGCTGAGAGTTAGAGGCTGTAACACATTCTTTGAACGCGGATGATTTTTGAGGATATCTGTAAAGTGGGTTACAGACTTATTAAAAAAATCAGCCCTGGTTTATTCTCTATGTAACATGAACCCTTGGCAACGATGACACAGTTCTGAAAACCCATAAGACAGAGCCAATTGAAACTGCCTCTCATCAGCTATATTAAAATGAGGTACATGGGAATAACTTGGTAACCACTCCCAAGTACCGATTATTCTCCATGTAATAAATACAAGACTTGCTGAAGTGTGTTTTCTTTCTAATATTGTGACTGTACATGGGAAAAGTAAATGAGCTAAATGGCGAATTGGAGCTGGTAACGGAGAGAGGAGATTTGCTGGCAGACTGAGTACAACAGCATGGGATGAATTGGCTATTGTTGTATTGTGACATCTTAACTGAAATGATGTCAGATCCATTTATGAGGAAGTTTGGCATGTACTCTGTGATTAGTGAATTGTTTTTCAGAGGTGGGAAAGGCACCTGTCTTCTGTGGTGATCACAAGTATCGTTATTGTTAGAATTGATCTTTAATACCACCCGGCAGCAGAAATAATTGCTAAAAAGTCTAACAATATTTTAAAACAGTCAGCACTGCTGCTTTGGAATATGGATTCCGTGTATGTGGGCTACCCTATGTCACAGTTGGCTTTAACACCATCATAATTTATATTTTTATCACAAAAAAAAATAAACCCTGATTTGTAACATTTCTGACAAAATGCTAAAGAGCAACAATTTGTTCATTTCAAAGGGCTTTTACTCTGCTGCATTCATGGAATGCACTCCTTTAACATGTGCCCTGGTGTTTTGGTGTTTCCTCAATTTATTTTGCTTTACCTCTAATTGCAGTAAAGGAACTGTAATGGCTGATCCACAGAGCTCTCTTTGTCCCCACCTTGACTGATGAATAAAATGTGCTGTACAGTGGGGAAGAAGAGGGGCTGCTATTCCTGATTATTCTTCTCTCCCCTAATCCAGCGCACTCTCCTGTTGTGCCTTATTCCGAGCAGCATGAATGCAGGTGGAATTCTAATTCAGTGGAACGATTTGATGGTGAATGTTAGTGATAGTCAGAGTCCAGATCCACCAATCACTTAATGTGAAGCAAGTGCATGATCTTTGAGGATATGTGGCACAGTATTAATACAATATGAGATCAAAACATTTTGGAGCGAAAATGTGGTATGGATCATAATAGATATTCTTCTCATGGTTAAATGATCCATCTCGAAAGGCAAGATAAGGTTAACGTGCCAGTCACTCTACTTATGGGAGAAAGGGTCTCAAGATAACCAAAACTTATTAGCTGGGCTGCACTTATGAAGCAATGCAGGCCTGTTAAGTTGAGGCCTGAGTTTGAAGGTATGGAGATGCAAAGCAGTATTTGTGCAAGGAGAGAGTCTCAGATCTGCAAGCAAGGGCAATTGACAAGCTGAAGATGTCAGGTTGACAGATACAGAGCCCAAGTTTCCAGGAATGATAATTGGTATGGCTGAAACAGCCAGGAAAGAGCGTGGAATGCCACCAAAACAAAGGTAGCTAGCGGTAGAACATGCTGAGGAAGGGGCAGTTAGAAAAGCACACTGGGCATGAACGGCATCTGGAGAAGAAGAAATAGCCATGAAAAGGCAACTAGGTCCAGAAAAAGACCAGGAAGGGACAGCCGGGGAAAGATATTGGACATAAAAATTAGCTAGGACTTAGATAATAGCTAGGAGGATGCAGTTGGATTGAAAAAATGGTCTGGTGGGGCAGCTGGGAACATATACTGGGTACAAAGGTCGTGGAACTTAGGGGAAAAATCTATGAAGGAGCATCTGGAAAACTCAGGAGAGGAAAACATAAAGAGATATAAAGCAATACCAGTCATGACAGGCAATAACGCCCAGATATGCAAGCAAAAAATTATTTTTCTCTTCAATCAGTCATAAGTACACTTCTTGCTGCAAATACACAGAATTCATCTGTGATAAAACTGAAATCATAGTAACTTTTATTTGAACCATTGATGAGGCAGAATCACTGCCACATGAGATGCCAGACTAATTATTTCTGCAGTGTGAAGATAATGTTAACATTATCTAATCTCAAATTCTGAGGTCAGCACACCTTTCACCTTTCAGATGGGAGCCTTCAAACAGCATTGGTTTCACAGCTCTGCTACATTGAAGGTATTATTAGAAAATACCAATGAACACATTGGAAGGAGAAAATAGCAACATGTGTATTTCAGCAGCAGTACTGAGGATGTAGCTATAAGAGACCTAGGCATCTTCATTGCCTCAATGCTGAACATATCCAGCCAATACAGAGTAGCAATCAACAAAACGAATATAATGTTGAACCAAAAACAGAAAATGCTGGAAACAGTCAGCAAGACAGGCAGTATCTGCAGAGAGAGAATCAGAGTTAACGTTTCAAGCCGATGACCGTCATCAGTTCAAATGAAAGATCATCAACCTGAAATGTTAATTCTGCTTCTCTCTCTACAAATGCTGCCTGACCTGCTGAGTGCTTCCAGCATTTTCTGTTTTTATTTCAGATTTCCAGCAAATGTAATATATTGCTTTTGTTATAATGTTGAACTACATACCCAATACAGTGGAAAACAAATTAAAGGAAGTTGCGAACAAACTGTGCCATTATTATATCTCTGTGATATATTCAGGGATTCAAGAATACAAAAAGTCAGTATACAGGTATAACAAGTGATCAGGAAGGCCAATGGAATCTTGGCCTTTATTGCAAAGAGAATGGAGTATAAAAGCAGGGAAGTCTTGCTACAATTGTACAGGGTATTGTTGAGGCCACACCTGGAATACTGCGTGCAGTTTTGGTTTCCATATTTACGAAAGGATATACTTGCTTTTGAGACAGTCCAGAGAAGGTTCACTAGGTTGATTCCGGAGATGAGGGGGTTGACTTATGAGGAAAGGTTGAGTAGGTTGGGCCTCTACTCATTGGAATTCAGAAGAGTAAGAGGTAATCTTATCGAAACGTATAAGATTATGAGGGGGCTAATAAGTGGGTGCAGAGAGGATGTATCCACTGATAGGAGAGACTAGAACTAGGGGGCATAATCTTAGAATAAAGGGCCGCCCATTTAAAACTGAGATGAGGAGAAATTTCTTCTCTCAGAGGGTTGTGGATCTGTGGAATTCGCTGCCTCAGAGAGCTATGATAGCTGGTACATGGAATAATTTGACAGAAATACACAGTTTCTTGAACGATAAGGGAATAAGCGGTTATGGAGAGTGGGCAGGGAAGTGGACCTGAGTCCATGATCGGATCAGCCATGATTGTGTTGAATGGCGGAGCGGGCTCGAGGGGCCGTATGACCTACTCCTGCTCCTATTTCTTATGTTCTTAATACTCAGCAGAAATGCTCATAGCAAATATAAACTGGTCAGACCACACTTTGAGCACTCTGATCGCCAAGAAACAAAGGAGACGTTCAAGAGTGCTGGAGGCAGTGCAGAGGCTTATCTCCAGTATCAGGGCTCTGAATTATAAGGAAAGACTGACTGCAGAGACGTGAGCTTGTCATCCTGCAAAGAGGGAAGTGTCTGAGAGGTGATATTAAAGAGGTTTTTAAAATAGTAAATGGTATGGAAAAGGACTATCCAGAATACTATTTTAAATTTAAAAAGTGGGACTAGGACAAGGGGACACAGATTCAAACTGGAAAACGCTAACTTTAGGACTGATATCATGAGGTTCTTCTTCATGGAGAGAGTGATTAACTTGGAATGGCCTTCTGAACATCAATCGGGTGAATGTAAGGTTTTTGAGGATGGATGCATTAAGATGGGCCCAATGGCTTTCCTCATCTATAAGTATCTGGTGATCTTGCAAACACTAAAATAGCAGTCTTCATTAGGCATTGAACGTACAGGTGCACCAGCGCCTGGGGGTATCTGGAAGCTGGCCATAAGACTGCAGTTCCTGCTCAGTCACCACAGGCTGTTACGCTACTGTGAGCACTTCATGTCAATCAGATGCAGGTTGATGTTAATCAGCCTACAGTTTCCAACAGCAGATTGTGGAGCAGTGTTAAAACCAAATGGAAGGAGCACTTGACACCATCTGGAACATTTACAGTATATTTTTAAAGCCTCAGAAACTACCAGAGCCTTGCCCTGAACAGAACAGGAGTCTGGCCCTGTGCCTTCCACACAAATCAGCCACAATATATTCATATTTAAAATTGCTCAGCCAAAACCTACCAACCTGGGCTGGACAGCAGAGCTGACCTGCACCAGATTGGTGGAAGGCGATGGCAACCATGGTTTTTGGGATAAAATGCTTGCATCTTACTGACAGATAATTTAACTACGCAAAATGTCTTCTGCTTCACAGCTTGAAATACCCTGGGGCAAAGGCCACTGCTTTCTGGTGGTGGTATTTACACCCATTTGACAGGAAATTGGCCATTGCTAAATAAATAAATACTTGCTTCATAAAATTTGTTGCTAGGTATTTGGTTAATGCACGTAACCCATACAGCGGCGAACTAATGCAGTCGGACCAGTTGTCCACTTTGCAACCCACCCGATTTACTTTCCAATGAAATCTCGAATAGAATGGGGCAGCTTCCCAGTCGGTTTTAAAAAGTAATTCATTTGAAGACTATGCGTAACAATTTTTGAAGTGCTCCTCTTTCCTTTCACCTCACAGATAATGGGGCATTTTTGGTGTTACTATACAATTTGATTAGGAATCAAGATAAAGAGCTCAGGCTGGAACTGGATAAGTTCCTTGCTGCTGCTCACTGTACAAATCTAATACTCTTGAGTATGATTGCACTGTCTCTGTAAGTAGGGAGTGCGTGATATGTATCCTTCTTTTGTTTATGTGCAGGAGCCAATTTCACACTGACAGAACTGGGAATCTGTGAGCCCTCCCCTCACCGCAGCACTGCTTATTGTCCAGACATGGGGCTCCTCCATCGTGGATATTCCCTGAGCGACGCAGACTCTGACACAGAAGGTGCCATTTCTCCAGAGCATGCTATTAGGTTATGGGGGAGGGGCATCAAATCCAGACGCAGCTCAGGGCTGTCCAGTCGAGAAAATTCAGCCCTCACATTGACCGATTCAGAGAACGAGAAGGAATCTGATGAGGAAACAGGTATGTGCGTTTAAAAGCCAGTAATAGTATAGCTTTCAGTCTTGCCACCCCTTGGAAATGAGAAGCTGCTGTTCATTTTGGTGCCTACTATTTTTGATGCAGTGGCACGGTAAACAAGATAAGTTTGTAAATAAATCCATTTTTCTCCTTCTTCAAGGGGACCTTATGTCATTGTATCATGGTGTTCATGATACTTTAGAAGGCATATTTTTATCTCATGGTTTAGGTCTAGAGAAAGATCATAGAGTGGCCACATAAGATAATGAACCGTCAGTGATGAAGTCATAGCACTGGCATCTTACCATGGGCCAATACCCTGTTTAGTGTCTACAGTTTTGAAACAAATTATTAATTTTGCTTATATAAAGAGATTCCATAATAAGATGAGGATCAACATGTGACCTTCTGATGAAGGTATAGCGCTATGTTCCTACTTTCAGGGCACCAAAATATAAACAACTGAGTGTCTTTTTCCAAACATATGTTAAACATAGCCAGTACTGGTGAGGCTAAAATTATTTAATGAATAATTTTAAACTCTTGCACTATTAAAGCACTGACTTGTAGCAATCTAGCTGACTGTAATGTCCTGTGGTAAGATCATAGCGCTATACCTTCACCAGAGGGTCACATGTTGACCCTCTCATCTTATTATGGAATCTTTTTATATGAGAACAACAAAGTGTTTGTATTGTAACTATGGTACCAAGTTTTAGTTTGCTGTGAGGTTTCCTACTTCCACTAGTGAATGTATTAGCACAACATATGTCCAATTTATATGCCAACACCTATTTGCTCAAGGAGAAGCTAATCATTAAAGCAGGATTTGATTATGCTTTAGCTGCATCTTTTGACTTCTGGTTGGTCACATCTTTGTGCTTTTGTGTACTTTTTGTGCATGTTGTTAGAAATAACCAGTTTACGGCTATCTCTGGTCTCTTTAAATAATTAGGTTTGAGTGCAAACCAATATGGTGGATGTGTTGTGTTTAATCAGAGTTTAAGATGGAATATAACACATTAGTTATACAGCAAAAACATACAACCGTGACAAGTAGCTGGTACCGATCCAATCAGACAGAGGGTTGGCGCATGTGAGCAGTCCTCTGAGCGGCCTCTCTTCCTTTCGTCTAGAACCTCTTTAAAGCATAGGACCTCTCTCAAAAATGCGTTCGACCAGTCCAACTTCTGTATAGCTCTCACCTCCACCATCTGTGATCAAGCCCGCAGGAGGTTACTTTTATTCTCTTTTTAGGGATGAGCCTGAAATTAGATATTGACAAGAAATTTTGGCCCATAGAGGTTCCCTTAAAAACTCAGTACCCAATGGGGCTTTGAGTTCTTTGTTTCAATTCTTGAATCAAAGCCCTCTCTAAAGATGTCTCATGATCTTGTTCATATATCTTTCCTTTCTATACTTTCTCAGGGTTCCTTTATTGGAATTCATGTCTTATCTCCCTGGTCTCTATCCTTTCGGATACAATTAATACAAGGCCTGGCCCTGTACCCTCTCAACCATGAGGCCCAAAGCCAGAGCTGTCTCACTTCAATCAGTTGTTACCATCTTTACGATCGAGCAAACGACTCCATTTTGAGATTGTGTTTACCTTAACTTCGCAAAC